>NC_053399.1:92370441-92679608 GCF_905171765.1 Bufo bufo
GACGATATAGACGATGAGTTATGTTCTGTGTCATATACGTCGTTTGATGAGGCGATTCGGTGGGTGCGTCGACGGATATTGAGATTGCGTTCCGCCTGTTACCGATTCATCCGGATAGTTTTCGTTTGATTGGTTTTAAATGGGAGGGGCAGTTTTTTGTGGATTGTTGTTTACCTATGGGATGTGCTATTTCGTGTTCGTTGTTTGAAACGTTTAGTTCATTTTTGGAATGGGTAGTGAGGCAGGAGGCGGGATGGAGTTCGGTGTTGCATTACCTCGATGATTTTCAGATTTTAGGGCCGGCAGGGTCGAGGGTGTGTTCGGTTTTGTTGCGCACTATGGAGCAGGTGGCTGCGAGTTTTGGGGTACCGTTGGCGCGGGAAAAAATGGTAGGGCCATCTACGACGGTAAAGTTTTTGGGGATTGTGATTGATAGCGTAGCTATGGAGTGTAAGTTGCCTATAGATAAGGTGGTTGACTTGTGTAGTGAAGTGGGTTTATTGCGTAAGGCGAAGAAAGTGCAGCTCAGACGGGTGCAGTCCGTTTTGGGTAAATTGAACTTTGCCTGTAGGATTTTGCCTATGGGTCGGGTTTTTTGTAGGCCCTTGTCCATGGCCACCGCGGGGGTGAGGGCCCCTTTTCATTTTGTGCGGCTGTCTGCCGAGGTGCGTGCAGATTTGGAAGTGTGCGAGCGTTTTTGAGGGAATTTAACGGATGTTCGGTATGGATGGAGGCGCCCATTTATAATGTGGATTTGGAATTGTTTACGCGTCAGGTTCGTGTGGTTACGGTGCCTTTTGTCAGGGGCAATGGAGCGCGGGTGTTTGGAAATGGAGGGTTTCTGGATTGCTTGGGAACTTGGCTTTGCTGGAGTTGTTCCCTATTGTTTTGGCTACCGAGTTGTGGGGGGATTTGTTGAGGAATACACGGGTGCGTTTTTGTTGCGACAATTTGGGGGTGGTGCAGGCGGTGAATAGTCAGTTGGCTAATTCGCCCCCCAGTGGTGCGGTTGCTTCGACACTTGGTTCTGAACGGTTTGAAGTTGAATGCTTGTTTTGTGGCGGTGCATGTACCTGGGGTTGATTAATTCCATTGCTGATGCTCTTTCTCGTTTCCAGTGGGATCGTTTTCTCAGATTGGTCCGGGCGCGGACGTGACGGGTCTGCTGTGTCCTCAGTGGCTCTGGAGCGTGGCCTTGGGGTCTCGTTAGATCTGATTCAGTGGTCCGTGAGTAGCAGTATGTGGTCAGCTTATTCTTCTGTGTGGTCTCAGTGGGAACGTCTAATGGAGCAGGTGGGGGGGTGCGAAGGGGTTGAGGATTTTCATTCGTTGCTGGTTTATTTTATGGGTATGTCTTTAAGTGCAGGTTTGTCCTTCTCTGTTGCGGCAAAAAAGGTTGCGGCAGTAGCCTTTTCGTTAAGGCTGCGTGGTTTGGCTGATGTGTCTAGAAGTTTTTTGGTGCGGCAGGCTTTGAAGGGGGATCGTCGCAGTGTGGTGAAGAAGGATACTCGACGTACGGTTTCTTTTCAGGTTCTGCAGTCGTTGTGGGACCGGGCGGGGATTGTGTGCAAGTCGTGGTATGAGGTGTGTTTGTTTCAAGCGGCTTTTTCATTGTCTTTCTTTGGGGCCTTTCGGGTTTCTGAGCTTGTGGCTAACAGTCGAGTGCGTGGTGGTGGTTTTCTGCGGGGTGATGTATGTGTTTGCGAAGATGGATTGCGATGGATTTTGCGTAGGTCAAACTCATAATACACAACTCTGCTGCTTCAGAACCTCATAATACACCTCAGCTGCTGCAGAACCTCATAATACACTTTAGCTGCTGCAGAACCTCATAATACACCTAGCTACTTCAGATCCTCATAATACACCTATCTGCTGCAGAACCTCATAATACACGCCTCAGCTGCTTCAGAACCTCATAATACACCTAGCTGCTGCAGATCCTCATAATACACCTCAGTTGCTGCAGAACCTCATAATACACGCCTTAGCTGCTGCAGAACCTCATAATACACCTAGCTGCTGCAGATCCTCATAATACACCTCAGCTGCTGCCGAACCTCATAATACACTCCTCAGCTGCTGCAGAACCTCATAATACACAACTCAGCTGCTGCAGAACCTCATAATACACACCTCAGCTGCTGCAGAACCTCATAATACACGCCTCAGCTGCTGCAGAACCTCATAATACACCTAGCTGCTGCAGATCCTCATAATACACCTCAGCTGCTGCCGAACCTCATAATACACGCCTCAGCTGCTGCAGAACCTCATAATACACAACTCAGCTGCTGCAGAACCTCATAATACACCTAGCTGCTGCAGATCCTCATAATACACACCTCAGCTGCTGCCGAACCTCATAATACACCCCTCAGCTGCTGCAGATCCTCATAATACACAACTCAGCTGCTGCAGATCCTCATATTACACCTCATCTACTGCAGAACTTCATAATACACACCTCAGCTGCTTCAGAACCTCATAATACACGCCTCAGCTGCTGCAGAACCTCATAAAACACTCCTCAGCTGCTGCAGAACCTCATAATACACACCTCCAGCTGCTGCTGAACCTCATAATACACATCTCAGCTGCTGCAGAACCTCATAATACACACCTCAGCTGCTGCAGAACCTCATAATACACACCTCCAGCTGCTGCTGAACCTCATAATACACATCTCAGCTGCTGCAGAACCTCATAATACACACCTCAGCTGCTGCAGAACCTCATAATACACGCCTCAGCTGCTGCAGAACCTCATAATACACCTAGCTGCTGCAGATCCTCATAATACACCTCAGCTGCTGCCGAACCTCATAATACACAACTCAGCTGCTGCAGAACTTTATAATACACTCCTCAGCTGCTGCAGAACCTCATAATACTCTCCTCAGCTGCTGCAGAACATGATAATAAACACTGCAAGCCTGTTTAATAAAGATAAAGTCATCCGCTGTTGACGGGCATCTCTTCGTTAGGGTACACACAACTAAGTTATGATCAGATTGATCAGGATACGGCCTAAAGGAGTGTTTATGAGCTGTCAGGAGGGAGCGAGCGATTAGGGAGATCAGAGGAGCTGAGAACAAGGAGGAGCAGCGAAGACAAGCTGCTGAACATTTTTACTAAAGATCTTTAGTAGAATCTAGTAATAATTATAAATGTCCCAAAGGTTTCCAGATCCTGTAATAAACTAAAAGAAATTTAAAAAAAGTTATAGCCATTTGACCAAAATATATAAAGATACTTCAATACCAGAGGACAGGACGGCGGCGATCAGAGAACCACATTCACATATCTGTCTATTAGACCCTTCTTATCTGCAGATGTATGAAGAAGTCCGTTATAACCGTGAACATGGATGTGACACTTGGTTCCTTATTCCCACAGAGCTGTTCTCCCGTCCAGAGATCAGACTGACCCCATCCAATATTACAGAAGGTGATGACATGACCCTGACGTGTGACACCAGGCTTAGCCCATACAGACAGCGCACAGAACTACAGTTTGCTTTCTACAGAGATGGGCGCGAAGTCCAGGGATTTACCACATCTGATAAATATGAAGTTCTGTCCGCTCAGCTGGAAGATTCTGGCAATTATTCCTGTACAGGGAGAACATCAGACGGCAGAGTGTTGAAACCAAGTCAAGAGCTAGATGTCCACCTGGGAGGTGAGTGTTAGGCCTCTTGCACGCGGCCGTTGTGTGCCCGAGGCCGTATTGCGGACCCCATACGGAAAGTTTGCAGTACACGGGCACCGGCCCGAGTGCACTCCGCATCACGATGATGCGGAACGGAAGTACACGGATCGGAACACCACGGTTCTATTATTTGGTGGTGCGGATGGATCACGGACCCATTCAAGTTGAATGGGTCTCGATCCGTCCCGGCCGCCGCAAATTGCGGTCCCCAATGCACAGAACGGACCCACAACGTGTGCAAGAGGCCTTAGGCTGAGTTCACATCGGTGTTAGAAATGCCCTTTTCTGATCCATCATAGGAGCAAACAAATAGAATTCATGTTGTGGTGGATCCATCACGTGATGGACACCAATGGAGCCTGATGGATCTCATTGACTTTTATAACTGGGTCAGTCACGACGTGCTTCACCTGTGGTGGAGTCTGAGATAGAAGCTACGATTGGATTTCATGTATCGGAGACCACTTTGCCCATACATATGACACCTGTGGCTGTATTTGTGTGGAGCAGAGGACCACCAAGGACACGGGCAGGAGGTAGGTAGGTGGTGCCGTTCTGTATTGTACTCATACTAGCAGGATTATTCCCCTTCCTATTGGCAGCGGTCGTGTCCAAACACCTCATTCATAGGCAGAGAAAAGGAAAGGACCATTCACACATTCTAATTCATCTTTCAGGTGGAAGAAAGGAAAAGAGGGATTTCATGCTGATGAATATTATCCGGCTGATAATGTCAGGACTGATTGTTGTTATAGGAGCTATTATTGTAAGTCATCACCTAAAGAGCCAAGCAGCCGATCCCCAGAAGAAAGGACAAGGACGGGGTTAATTACAGAGTGTCATCAGACACCCCCTTTAATTTGCTAGAATTATGTCAGTGTCATTAACCTGTACCCCAAGTGTCAGTGTAATTATCCTGTACCCCAAGTGTCAGTGTCATTATCCTGTACCCCAAGTGTCAGTGTCATTATCCTGTACCCCCAGTGTCAGTGTCATTATCCTGTACCCCCAGTGTCAGTGTCATTATCCTGTACCCCAAGTGTCAGCGTCATTATCCTGTACCCCAAGTGTCAGTGTCATTATCCTGTACCCCAAGTGTCAGTGTAATTATCCTGTACCCCAAGTGTCAGTGTCATTATCCTGTACCCCAAGTGTCAGTGTCATTATCCTGTACCCCAAGTGTCAGTGTCATTATCCTGTACCCCAAGTGTCAGTGTCATTATCCTGTACCCCAAGTGTCAGTGTCATTGTCCTGTACCCCAAGTGTCAGTGTCATTATCCTGTACCCCAAGTGTCAGTGTGTCATTATCCTGTACCCCAAGTGTCAGTGTCATTATCCTGTACCCTGAGTGTCAGCGTCATTATCCTGTACCCCGAGTGTCTGTGTCATTATCCTGTACCCCAAGTGTCAGTGTCATTATCCTGTACCCCGAGTGTCTGTGTCATTATCCTGTACCCCGAGTGTCTGTGTCATTATCCTGTACCCCAAGTGTCACTGTCATTATCCTGTACCCCAAGTGTCAGCGTCATTATCCTGTACCCCAAGTGTCACTGTCATTATCCTGTACCCCAAGTGTCACTGTCATTATCCTGTACCCCAAGTGTCACTGTCATTATCCTGTACCCCAAGTGTCAGCGTCATTATCCTGTACCCCAAGTGTCAGCGTCATTGTCCTGTACCCTAAGTGTCAGTGTCATTATCCTGTACCCCGAGTGTCAGTGTCATTATCCTGTACCCCGAGTGTCAGTGTCATTATCCTGTACCCCAAGTGTCAGTGTCATTATCCTGTACCCCAAGTGTCAGTGTCATTATCCTGTACCCCAAGTGTCAGTGTCATTATCCTGTACCCCAAGTGTCAGTGTCATTATCCTGTACCCCAAGTGTCAGTGTCATTATCCTGTACCCCAAGTGTCAGTGTCATTATCCTGTACCCCAAGTGTCAGTGTCATTATCCTGTACCCCAGGTGTCAGTGTCATTTTCCTGATACTGTGGTAATTGCATGTAGTTAAAAATTTGGTATATCTACTAAGTTAATCAATAAAATGTATGTGTATAGCGCCATCTGCTGTTTCATTTCCTTATTTATCTCTCAACCATTCTGAGGTGGTCGCACATGCTCTGTTCCATCCTTCATCTGTCACCGGCCATATTTAAAGCTGAAAGCTGTTGAAAACTGTGACATTTGCAGGAAGTGAGAAAGGACACGTCCCTGAGCTGTGACAGGGAGAGAGCTGCCACGGAAAGGACACGCACCCCGATTTGGATCAAGTCACAATCACAGGAGAGTAATAAAAAATAAAAAGGTGGCGCTGCCAGCTGATGCAAAGTAAAACTTGCCTACAGGAGACAACGCGTTTCGATATGGGCACCACATCTTCATCAGGCCAAACATAAAATACAGATAACAGAGAAAATTAAATCTAGATAATGACGGCACCTAAACGCCATGTATCCCTCCTGTATGAGAAGCTGCAGGAAAAGTAACTCTGAAAGAAATAATGGTAATCCTAATAATGATGAATGGTAAGAATCCCATTAAAACGAGGGCCTGCAATCGCCTGCAATCTCAACCACCAGAAAAGAGCAGTGGGAAGAGCAGTGATGTCCGGAAAACTGCAATTATGCTCCCTATCGTTATGTTTAAAGGGGTTTTCCAGCTTCTATCAAACCAACTTTCACTCTGTAATACAGTGTATTGTAATTGACAAGAATGAGCGCGATCTCTCCATACGGAACACCGCCACATCGTGTGCTGCGGCCCTGTACTTCTCTCTCTTCTATGTTCTGTAGTGTGAACAGAGAGGATCGGCACCCGACTTCCCGCCGTGTCCGCGCGAGGAAGAGGAAACTCCAAATCGCGATGCAGAAAATCTCACTTTTTCAATTCATCTGCTTTTTATTAATTTCATAAATCCATACATAAAGGACGCGTTTCGGCCGGTCCAGCCTTCGTCAGCAAACATTCATAAACTGATTCGCATCCTTCAGTTATAGCCGCCCCCAACACGTGCAATGACGTCAGACGGCAAACTGAAGGCGGTAATCTGATATGTGATAGACTGGCAACATGGCAAACAAACATATATACCAATAACAAAAATATATAACGATATAACGATACCGCTGGTTCACAGAGAATCATCGCCGATTCGCCGTCTGGAAAAGGAAACTATTATTTGGTTAGCGTAACCATAAATGTCATCTCATCCATCAATCTAAATGAACAACCTCATAATCCCTATGAAGTGCCCCAGGTATGGATCTAATCTGCTTCTCTACACAATTACTGCTTTCTAATGTCTCCACCCCTCCTGCGTCTTGTAACCCGTTCCAATACTATCCAATAATCTGAACTGGGAGATAGAATGAAAATGCGCTGGAATGGGTAGCACTAGATTCCCAGTCCGTATCGTGGACTTGTGTTTGCATCGTCTCCCCAATATAGACCAGGCCACACGGACATTTAATCAGATAGATTACGTGGGTGGATTCACAAGTAAAGAAGCCATTCATTTTAAAAGGTTTTCCCGTATATGGGTGATAGAAGGATTCCCCCTTAATAATGTGCGAACATTGCGCACAATGCAGACAAGGGTAGGTGCCGTTTTCCTGACTCTTCTACACACTTTGTCGCACATTCATTTTCATGGAGCCAATATCGGCTTGTACTAGGTGGTGACGATAATTTTCCGTGCGTCTATCACAAATCAAAGGTGGATTCTTGAATTCTACAATCTGTGGATATGATTTTCCCAGTAGCGACCAATGTTTCCGAACAATGTAATCAAACCTCTTATTAAAACGGTGAAACTTATGTACAAAGGCCGCCCGAGGGCTCTTTTCAATTTTTTTTTCACGTACCGGTGCAAGGACAGCCTCCTCCAGAACTTTTTTAGGGTAGCCTCTATCCTCAAATCTATCCATTATCTCTCCTATCCTCCTTTCCCGGACATCTAAATCGGACACAATCCGTTTTACCCAATGTATCTTGGATTTCGGGATAGCCTTCTTCAAGGGCAAGGGATGGGCACTTGTAAAAAGTGTAACACACTATTTTTATCTGTTTCTTTTCTATAAAGATCATCCGTTATCACCACTGTACCTAAAAAACGTACTTGAGTCTGATCGTAAGTCATGGTGAATTTTAAGCCAGTTAGTACATTGTTTATACGTTGATAGAAGGCCATGAGGGTCTCAACACGCAAACAATATCATCAATGAATCCTTTCCTTAACAAAACATTTTTCTGATAATTCAAATCCATTTATACGTATGTTTCTTCAAATGATGACATAAATGCGTTTGCGCAGGGCGGGGCCACATTCGAGCCCATGGCGGTCCCCCGTCTCCAAATAGAAAGTAATTCCTAAACATTACAAGATGTAACAATTATAACACAAATTCTTGCTGTACTTCAGTGTATTTACTTGATTGCAACAAAAGTGATATCGCCTCCATACCACCATCATGGTCATTGGAGGTATAGAGGCTAACCACGTCAATCGTGACCAACCAGCTATGTCGAGGTATTCTTCCTAGTCCTCTTATTGTCTCCAAAAATTGTGATGTATCCAATAAAACGATGCAGTCCTTTGTATCAAAGGTGTTTAATATTTTCTCCAATGTAATCGCCAATGGGGATAAGATTGAATTAACTGACGCCACAATGGGGCGTACCGGGGGGGTCCACAAGTGTCTTATGCACCTTAGAAAGTGTATGAAACATCGGGGTCACCGGTGAATGATTAATCAAAAATGCGCTCAGTTTATTATCAATTATCCCCAGGGTTTTATAATGGTTTACGACATTACATTATTTCTCACTTTATGTCAAATACAGGATCATTATCCAATATCATATAGGTATTAGTGTCCGACAATTGACGCATTGCCTCTTTGAGATAATTACGGTACATTTGTCCATAATCACCGGTGATCCTCCCTTATCTGCCGGTTTTACTATAAGGCTCTTATCTTGCATCAAGATTTTAATAGCCTGTTTTTCTTGTGGGGTGACATTAGATGACATATAAGTTTCCACTGCGCATTTTTTTTGGAGGTATAACCTGCTTTTAACCCTTAGCCCCAGATCTGACAACCTGAATTTATCAGGTAGGACATCCTGACTTTCAATAAAAGGTATAGAGGGTATAGCCGAAAAATGACTCAAGTCTTATTCTTCTGAAAAACTGCTGCAAGTCTATGTCCATTTGAAAACTGTCAAATTGTGAAATGGGGCTAAAAGACGAGCCTCTTTCTTAATCTTTGGTCTGAAGAGGGGTAAGAATCTTGGGTGACAAGTTAATAATGAAGGAGGGGGACGTAGCTGTGAACGTGTCTGTATATTCTGTGTTTGTCCGGTCGCCATGGGGCCGCTGATGTTTGCGGCCCGCCCTGTGTTTCCTCCTGGTGGTCGTCGGCCATTCCCCCTCCTGAAAAAAGGACGCGCTTCTTGCGATCCCCCCCCGAATCGCTCCCTGAGCTTCTAGCATAGTCTTTTCTCCTCTGTGGTCTTTTGTAGCCTGTTCCAAAGTGCCCCGAGGGTTCTTGCCATTTATATACTTTATTCAGCAGATAGTCTTCGTTATCCCGCAGAAATTTTGACCGTTTCTTTTCTTCTGCTTATTTTTTATATCCAGCGATATAATTATCCACGGTTTCCTTAAGTTTAGTAAATTCCTCTGTATTCAAGAAATCACGTAATTGTTCCTTGATATTTATTATAGCTCTCGGAGTCAGTAATATCAAATCAAGCGAGCATTTTTTAATGATCCTTTCAAAATCACCACAATAAACCACATCTTCCGGAAAAAAGGTTGGGCGTGGATAGACCCTTAAACCTCTTGGGATCCGATTCAATTTATAATATTCGGCCAAAGTTGCCGCGTGTAATTCACATGAGGTCAATCTTCTTAGTTCCCGTTTCCAGTGTCTCTTTTTATACTCACTAGTCGGTATCGTTAGAAATTCATTTGGTGACGTCACCTGTGAAAGTATCCTTGATGCATCCGCTTCAGTAAAGCTCAAGGTAGTGACATATGAACTGTCGATGCACATATCAAATTGAATAGATCAATCAGAGAGGATCGGCACCCGACTTCCCGTTGTGTCCGCACGAGGAAGAGGAAACTCCAAATCGTGATGCAGAAAATCTCAGCAGACCCGCAGCTTCTTCACTTCATATGCTTTACAAGTGCCCACGCCTTGCCCTTGAAGGAGGCTATCCCGAAATCCCAGATACAGCGGGTAAAATGGATTGTGTCCGGGAAAGGAGGATAGGAGAGATGATGGATAGATTTGAGGATAGAGGCTACCCTAAAAAAGTTCTGGAGGAGGCTGTCCTTGCACCGGTACGTGATAAAATGATTGAAAAGAGCCCTCGGGCAGCCTTTGTACATAAGCTTCACCCTTTTAATAAGAGGTTTGATTACATTGTTCGGAAACATTGGTCGCTACTGGGATAATCATATCCACAGATTGTAGAATTCAAGAATCCACCTTTGATTTCTAATAGACGACAAATAATTATCGTGACCACCTAGTACAAGCCGATATTGGCTCCATGAAAATTAATGTGTGTCGAAGAGTCAGAAAAACGGCACCTACCCTTGTCTGCATTGTGCGCAATGTTCGCACATTATTAAGGGGGAATCCTTCTATCACCCATATACGGGAAAACCTTTTAAAATGAATGGCTTCTTTACTTGTGAATCCACCCACGTAATCTATTTGATTAAATGTCCGTGTGGCCTGGTCTATATTGGGGAGACGATGCAAACACAAGTCCACGATACGGACTGGGAATCTAGTGCTACCCATTCCAGCTCATTTTCATAGAGCTCATCATTCTATCTCCCAGTTCAGATTCCAGGTATTGGAACGGGTCACAAGACGCAGGAGGGGTGGAGACATTAGAAAGCAGTAATTGCGTAGAGAAGCATATCGGATCCATACCTGGGGCACTTCATAGGGATTATGAGGTTGTTCATTTAGATTGATGGATGAGATGACATTTATGGTTATGCTAACCAAATAATCGTTTCCTTTTCCAGACGGCGAATCTGCGATGATTCTCTGCGAACCAGCGGTATCGTTATATCGTTATATATTTTTGTTATTGGTATATATGTTTGTTTGCCATGTTGCCAGTCTATCACATATCAGATTACCGCCTTCAGTTTGCCGTCTGACGTCATTGCACGTGTTGGGGGCGGCTATAACTGAAGGATGTGAAACAGTTTATGAATGTTTGCTGACGAAGGCTGGACCAGCCGAAACCCGTCTTTTTATGTATGGATTTATGAAATTAATAAAAAGCATATGAATTGAAAAAGCTGCGGGTCCGCTGTAGTGTGAACAGTCACCCAAGTAGCATTGACGGGGAGAAGGCGAGGCTCTATGGGCCTCTGCATCCTCAGTAGGTGATGCTGCAAACATCTGGAGCTTGTGCAGACACTGGCTGTTCCCTTCACTACAGTGTCTGCTAGTGAAGTGCATGTGTCGGGAGCTGCTTTATCTGCCCAGAGTAGAGTAATATCTACAAATGCCCATATGAGTATAACAGTGGCCCTGGCTCTACGGATTATCACAAAAAAGAAAAAAGAGCGAGACAAAAAATAAAAATGGACAATGATCTTGAAGGTATAACCATAGGTTATCGGAAAGTCAAACATGCACTTTTTGCGGATGACTTATTGGTCTTTTTAGAACGCCCACATAGGGATTTAAAACACCTGTTCCAACTCCTGACTGAGTTTGGCAATGAATCAGGTTTCAAGGTTAACACAAATAAATGTGAAATTCTAGAATAAAAAATAGAATAAAAAATAGAATAAAAAAATAGAATAAAAAATATGTGAAAAATTTGAAATTCTGTTTCTGAGAAGGGGGGTTACGGGGTCACCAGGGCAAGCTCTGGAACTACCCATCCAAATTGCTTCCAAATCCATAAAATACTTAGGTATCCACATAGGAAGAAACACTGAATCCTTATATATATGCTAAACTACCCTCCTTTTGTTTAAGAAAATTTTGACAGATATAGAGAGGTGGATACAATTTCCACTATCATTAGGGGGTAGAAGCCAATTGCTAAAAAGGATGAGCGTATCAAAGCTTCTCTATCCCATGCAAACCATCCCTGTTCTCCTCAAACACTCTGACATTAGAG
The DNA here is from genome assembly GCF_905171765.1 of Bufo bufo. Taxonomy (NCBI): domain Eukaryota; kingdom Metazoa; phylum Chordata; class Amphibia; order Anura; family Bufonidae; genus Bufo; species Bufo bufo. Next base: position 92,382,325 of record NC_053399.1, read on the forward strand.
ACAGCATTTAGGTCCTTTCTGTGGGGAGGAAAAAAAGTCAGGATATCGTTGGCCAAGCTTCAATTACCCAAGAATTTGGGGGGGGCTAAACTTTCCAGACTTGAGATGCTATAATTTGGCCAGCCTTATGAGGCATTGCTCGGATTGGATCTTTAAAACGGAATACTATTCAAATAGCACCTTGGAGTCGCACTTGGTACACCCATGGAGTTTATCTGCTTTGCTACACACCAAATATAGTGCAATCCCCCTTCCTGTGAGGCATAGTCTACTGGTTAAAGACACTGTCGCCACTTGGAAGGCGACGTGTAAAATCTTTGATCTTCCTTTCACACTTTCAAAGTATACAGATATTTGGGGACACACGGAATTCCCATCAGGTATAGACACTAAGCACTTTACACATTGGAAAAACATGAAGATTGAAACTTTGAGGGACATGTGGAACACACAGGACAAAAGATATTACTCTTTCACAGAGATCACGGCAAAATACCATATGGGGACGGCTCAACTTTTACTGGCATATTTTCAGGTACAGGGGTTTCTTAAACAGAGTGTGTTAAACCTTTCCAAAGAGATGAATAACAATGACTTTGATTCCCTAATAGGCCACGGTGGGAGGAAAAAAATTCTCTTGTCAGAGCTCTATCTGGGAATTAGAGACAAAAAACATGCGCATTCCGCAGAACAGTTATTTTTCCAATGGAGGAAAGATTTCCCATCCATAGATATTAGGCAAACGATTCTACAAGGGTGGAAAAAAATAAGACAAGTAACTCCTAACGAGACGTGGATGGAAACTTATTTTAGGATGATACACAAAGCTAATTTATGGGTTCCAATTTACTACACACAGATTAAACGAGTGTCCTAAGTGTCACCTAAAGGGGTCTGATTTATACCACGGCATATGGTCTTGTCTGGAAACGGAGAAATATTTGAGGATGATCAGAAGCGGAGCGATTAAAAGGAAAACACATCAATACATTCTTTCGCAGGTGGGAAGATTTTATTAGAATTGTTTTTGCAGACAATGAAATGAGGGAAGTGATGACGCCATTTATACACTCAGAATCGTACCTAAAGAGAGAGATGGCAAACCAGCTAGGATTGCTACAGGTTGACTAATGGACGTTCGAGAACGAGCAGACGGGATAGGCACCGGAGGGAGGGACGTTTTTCTGTTCAAGGGGGTAACCTGTTTGATTGTTAATCTCTTTATAGTCCTTAACAAATTGTACAAAATAACGTGTACTAAATTGTACGTGAAATCATTGTACTACATCGCTATTTGTACAAACCTAAATGTATAAACTCCAACTGAGATGGCAGCGCGCATGGACGCAGCAGCCTGGAGCTCTCAATTTAAATGCCAATTTCTTATTTTTTACATAGTTATTACCTTAATTTTAAGCACAGTGAGCAACTGTATTCAGTTTGCTACAGCACACACATAGCGTATAGTGTGCAAGAGCTACTGGACATCAGAATGAAAGGTCCAGTGGAGGCTGTACTGGGACGTCAGTTGAGGGAAGGCCGACATGATAGGGTTTGGATGGAGGGGGCCGTCAGTGTGAGGGTTAAGAGTTTTGAAATTATGGGGGGTGGAGAGTAAGAAGGGGTGGGCTTGCAGAGTAGGCTATAAGAGGGGGAGGCAATTGGCGCCATTTTAGAGCGATAAGCTAAAAGGACAAACTCCCACCCTCCCTCCCTTATGGAACAGGGGTCAGTTGGTGTGTGGGTTGGGAAGGGGGGTGTGGTTAGGTTATGATTTGAGTGGGGGTTGGGTTTGTGTTTCTTGTGTCTGTGTGTCTTTGTTGTCGCGGCAGTCGGGGGCGGTGGGAGGTCCTCGAAGTTGGTGGTACGGATACTTCGGGAGAATGGGAGGGCCTCAATGGTGGGGCTGGACTCCCATGGTTGGACAGTTGGCTTGAGTAAAAGGCGTCCGTCAGTTGGTCTCCCGAGCTGGTGTTTTACGTCTGGAGGCAAGATGGATGGGCCAGTTTGGGGAGTCGTGATAACGAGTTTTTGGGGCTTCAAGGACCTCCCTCGTCAGGGAATAAACAATTGTAGTTATGTTTATTTATGTTATGTATTTATTAATAAACGGCTGTTGTGGCCATTTAAATCCAAATTGGTCTAAAGGGGTGTGAAGGAGGCCCACGAGAGATAGACAATACCCTACTCATGTTCCACCCCCTAATATCCCGGATGAGATTCTAAGGACATCGGTGCCCGACTGGATGATTATACCGTCGAAGCGACGGCACAGGAGGAGACGGGAAAGGAAGCAGAAGCGGGGCAAGAGGGGCGGCATCAATACTCGATTAAAGAACCCCCCAAACAAGCAAGCACTACCCAGCTACTACTTGCGCCTCATTTTTCACCGAAACCTGGCTAAATACTATCATCCCGGACGAGGCTATTGAACTTGCGGAGCGGACTGTCTACCGAATGGATAGAACCGCTGAGTCCGGTAAGAATAAGATAAGATAAGATGCCTTTATTGTCACTGTACAATACAATGAAATGTTGTTTGGAGCAATCCTAGATGCCATGGACAGAGGAACAAGAACTGACATTTAAACTAAAGTATTGCACTAGAAAAAAAAAAAAAACATTGCACTAGAAGGCATTACTATTCACTGCTCTTGCTATATATATATATATATATATATATATATATATATATATGCTGTGAACTAAGTAGGAAGTGCTTATGAGTATATATACACACTGATTCAGACACCACTGCAGACAAGAGGTCATCATGGGGTCATGAATGCACAGTCACTTTCAGTCTGTGGTAGTTTCTATTCTTGGAAGGGGCAATAGTCTCTGAGCATTTAGGAGACTGATTGTTTTGGGGTAAAAGCTGTTCTTCAGCCTAGTGGTGCGGGCGTGTAGGGCTCTAAGACGGGCAATGAAAAGGCCGTGGCCAGGTTGAGTTGGATCCCCGCAGATAATTTTTGCCCTGTTGCTGCAGCGAGCAGTGAAGATGTCCTCCAGTGATGGTAGCTGAGGACCAGTGATTCTGCCAGCCAATCTGATGATGCGCTTGAGGGTCTTCTTGTCCTCAGAAGAGCAGCCGGAGGACCACACTGTAATGCAGTATGTGATAACTGATTCTATGGTGCACCTGTAAAAATTGACTAGCAGCTGTTTTGGGAGTCGTGCTTTCTTCTGACTCCTCAGAAAATGAAGCCTCTGAAGGCCTTTTTTGGTAATTTCTGTTGTGTTTTTTATCCATGACAGGTCCTGACTAATATGAACTCCCAAGAATCTGAAACGTTGAACTATCTCCACGTTTCCACCATTAATGCTAATGGGATGGTGTCCATTTCGTTTCTTCTTCCTAAAATCCAGAAGAAACGAAATGGAGGTGGAGTGTGTATTTATGTCCATAAGGCTCGGTGCACCTCCACAGTCATTGCTGAACAATATTGCTCTGCTGATTTAGAACTTATGACACTTAAATGCAGACCCTTCTACTGACCGAGGGAATTAACAATCGTGTATCTCACCGTAGTTTATATTCCTCCACAAGCTAATGTTAGGCTGGCACTGTCCAAATTGCATGATATTACGAACAGTCTGCAAAATATCCATCCAGATGGAGTGTTCATCTTAGAGGGTGATTTTAACCAAGCCAATCCCAAAACTGTGCTCCCCAAATTTTACCAGTTTGTTAAATTCCCAACTAGGGGGTGAAATACATTGGACCGTGTTTATTGCAACATAGCAAATGCTTATACAGCATCACATTTCTTTGTTTTTAGCTCCAGCATACAAACCTCTTATCACCAGGATTAAGCCCACTTTGCATACAATCAGAGTTTGGCCTGAAGAAGCCACAATGAGACCACAGGACTGTTTTGAGGACACAGATTGGGATTTGTTTAAACAGGCAGCTACAAAGGACAATCACCCAGACTTAAACATATAGGCCTCCTCTGTCCTATCCTATATTACATTTTGCATGGACAATGTCACTGATACCAAAATCATTCAGACTTTCCCAAATAGGAAACCATGGATAAACAGAAATGTCCAAAACCTTTTGAAGGCACGTGACATTGCTTTCCGAAAATGGAGACCCAGAGGAGTACAAAACAGCCAGGTCCAATCTGAAGAGGGGCATTAAGGAGGCGAAGCACTGCTACAAAACAAAAATACAACATCATTTTACAAGCTCTGATTCCCGACGCACGTGGCCGGTATCAAGTCCATCACGAATTAAAAGAGCAATACCTGTTCTATCAACACCGGAAATTCTTTCTCTCTTGATGACCTAAATCATTTTTTTGCACGATTTGACAAAGACAATGGGCTGCCTATCATCAAATTAGCCCAGCAAGAGGCTCCATCATGTCTCCTGATGCTGAGAGCACATGAGGTAGAATGGGCCTTAAACCACATTAATCCCCACAAAGCAGCTGGCCCTGATGAAGTTCCTGGAAAAGTCCTAAAAAACTGTGCTAAACAGCTGAAAACAGTGTTTACTAGAGCAGACCATTGTCCCCACTTGCCTGAAGGCCTCCACAATTGTCCCAATTCCAGAACAGGCCGGGGTGAAGACCTTAAGTGATTATCGCCTGGTGGCTCTCACTTCTATTGCTATGAAGTGCTTTGAACAACTTCTGCACCTCCAAAATCTGCACCTCCATGGACCAATACCAGTTTGCTTACAGAGCACATAGGTCAACTGAGGATGCTGTCTCACTAAGGCTAGCGTTTTACAGCGCGTTCCTACGCGCTGTAAAACGCTCAACAGGCAAAAACCAACGTTTCCCTATGGGCATGGTTCTCACCTGAGCATTTTACAGCGCGTACGAACGCGCTGTAAAACGCCCTACGCCCCAAGAAGTACAGGAGCTTCTTGGGGGCGTATTGTCGCGCGTTCCCACCCATAGACTTCAGCAGGAACGCGCCTAAATGGGCGTTTGCTTGTTTTCGCCTTTAAAAAACGCCCGATAAAAACACCTGTGAATACGCCCAGGTGTGAACCCAGCCTTACCCTTCACACTGCGCTGTCACACTAGAGCAGAGAGACAGCTATGTGCGGATGCTGTTCATTGATTACAGCTTGGCCTTTAACACCATCCCTCCCAACAAGTTGGCAACGAAACTGAACGACTTGGGTCTCAGCTCAGACCTGTGCAACTGGATACTGGATTTTCTTACAAAAAGACCACAAGTCATACGCATGGGCAAGCCCTTCTCTTCATCCTTAACATCCTATGCAGTGCAAAACCCAACCAAACCTGTTTGGTTGAACATCCTTCCCGGTATGATGTCCATTCTTCACTAGTGATGTCCATTCTTCACCATTGCTTCCCAAGCATTTGCACTTTCATTATAAAACAAGATGGCCTATACTGATACCCAGATCCTGTCCTCACATGTATGTGACCCGGGCGCTCCTAATGATTACAGCAGGGGTGAGAAGGATCAGGCAAAGTGAATATTTTCGCCCCATCCTTTGGTTCTCCCAGAGATGAGCTCATGATTAACCAGATTTACCAACGGATGGAACAAGCACTGAAAAGAAGATCCAATCGGAGATAAAGGATCCTGGATGCAGAATTAATTGCTTCGATTTTCACCCACGGCCTTATACTTACATATTTTTGGTGGATTTTCCTCATTCAGTTTTAAGTTGTCCAATGTCAGGTTTATCTGGTTGGGCTTTACTTGGCTGCAGCAGTGACGTCAAATCGACAGCACTTGACCAATGTAGCCAATCACTGACCACTTCGGTTTCACTGCTGAGGCCAGTGCTTGGCTGCAGTGATCACCTGTCGTCACTGTTGCAGCCAGATAAAAAGGGCACAGGTGGGATCTGTCAGGTAAGTACTTACTTACGTACCAGTTCTTTATTACAGATTGATCCCAAGAGTTGTAACCAGACAACCCCTTTCAATCCTATTGTGGATTACCTGCGGAGCAGCAGCAAAACCCTTAATTCCTAATCTTAAAAAAAGCATTTTTTAAAGGGGTTGCCCAGGATTTACATATTGATGGACTATCTTCAGGATGGGACAGCAATATGAGATTGGCAAGGGACTGACTCCTGGGACCTCAGACGATCAGTTGTACAAAGAGGCCGCTGTGCTCCATTAGCGTTTAGGCCTACTCCTAGGCCACGTGATGTCACTCACATGGCCTAGGCCAGGCATCCTCAAACTGCGGCCTTCCAGCTGTTGCAAAACTACAACTCCCAGCATGCCCGAACAGCCTACAGGTATCAGCCTACAGCAGGGCATTGTGGGAGTTGTAGTTTTACAACAGCAGGTTGAGCATGCCTAGCCTAGGCACACCTCAGCCTCATTCAAGTGAATGGATCTTAGCTGACATACCAAGGATAGGTCATCCATATGTATATCCTGGAGAACCCCTTCGAGGCGTCACCACAGGAGGCCAGGTCCTACAAAGACTGGCATGGCAGCTGGCACAATTTGGTGAGATTTGTTCAAGTATCTTCTGCTTCACTGCTAATGTAAAACACTGCGGATGTAAAAAATCTGCAGCATTCATGCAATGTGTCCTAAAGCGGAAAAATGGCGTGAAACATCACCAGTACAACAGAGCGCAAAGTCGGTATGGAGTCATGTACTACTTTCATACAAGCGTCATCCAATTCTGATGAGAACCCTCACATCCTCATCATGTCTGGGGGGGGGGGGGCACTGTTTGTCCAGTCTCATTAGGACATAATGTGCACTCTTTACATTTGAGATTTTTTGTATATTTTTGCATTGATTTTTATACTTATTGATTTTATATTTCTTTATCCAATGACTATAATAGCCCCATAATATTATTTTTATCCACTTTTGTATTCTACGTAACTAAGTCATTCATACAAAACCGCCTGGTAATTTATGTGGGCACTCTTTTTTTATTTTTTTTATTTTTTTTCACCCTTTTTTTGTCTTCTTTTTGTTAAATATGATTTACATTCTATGGCAATAGTCATTCAGTTGTAGATGTCTATGCAGTGCTTCTGGCCAAGGCCTATTGTTTGGTAACAGGTATATCCAACAGGCGTGACCGGCTAATCCTAGTCACCTCCTACTGACCACAGCGAATATAATGGAGGGACCCGGAAGACTCCTCACTGGGCACTGAAACAGCAGAAGTGAGTATGGGGGACGGTGTTTTACCTGCCTTATTTCACAAAAATATTCTTAGATGAATTTACTTCATATTGAGTGTGTTTTATTTGGGGGTTTTAATGTTATTTTTTCATTGTACAGTGTATTTGGGGTTTTAATTTCTATTATTTTTTTTATTGTATAGTGTATAATCTAGTGGTTTTTTGGGGGGTTTAATTTTAATATTATTTTTTATTGGTATGCTGTATTTGGGGTTTTAATTTTAATGTTATTTTTTCATAGTGTATTTGGGGTTTTAATTTTAATGTTATTTTTTCATTGTACAGTGTATTTGGGGTTTTCTATGATTTTTTTTATTGTATAGTCTATAATCTAGTGGGTTTTATTTTGAGGTTTTACTGTTAATGTTATTTTTTAATTGTATGCTGTATTTGGGGTTTTAATTTTAATGTAATTTTTTAATTGTATGCTGTATTTGGGGTTTTAATTTTAATGTTATTTTTTCATAGTGTATTTGGGGTTTTAATTTCTATTATTTTTTTATTGTATAGTGTATAGTCTAGTGGGTTTTATTTTGAGGTTTTAATGTTAGTTATTTTTTAATTGTATAGTGTATTTGGGGTTTTAATTTCTATTATTTTTGTATTGTATAGTCTATAATCTAGTGGGTTTTATTTTGAGGTTTTACTGTTAATGTTATTTTTTAATTGTATGCTGTATTTGGGGTTTTCATTTCTATTATATTTTATTGTCTGGTGTACATTGAGTGGCTTTGGGGTTTTTAGTTTTTAATATAATATTGTAAGGTGTATAATGAGTGGGTTTTATTTGGAGGTTTTAATAGTTATTCATGTTATCTTATTACTGTATAGTATTACTGTTGGCCAGTGGCGTACATAGAGAAGTAAGGACCCCACAGCAAGGATCAAACCAGGCCCCACACAGGACAGAAGGGTTTCTGCCTAAACCCCTTTCAATGACCCTCGGGCCATTTTTCCACTGCCTCATTTGTAAAAGTTGTTCCTTTAGAGCAGCGGTGGGGAACCATTTTGCTGCCAAGGGCCATTTGGATATTTGTAACATCATTCGGGGGCCATACAAAATTCTCAATAAAATTTTTTTACTGCTGTATTTGGTCAAACATATAATTGACTTAGGGATAAGTTACAGAAATTGCACTTCAATTAAAATAATCTAGAGGGCTGTATTTTTGCAGCACAAAATAGCGCCTGCACTATATATATACAGTATATTACATACCATACAGGCGCCATATTGACCACACATAGCAGTCTAATTTTTAAGTTCAGAATGTTACTTATTTGACATTAATGGCAGGAAGCTAAACCCAGGGGGTCCAGAGAGGGGTTCACCCAGCTTTCACTCTCCCTGCCTCTTTCTTCGCAACTGTCCCTGCCTTTGTCCCTTTCTCAGCAAAATATCTGCCCCCACCTCCATCAGCCTGAAATCAGCCTCCTATCAGACCCCCCAGGCCTACATCAGCCTCAGATCAGACTCCCATCAGACCTCTAAGCCTCAGATTAGACCCCAATCAGACCCTTCCTAGCTTCAGATCAGACTCCCATCAGACCCCCAGCCTCAGACCAGACCCGGATCAGACGCCCAGCCTCAGATCAGCCCCCATCAGACCCCCCAGGGTCAGATCAGCCCCTATAAGACCCACCAGCCTCAGATCAGACCTTCATAATACCCTCCCTAGCCTCAGATCAGCCCCCATCAGACCCTCCCCAGCCTCAGATCAGCCCCCATCAGACCCTCCCCAGCCTCAGATCAGCCCCCATCAGCCCCCCTAGTCTCAGATCAGACCCCTATCAAACCCCAGCCTCAGATCAGACACCCCCAGCCTCAGATCAGACCCTCCCAAGCCTCAGATCAGACCCCCATCAGACCCTCCCCACCCTCCTTTAGCCTCAGATCAGCCCCAATCAGACATCAGATCAGATACTGTATTTAAGATAAACAAATGAACTTACCTCTCCAGCTCCGTACGGCGCTGCCTCTTGGCAGATTCACTTACCCTCCCTGTTCTTCTTCCTGCCGCACTATATTGTCACCTCACACCGCACAGCGTCAGGTCATAGTGCACGTCTACGTGCACTGCGTCCTGACGCTGGATGTGTCAGGACACAGTGTGGGGCTGAAAGAAGACCAGGGAAGGTGAGGACAGCCAGTGCAGTGCTGTTCTCACCTTCCTGTGCCTCCCGTATGCTAATGACCGCTTCCATAATGGAAGGGGTCATAAGCATTTTCACATTATGTTCTGGCAGGGGGCCGGGGGCCACATGAAATGATACCGTGGGCCGCATACGGCCCTCGGGCCGGAGGTTCCCCACCCCTGCTTTAGAGGGTAGAGTCCTGACCAAGTTTTACCTCCAGTAGAAGAGGAGATGAACCCAACTACGACTGGGCCCCATAGCAGTCACCTGGTCTGCCGCTATGGTCGTTACTCCCCCTGATTACATGTAATTTAATGTTAATTGTAGTGTTAAATCATGACATTGTGTATTGAGTGAATTCTATTTTGTCTTTTTTGTTGTTGTACAGTATATAATGAATGGGTTTATTTTGAGGTTTTCTTTTTTATTCATGTTATTTTATATGGTGTAGAATCGGTATGTTTTATTTTGTGGTTTTTCATTTTAAAGGTTTTTTATTGCATGGTGAATAATTATATTTTATATCAGGGTTTTTATGTTATTTTAATTTTGTATTGAGTTTTTATGTGTGGGTTTTATTTGGGGGCTTAATTGTTATTCATTTTTCCATTATATTATTTTTATTGTATAGTGTATGATGAGTGGATTCCACTTTGGAGTTTGGACTAATTTCAGTACTTAAAGGGTACCGGTAACCTCTCTTAACTACTTGTATTCCCCGTGTAATAACAATTCTGTTGTGCCATTCCTTTATTATTCCTGATTGCAATAAAGGTCCAGATGGGTGTTACCAGTCATAGTCTGCCACGATACGTTGTCAGAGTGCAGGGACACACCCTTAACTGGTAACACCCATTTAGACCTTCATTTCAATCTGCTAGTAATTAATTAATAACAGAATAATAAGGGGACAGTACAAGGTAAGAATAGATGCCCCAGAATTATTGTTATTACATGGGGAATGCAAGTACTTAATAAAACAGACAAGTCAGGAGAGGTGACCGCTCCTCTTTCATTTTTAAGGTTTTTTTTTTTTAGTTGATTTTATGTAGATTTTTGTACAGTGTACTACGGTTCATAGGTTTGCTTTTTTGTTCTGACAATTTATATTTTTACTGTTTCCCTCAGGAAAAATGAACTTAGTCTATATTATAATCTTTGGCTTCATCCTGATTTTGCCTGAGAAAACATTATTACAGGTAACTGTATTTGTAATATTAATTTTATTTAAAGGGGTTAACCGCTTTTCTATCATTTTATGTCTCCTAAAATGCGCCCGACTGTGTTGGTATAATGGTGTTTGTTCAATTATCAACCTGCTTTTATCTAATGTGTATGACCAACTTAAAGGGCTTCTCCGGGACATTGACTAAATTCTAGCTTTCAGATAACCTGTGGAAGGTCATTGATCGCCTGACTCTGGCTGCGGGCTTTTCCGAAGATGTCTTGACATTATTCAGCTGAACAGGAAGACACAGGAGCAGATCCAGTTGTCATGTCAGAGAAAGAGTCCACAGCCAGAGTTATGGTCACATAAGGACCAGGTTACGGAATTAGTGGATCGACAGAACGGTAAGTGGTGATGAAATGATCTTTCACAGGTTGTCTGAGAGCTAGCATTTAGTCAACGTCCCAGAGAAACCCTTTAAAGCGGATTTATCCAGGACTGAAATATTGATGACCTACTCTCAGGGTAGCTAATCAATATCAGATTGGTGCAGCACCCAGTCGATCAGATGTTTGATCCGGCCGTGAACTCTGTGGTCCCTCATGTTTTCATAAAAAAATTCAATTTTAGTATATGTTACAATGCATAAAGCAATCTTTAGTTGTTTTGAACCCTACAATAAGAGGATCTTCTCAAGATGGCTCCTCTGCCAGTTCTCTGAAGCCAAAACTGCCTTCCCTCACTTCACATACACACTTGCTGTAGCCAGCAGCTTCCTGACAGCCAATCAGATTGGATTACTGAGAGACACGCCTCCTCACTCTGAAGCCTAATGCAGGCATGCAGTGTGAAGGACCGCCCCTCTGTCTTCTGTTTATACTAAAGGGAAGACAGACAAGCCCTAGCAACTGTCTTTTAAGGGACCAGTGAAAAGGGACAGGGGGCATGTTGTTATAAGGTAATTACAAATATTTTGACTCATGCCTAGCTGAAATAAACTAGCAAATAAAATAAAAATATGACAGTTATACTTTAAATGTATGCTAAACACAGTGCCGTTCTTTGTGTTGTGGCTGTGCTTGGTACTGCAGCTCAATCCCATTCACTTAAATGAGATGGAGCTTTAAAAAGGCCGTGTTACCAATGGGCATGACATCACAGGCTTAGGAAGATCTGATCAGCTGGGGTGCCGAGAGCCGATGACCTATCCTGAGACTAACTCATCAATATTTCAGTCCTTACAACCCCTTGAAGAGGAATACTGAGTTGTAGTGTTACTTTAGCTCTTACTGTATGTTAGGTTTCCTTAACAAATGGGTAAAAACTTTACACATGCATTTATTGAATACAAACCAAAAATCTGCTTTCTTGCATTAGTTTTATACCTGTATTGATGTATTAATTATCTTGTTTCCAGAAACATTCGGTTGATTAAATTTTCTTTTACCTAAACAGGTGAATGGGGCAGTGGAAAAGCCAGGTACGTTGTAATATTATAAAAAAAAATTGCTTGATTATATTCAAGAATTAAGTATATAGACATCCGCATAAACATTACAATAAAAATTTTACTTACTGGGATATTGGGAAAAACTGAAATACGACATCCTTCAGTTGTCGTCAATGGGAGTAGTACTGTTGTAGTTGAAGAAGCTGTGAAATACCAGCGCCGACTTTTACACCCGACCAGCTGATTAGCGGGAGTAGATGGTGTCAGACCCCCGCCAATCATCTAGTATAGGCCATCGCTTGGTAAAGACTGGACAACCCCTTTTAAAGGAGTTGTCTGGTTTCAGAAGACAAGAAAACTGGACAACCTTCGGGATCAGCCTGCACTAAAGAACTGGTAAATACTTACCTGTCCGATCCAGTGTTGTCACTCCGGTTCTCCCAGCAGGACTGTATTTACCCGGTGATATTGTGTCTACAACATGTGACCCCTGCAGCCACTCATTGGCCTCAGTGTTGCAGTGAAGGGGTCAGTGATTGGCTGCAGCGGTCACATGTTGTCGGTGACATCACTGCTGCAGCCCAGTGTATATAGCCTCGCCGGGAGTACCAGGATCTGGTATTTAAGTATTAACCATTTCTTTACTGCAGGCTGTTCCCGAGGGTTGTCCAGTTTCCTCCTGAAATCAGACAACTCCTTTACTACAAAGCAGAAGTGAAGCATTCCAAGACATTTTGAAAAAAATATATTTGGGAGAGAGTAGATACAATTTACTTAGAAAGTGCACCTTAAAGGGGTTCTCCAGGAATTAAAATGAAAATACTTAAATATAATTTATTAATAAATACATTCACAGATATCTTTCATTACTTAGAAAGGCTTGTTTTGTCTAGGGAGCAATCATTAGGAGAAATAAAATGGCCGCCGTCCTATTAGCACGCACAAAACCTGTCCTAATCGCACAGGAGGACAAGTTTACTTCACCACAATGAGCCATAGTGCTGCCTCATCCTCCTCTCTGCTCTGCTTGTCAGGAATCATGATCCTGAATACGGGTGAATCTCTGTGAGGATGGAGATGATGAGGAGACATGAGAGGAGGGCGAGGTGTGGTAATGAGCAGCAGCTCTTGTATACAGTCTGTCCTGTCCGTCCTCTCTGTCCTTCATGTCTCCTCATGAACTAAATTCCCCAGAGATTCAGCTAAAGTTCTTATCTGTATTCAGGATCATAATCCCTGACAAGTAGAGAGGAGGATGAGGAGCTCTTTACCTCAGTGTTGTAAAGTAACAGGTTTTGTGTGAACTAATGGGACAGCGGCCATTTTGTTTCCCCTGATGATTGCTCTCCAGATAAAATGAGCCATTATAACTAATGAAAGGTATTTGAGAATGTATTTATAATAAAGTAATATTAAATTATTTTCATTTTCTTAATTCCCGGAGAACCCCTTTAAAGGGGTTAACCGCTAAGCACTCATTTCCAGCCTGTCGAGAGGGACCAGGCGGAGGACTGTGAAGCCGGGGATCAGCGAGTATAGTATGACGTTTTTTTATCATTTTACACCACATGGACCGTTTTTTCAAAACTTTTAACATCCGGAAAACCCTAGACTGCATAAATCATCACTAAAATAGATGTCTAGACAATATAATTCTGACTTTGGTTTCTCATTTATAGCACGGGATTGCTCAGATATCTGGCAAAGGAACAAACATTTCCCCAGTGGTGTATACACCGTAAAACCAGTGGGTGCCAAAACTTTTTTTAAGGTATTGCAAAGTACACAACAGTGATTACAAAAATCATTAATATGGGATTAATTTGCTTGGTGTTTTTGCCCTATTTCATTTTTAACATGTTTTCTCTTTGCAGGTGTACTGTAAAATATCCAAGGTTGGGGGCTGGACTTTAATACAAAAACACAATGGAGAGGATGGCCTATCCTTTGAAAAGTCGTGGCTTGAATATGAAAATGGGTTTGGAAATCTCACAGGTAAAAAGACTAACCTGTGTATAATAGAGATAGTCAAGCAATTCTGTGAAAGAAAAAAAAAATAATGACAAAAAAACTATTTCGAAATGGGAAAAAAAACGGTATTTTGACATGTCGCAGTAACTAGTCAGGAGGTTGATTGGTGAGGTTCCAGGAGATTGCTAAAACAAGGGAGCAGAAGCCAAAATTAGATCACTGTGCCCCTGCGGATGATCCTCAGAGATGTGAGTAGAGGGGCATATGAATCTCATATACTTTCTATGAGCACTGCTAGCCCCACCCCTGAGGATCAGCAGATAGCACCCGGACTGTCTCTGTTTGTATGGCTGAATTTAGTGCTGGAACTTTAATGGGCGTCCTATGTACCTACCAAAGCTAGACCAGTGTTAAAGGGCTTGGCCCATCTTGCACAGGATATGCCACCAATGGGACCCACACCTATCTCTAGAATGGGGACCACAAAGCAAGGCAGCACGTGGATATTTTTGGCAAGCGCACCTCTATGGGACTGCCGGAAATCAAGCTGGTCCTTGCTCAGTGTGCCTTCCTTCTAGAGATAGTAGCGGGTCCCAGACATTAGTGGCATATCAAGATGAGCCAACCCCTTTAAAACCAAATATCCTCTACACACAACCGCCACTACAGTTCTTACCTCTGCATTTACGGCGATGACACCGTAGACCCAATGTGACCGCTACATCCAGTCACTGGTCTCAGTGGTCTTGTGCCATATTGAGACCAGCTGTTCCTTATGACTGGCACCAGTGACATGAACCATGTTTTGTAGTTGTGACAAATAATTTTTATTATTGTTTTTTAAAGGGGAGCACTGGCTTGGACTTGAGAAAATGCATTTGCTGACGTACCAGAAAGGCAGGAAATGTAAGCTGCGAATCAGTCTTGGGGACTTTGCTGGTAACAAAGGCTATGCAGAGTACAACCCTTTCCGTATCGGGGATGCAAAAACCTTTTACAGACTCTCAGCAGGGAATTACTCGGGGTCAGCAGGTAAGTGGTAACCTATAAAATCTATACTTCATAGTACTAGTATAAATCTATAGTAACAGCATATACTTGTAGACACAGTCATGACCTATTCCTATTTCCCACCTTCCAGGAGATGCCTTTGCAGGCAATAAGGAAATCGAAGGGGACAACCAGCGCTGTAGCCGTTTCAGCACGGAGGACAATCCCAATGACAACTGCTGGCCAATGTGTATAAATGGGGGGATCATGTTCCTCAGCTGCAGTAGGCAACAACAAGCCGGTTGGTGGTTTAACGCCTGTGGATCGGCAAACCTGAATGGTATATGGCGGGAGCCACCAAATTATCAAAACTGGGCCTCATCGGTGTCTTGGCCCACATGGAGATCTGACCAGTCACTGAAATTTAGTGAAATGTATCTAATACATGAATAGAGGGGTGTCCTACATGTGCATCGTGTGTGTGATATGTAATAAATGTTGTAAATTGAATGCGCGAGGACTGGTCGGTTCTAGACCAATAGGAAATGCTGAACCTAAATCCTAAAGGATACAGTATTAAACACTTAAAAGGGTTGTGTCATGACTAATATAAAAAATTGAGAATCAGACGTCCTATAGAACAAGACAATCTCTTTCTAAGGGTCCATTCACACATCCGTAGGGCCGGCATCCCCATAGAACTGCCTATTCTTGTCCGCAACTGCTACTTTTTTTTTCTTCAGGAGCAGAAGATCGGGGCCGCGCTCGAGGATTGAGGCTCGAGGATTGAGGCTCGAGGATTGAGGCTCGAGGATTGAGGCTCGAGGATTGAGGCTCGAGGATTGAGGCTCGAGGATTGAGGCTCGAGGATTGAGGCTCGAGGATTGAGGCTCGAGGATTGAGGCTCGAGGCTCGAGGATTGTCCGCATCTCTTCCTGCTCCATAGAGAACGAATGGGTCCAGATTCGTTCCGTAACGGATCCGGACCCATTCTACGGACGTGTGAATGGACCCTAACAAAGCTAGGACCAGTCGTGTACCTCACATAGGTCCAGAGATCTCCACAGTCATTGCTCCAACTGCTCTACTAGATTTATCTCAAGCTTGGAAGCTCAGAGGTGGTCCTCTCTCAGGACGCATGTCCTTCCTGCAGCAGCTCTCACAGCTCAGGGAGCGTGTCCCTTCTGCAGCATCTCTCTCCAACAGCAGATATGGCTGGCGACAATTGAAGGATGCAGCTGAGCATGTGTGACCACCTGAGTAAGTAGATGTGCATAAACACCAGGGGGCGCCATTATAATCAAGTCAAGGGAATATATCACAATCTGAGCATTTTGGTAACAGAAAGTATATGACGAAAGTAACTTGTTTTTCCTACATTATAAAAATAAATTATGTGCCGTCTCACCACATGACCACTGCAGCCAATCACCCGCCTCACCGGTCTAGTCCTATACATAAAGACAAAATGGCTAAGGCTTAACTGCAATGGGCATGTGATCAGCCGCACGGTAGTCTACAAATTGACAAAAAAAATAATGCTCCTGATAGAAATGTCAGATTACGATATGCAAATAATTCCAGGTGTGGTCTGATTAGACACAAGAGGGCATAAAAGTGCTTCCACTGCTGCTCTCAGAGGCTTCTTTTGGGTAGCGTACCTCTTGACTGCTAGACATGCCTCTACCATGCACACAAAGACATTTTGCCCAGTTGACAGCCTTTGAGAGGAAGCACATTATTGGACTGATAGAAGCAGGATGGTTATTTCAATGGACTGGCCGCTTTCTAGGCTGTTCTGACCCAGATGTTAGGCAGTGGTTATGTGAGGGCACACATACAGTGAACAGGCTCCAGACAGACCACCAGTACGGAGGATCGTTTGATCCGCTAGCAAGCAGCCCCCACGGCTTCATTGTCCACCATCCGGACACAGGCGCCACCTTCATTACATTCCCCTCCCTCTGCTCACACCGTTTCCAGGCCCTTAGAGGAAAACCTGGTGTCATGGCGCTCATTTCATAGCCTGCCAGTAACAGCCTGCGACCATCACCTTCATTTGCAGTGGTGTTGTGAACGAGAAACAGAGTGGAACGGTATCGTCTTTAGTGACAAATCCAGGTTCTGTTTGGGAAACGGACAGTACCACACATTAGGATGAGATACGCAGATCAGCAGCTGGTATCTCCTATTATAGGATTAGATACAGTGGCTCAGCAGTATCACAATTGTGAAATGAACCGCCACTACTGCTACACAGCCATAAAGTGAACCGCCACTATACAGCCGTAAAATGAACCGCTACTACTGCTATACAGCCATAAAAGGGACCACCACTATACAGCCGTAAAATGAACCGCTACTACTGCTATACAGCCATAAAAGGGACCACCACTATACAGCCGTAAAATGAACCGCCACTACACAGCCATAAAGTGATCCGCCACTGCCGCTACACAGCCATAAAAGGAACTACCACTATACAGCTGTAAAATGAACCGCCACTACTCTACACAGCCATAAAGTGATCCGACACTGCTGCTACACAGCCAAAGCAGCTGGGAAACATGAAATGTGGAATATGATTGGTTGTTATGGGCAACTAAGCCAGTTTTACTTTACACCAGTTTTACTTTACACCAGTTTTACTTTACACCAGTTTTACTTTACACCAGTTTTACTTTACACCAGTTTTACTTTACACCAGTTTTACTTTACACCAGTTTGATCTCCCCCTTAGTTTTTTTTCTCAAAAACCTAACCACATACCCTCTCAAAACCACTGACTATTACAGACCGCCAATAAGACTTGTCATCCTGCTTTCCACAGCCCCTGAAGAGCACGTAGAGTGACGTCGTGGTGGAGAGGTCCCTTCTCCCTCACTTCTACTACTCCGCTTACTACAGCTGGTACTCCCATCTGTCTTGTGCATCTTCGTGCTCAGTTTGGCCAAGTGTGCATGAGTTCTTATTGGGGTCGGGGGAATAAGACCCTGCTCCATCACAGGTTAAGGCTGGTGAGATGATCCTTTCAAAGGGTTCGCTTACTGTTTATTGCCGCCGGTAATGGAGCCCATTACCATTGCCTCCTGTGAGGAAGCCTGCACTATGTGAACCCAGGGCTACCCTGCCTGTAATAGCAACAGTACTTATAGTGTGCTTAGGTCATGTATATGACCAGGGGGTACTAGGCTTAGGAATAATGAGAAACACTGGAACTACATAGACATCTCATCATCTAAAGCGGGAATCAGCAACCTTCGGCACTCTAGATGCTGCTCCCAGCATGCACACTTGCTTTGCTGTTCTTGTAACCACCATTGAAGTGAAAGGAGGATTCTGGGAGTTGTAGTTTTCAGAACAGCTGGAGGTTGTTGATCTCTGACATATAGGCTCTCCTCCCGTTGCTGGTACATGTCATCATTCACCTCCTCGGACTTACTAGTACTGAGCTGAGCGGTGGCTCAGTGGTCAAGCACAGGTGTCTTTCAGTTGTGAGGCTCCCCGGTTCAAATCCACCCAATGCTGTTATCTGATGGGGGTTCTGTGTTCTCCTGAAAGGTGCAGATTGGTGGTAAGAGATGAAGGAAAGTGTTCTTTGTGCAATTCAAATACAATTAAATTGTGGTCTCCCTGGGTGGAGACCAAGGAACAACCAGTATATATAAATTTTAAAAACTAAGTCCAAATGTTGCTTTTTTTAAAAATCTTACCTCTCACATTTCTTTTCCTCTCACAGCTGACCTCCAAACATATTCACTTTCTCCATCTCACTACTTTTCCTCTCACAGCTGACCTCCAAACATATTCACTTTCTCCATCTCACTGCACACCATTTCTCCATCTCACAGCTGACCGCCAAACATATTCACTTTCTCCATCTCACAGCTGATCTCCAAACATATTCACTTTCTCCATCTCACTACACACCATTTCTCCATCTCACTACACACCATTTCTCCATCTCACACCAAATTGCTACCACTCACAACCAATTACCAGACAGCACAAACTCTCCAGACAGCTCTCACCCTTGGTCAGATTTGAACCAAGGACCTCACTGCTCTAAGACACCAGCACCAACCACTGGAGCCACCACACAGCCCAACATAAGAGACCACTCGGAGGTGAGCAATGAACATGGTCCAGCAATGGGAGGAGGTTGAAATGCAAATTATTTTTTCTGACCCATATAACAGCAAGATATTACACTGCCATAGTCAAGTGTAAGAAGAAACCCAGTGAGAACACACAATCTTCAGGCAAGTGTTGGGATTTGAACCAAGTATCACAGTACTAGTAATACACCAGCACTAACCACCAAACCACCATGTTTAACACACTATGAAGAGATAGAAATGTCATTACAAAAACAATGGTGCCTCCTCTCGTTGCAGGTCCAAGCCAACACTCACCTCAGCATGCTGGCTAGTGTTAAGCCAAATGGTGGCTCAGTAGTTAGCACTGGTGTTTTGGGGTAATGTTGCCCTGGGTTTGAATCCAGCCAATTGTTTTATCTACCTAGAGGTTTGTGTATGGTGGTCTCCCTAGGTAGAGACCAATAAACACTTTTTTTTTTTTCAAAATTTATCTCCAAAACTAAGTCCAAAAGTTACCTCACACAATTCTTTTCCTCTCACAACCTCTGACCTCCAAACATATTCACTTTCTCCATCTCACTACACACCATTTCTCCATCTCACACCAAATTACCAGACACCAGAGAGCACAGTCTCCATACAGCTCTCACCCTTGGTCAGATTTGAACCAAGGACCTCACTGCTCTAAGACACCAGCACCAACCACTGGAGCCACCACACAGCCCAACATAAGAGACCACTCGGAGGTAAGCTATGACATGATCCTGCAATGGGCCCTCATTTTGTTATGATATTTCCATCCATTTATTTTTGGTGTTTTCACTGTGTGTTCACTTTCCACGTTGTTTGTCACTAGGACCATTTAGGGTTGCAGCGCCATAAAGGCAAAAGGTCTACCCCTTGAGGTCTGGGGTGGGGGTTATGTGATTCCTCAGCCCCCTGCAAACCGCTTGGATTCTTCCTTCGGGGAGAAGCCAGACCTAGGCTTTGGGCTCTTGGCCAGCAGCTGGGGTGGCAGCTCAAGTGAAAGCCAGAGCCAGACGGGTGCTTCCACGGCTTCAGCTGAAGATGGTCACTAATCATAGACCCTTGTGGGAGCCTTCTGGGCCGGAGGATTGGTTTATGAAGGGGCCCTTCTCTTATAGAGAGGGCCTGTGATAGACAACAACCTAATGCACATTTTTATTGCATGGGGTGTAGAAAGTCAAGTTCCTCAGGCTTATGTCTGCTCACTGGTGCACTCTTATCTTCTGCAATCTGTGGTGGCAGGAAGCTGACCAGTGTGAATTACACCAGCCACGTGTGATGTCACCTCATTTTTATACTTTATTCATTAAACTCAGGAAACATTTAACAGTAGATTCTAGGAAGCTATACAAATCATTTACATTTCTATTGGAGAAGAGGCTTCATCTAACTAAATTCTTCAAAATGGCTGCCACAAAGGTGGTCCATGTCAGTTATAACCAGTAATAATAACTGCTACTATGCGCTGGCCATATATGCAGTATAATGAGTGCTGCCATCTGCTGGACATACCAGTTATAAACTGTGTACAGACTGCTGCCACCTGCTGTCCTGTCCTCCTGGAATTCGCTGCTGCTTTCTTTAAAGAGTTTTGGTCTTGCTGGCTGACATGAGGTGGATCCTCACAGATTGTGGACATCAGGGCCATCTAGGGTTGTCCAAGTACTGTCTCTATAAATGTGGAGGTGCCTTGTAAGGAGAAGCTCCTTGTGCTTCTCAGTCAGTCATATGTATCTTGTCATCTACTTATTGCAGGACAACCATAACATGGGTATTGTGGAGACCTAGGAGGGCTCATGTGATATAAGTATAATATAGATAGACCTTCAACCATTTTGAGAGATTCCCATGGCTGTGGTCGTGCTTCCACACTATTGGTCCCAGCCACCAGAGAAGGTGACTCTTTTTCCTATAGTGTGCAAGCACGACCACCATTAATGGATTGCAGGGTGGTCATAAGCATAGAAACGAGCAGTGTATAATGTGATGGAAAAATGAGTCCAGCCAGCAAGGGAAGCCACATGGACAATCACAATACATTAGGCAGTGTCTTGTATTAACTTCCTCTACATAATAAAGGCCATTTCCCGAAGCGAGACACCCCCTCTAATTAGTACTAGAGGGCAGGGCTCATCACCTACAGAGATGTCGATTTACATCCATTTGAATATTAGACAACTTCAACAAGAAAATGGAAAATCAAAATGTGAAATTAAAATTTAATCTGCAGCAGGTGACGCTGATCATTTTCATTTTAGCACTGAAAATTGAATCTTAAAAGGTTTGTCTCGCCTCGAACATTGGTGTCAGATAGGTGAAGCTCTGAAAGAGAATGAGAGTGCATGGCGCATGGGCACCCTCTCTCCATTCATTTCCATGGGAGTAGTGTTCTGGCAGTGCCTTTGTTAAGGATAGGCCATGAGTAGAAAAATCCCAGAAAATGGACATGTTGTGGGCGCTGTGGTTGGCACTTTTATGGGGTGCGGTTATGACCTTGTGATGGGGGCACGGACTGGGAATATGGGGATGGACTCCTGCCCATGTACTACACATTATTATGGGGGAGATTGAGGAACAGAGCTGAAGGTCAGAGATAAGTCTGCCTTACGTCATGGCCGCCGATGCTCAGGCCAGTACTGTACACAAAACTGGCGTCCATTAGTTAATAAATTTGGTGCGTTGCACAATTCCTCTTAGCACAATAATCTCATTTCCATAAGTGTCACACCAAATACACACCTTTTTGGCGCAATTTGCTTGGTAAATCTCTCCTTATTGGACGAGGCTTCAACCTGGTCAGTGACATTAGTAGTGGAGAAATGATGGCATGTCCATGGTGCCTTCACGTGTTCAGCTTATCACCTCAGCCGTGTTAGCCCCCCCATATCAAAGTGTTTGAACAAAACATATACAGTTGGTTAGATCTTTGTTAGATCAGGTTAGATCAATTGTTGTTTGCGTTAGATCTCACACAGAAGTAGAGATATTAACAGTTATTTGCAGGGGGGCTAACCCGTCATCAAAAAATTGACCAAAAAAATAGCTATTTTGGAAGATATTTGTTAGATCCGGTCTGATCAACTAGTTGTTTTGTTAGATCTCACATAATTACAGACTTATTAAGTGATTAATGAGGGGGGGCTAGCCCCCCCACATGCAATTTTCTGGTAAAATTTAAGGCAGACTAATAGGCCTTCGTTAGATCCGGTAAGATCAAGTGGTTTCAACGTTAGATCTCATATAATTACAGAGATTTTTCACATAAAAACACAGATATTAGGAAGTATTAAATAGGGGGGCTAGCCCCCCCTGACGTAATACCAAATATCCATAATATCTCTGTAATTATATGAGATCTAACGTTGAAACCACTTGATCTTACCGGATCTAATGCAGATCTATTAGTCTGAATCAAATTTTACCACTAAATTGCATGTGGGGGGGGCTAGCCCCCCTATTTAATACTACCTAATATATGTGTTTTTATGTGAAATATCTCTGTAATTAAATGAGATCTAACGTTGAAACCACTTGATCTTACCGGATCTAACAAAGGCCTATTAGTCTGCATCAAATTTTACCTGAAAATTGCATGTGGGGGGGCTAGCCCCCCCCTCATTAATCACTTAATAAGTCTGTAATTATGTGAGATCTAACAAAACAACTAGTTGATCATACCGGATCTAACAAATATCTTCCAAAATAGCTAATTTTTTGGTCAATTTTTTGATAAGGGGGGGCTGATGGCGGGTTAGCCCCCCCTGCAAATAACTGTTAATATCTCTACTTCTGTGCGAGGTCTAACGCAAACAACAATTGATCTAACCTGATCTAACAAAGATCTAACCAACTGTATATGTTTTGTTCAAAAATTTTGATATGGGGGGGCTAACACGGCTGAGGTTCAGGTTAGTAGTGGGTTACATATCTATTTTTATACAGGTTCTCCGCATTTTTCCTGTCAGACTCCATTTTGTTCAGCCCTCCGTCATGTACCACAGGAGAGAAGGATGTGCAGGCCGTGCCTGTGGTGATGCTGCCATCTGCTGGTCATACACAACCAGTGCAATCAGCTGCTTGTCCTCCCAGCCTCCAGGACCACTGCTGAATGATGGGTTGGGGGAGGCAGACAATGGGGTCTCCTCAAAAACACATCTCTTCATTCTGGTTTATACATCAATGTTAAGTGCATCTATCGGTAGATAGCAGCTCCCTATACAGTCGACAGCTACACTTGACTTTCAGTTATGGCATACATACAGATGCAGGAGGTCCACCTGCCGACCCTCCATTCATGATCCACCAGATGTATGAGGTGGGATCATGACAAATCCCTCTTGAAAGGGAAAGACTGGAGCACACAGTTTAGGACACCTCTCTAATAGGCTAGAAGGGGGCAGACAAACCAGGGCATATGCCAGGGGTGTGCCAACAAGCCACTAGGGCTAAGGTATTTAGATACAGAGCGAGGGCAGTGAACTTAAAGGGGTTGTGTCACTTCAGAAAATAGCATTTATCATGTAGAGAAGGTTAATACAAGGCACTTACTAATGTATTGTGACTGTCCATATTGCCTCTTTTGCTGGCTGGATTCATTTTCCTATTACACTGCTGGTTTCCACAGCTATGACCACCCTGAGTCCAGCAGCGGCGGTTGCGCTTGCACACTATAGGAAAAAGCAACGGTCTATGTGTGCTCCCACAGTCCGGCCCACCGGAAACACCGGTGTCTTTTCCTATAGTGTGCAAGCATGACCACTGCTGATGGACTGCAGGGTGGTCGTAACCATGGAAACGAGCAGTGTATAGTGTGATGGAAAAATGAAGGAAGGAATATGGATAATCAAAATACATTAGTAAGTGCCTTGTATTAACTTTCTCTACATGATAAATGCCCTTTGCTGAAGTCACACAACCCCTTTAACATTTGCTTCAAGGGAAAGAAAGCCTCACTACAAATCTGCCCTCTTTAAAGTGAAGAAGCCCTAAAAGAAGGAGAGCTCTACATGGACACCCACTGAGCCACATGGCCTCATTACTGTTCAAGATTTACCTTAGTAAATGAAATTAAATCATATTATTTAACTTTATTTTGAATGATTTCCAAGTTCAAAGTTTTCTTGTGGGACACAGTCTAAGAGAACCACAGCACTGCATTCCTCGTCATGAAGGCAATATTCTCAATTATACATCTTGAAAGATGAAGATGTTTGTTTCACTGTGAATCTTCTTCCTTAGTGATAGAAAATTGCTTTTCTCACACTTCCATTTCATACACAGGTGCTGCAGTGAGAAGGAAAAGGACACATATTATACAAATACTATACATTATAAATTATATGGATCACAAGAATCTACTACTACTATAACACTGCCTCCTATGTACAAGAATATAACTACTATAATACTGCCTCCTATGTACAAGAATATAACTACTATAATACTGCCTCCTATGTAAAAGAATATAAATACTATAACACTGCCTCCTATGTACAAGAATATAACTACTCTAATACTGCTCCTATGTACAAGAATATAACTACTATAATACTGCCTCCTATATACAAGAATATAACTACTATAATACTGCTCCTATGTACAAGACTATAACTACTATAATACTGCCTCCTATGTACAAGAATAATACTACTATAATACTGCTCCTATGTACAAGAATATAACTACTATAATACTGCTCCTATGTACGAGAGTATAACTACTATAATACTGCCTCCTATGTACAAGAATATAACTACTATAATACTGCTCCTATGTACAAGAATATAACTACTATAATACTGCTCCTATGTACAAGAATATAACTACTATAATACTGCCTCCTATGTACAATAATATAACTACTATAATACTGCTCCTATGTACAATAATATAACTACTATAATACTGCTCCTATGTACAAGAATCTACTACTACTATAATACTGCTCCTATATACAAGAATATAACTACTATAATACTGCTCCTATGTACAAGAATATAACTACTATAATACTGCTCCTATGTACAAGAATATAACTACTATAATACTGCTCCTATGTACAAGAATATAACTACTATAATACTGCCTCCTATGTACAAGAATATAACTACTATAATACTGCCTCCTATGTACAAGAATATAACTACTATAATACTGCCTCCTATGTACAAGAATATAACTACTATAACACTGCCTCCTATGTACAAGAATATAACTACTATAATACTGCTCCTATATACAAGAATATAACTACTATAATACTGCTCCTATGTACAAGAATATAACTACTATAATACTGCTCCTATGTACAAGAATATAACTACTATATTACTGCTCCTATGTACAAGAATATAACTACTATAATACTGCTCCTATGTACAAGAATATAACTACTATAATACTGCCTCCTATGTACAAGAATATAGCTACTATAATACTGCAACTATGTACAAGAATATAACTACTATAATACTGCTCCTATGTACAAGAATATAACTACTATAATTCTGCCTCCTATGTACAAGAATATAACTACTATAATACTGCCTCCTATGTACAAGAATATAACTACTATAATACTGCCTCCTATGTACAAGAATATAACTACTATAATACTGCTCCTATGTACAAGAATATAACTACTATAATACTGCCTCCTATGTACAAGAATATAACTACTATAATACTGCTCCTATGTACAAGAATATAACTACTATAATACTGCCTCCTATGTACAAGAATATAACTACTATAATACTGCTCCTATGTACAAGAATATAACTACTATAATACTGCTCCTATGTACAAGAATATAACTACTATAATACTGCTCCTATGTACAAGAATATAACTACTATAATACTGCTCCTATGTACAGAAGTATAACTACTATAATACTGCCTCCTATGTACAAGAATATAACTACTATAATACTGCTCCTATGTACAAGAATATTACTACTATAATACTGCCTCCTATGTACAAGAATATAACTACTATAATACTGCTCCTATGTACAAGAATATAACTACTATAATACTGCTCCTATGTACAAGAATATAACTACTATAATACTGCTCCTATGTACAAGAATATAACTACTATAATACTGCTCCTATGTACAAGATTATAACCACTATAATACTGCCTCCTATGTACAAGAATATAACTGCTATAATACTGCTCCTATGTACAAGAATATAACTACTATAATACTGCCCCCTATGTACAAGAATATAACTACTATAATACTGCCCCCTATGTACAAGAATATAACTACTATAATACTGCTCCTATGTACAAGAATATAACTACTATAATACTGCTCCTATGTACAAGAATATATCTACTATAATACTGCTCCTATGTACAATAATATAACTACTATAATACTGCTCCTATGTACAAGAATATAACTACTATAATACTGCCTCCTATGTACAAGAATATAACTACTATAATACTGCCTCCCATGTACAAGAATATAACTACTATAATACTGTCTCCTATGTACAAGAATATAACTACTATAATACTGCTCCTATGTACAGAAGTATAACTACTATAATACTGCCTCCTATGTACAAGAATATAACTACTATAATACTGCCTCCTATGTACAAGAATATAACTACTATAATACTGCTCCTATATACAAGAATATAACTACTATAATACTGCTCCTATGTACAAGAATATAACTACTATAATACTGCTCCTATGTACAAGAATATAACTACTATAATACTGCTCCTATGTACAAGAATATAACTACTATAATACTGCTCCTATGTACAAGATTATAACCACTATAATACTGCCTCCTATGTACAAGAATATAACTACTATAATACTGCTCCTATGTACAAGAATATAACTACTAGAATACTGCTCCTATGTACAAGAATATAACTACTATAATACTGCCTCCTATGTACAGGAATATAACTACTATAATACTGCTCCTATGTACAAGAATATAACTACTATAATACTGCTCCTATGTACAAGAATATAACTACTATAATACTGCCTCCTATGTACAAGAATATAACTACTATAATACTACCTCCTATGTACAAGAATATAACTACTATAATACTGCCTCCTATGTACAGGAATATAACTACTATAATACTGCTCCTATGTACAAGAATATAACTACTATAATACTGCTCCTATGTACAGGAATATAACTACTATAATACTGCCCTCTATTTATATAATATAGCTGCTATAATACATATAAGCCTTGTATACAATGACAAACTTTATGCAAATCAATAGCACAATAAAGTGGTTCTCTGGTAATAATGATATTATACTAAGTTCAGGCCGCCTTCCCCACTCACTTAAAGGGAACCTGTCATCCACTTTGTGCTGTCCATACTAACGGCAGAATAAAGTAGAGACAGGTGAGTTGATTTCAGCGCTCTGTCATTTGAAAGTTAAAAGTAAATGGTTGCCGAGAACCAACATCACAATCATTGCAGACTGGGCCTGGAAAAGAGTCCCGGACACCTGAGAAGAGTCCTGGTTATTCATGAGTTCCTGTTCTCCTGTCCCCCTGCTGATGACTGACAGTCTTCTACCTAGTTTTCTCTCTTCCTCTCTAGGAGAGAACTGTCAATCATCAGCAGATGGACGGGGAGAGCAGGAGATTATAATAACCATGACTCTTCTCAGGTAGATTTGACTCTTTTCCAGGCCCAGTCTGCAATGATTATGATGCTGGTTCTCGGCAACCACTGACTTTTAGCTCATGAGTGACACACCGCTGAGATCAGCATTTCTGTCACTATTCTATGCTGCCCTCAGTGAGGTCATCATAAAGTTGATGACAGGTTCCCTTTAAGGATTCATGCTTGTCTGCTCATTAAAGGGGTTCTCCAGCAATAATGACATATTACCATGCTGTGACATGCCCCACTACGTGGACTGGGACACGGAGACACTGGAGTCGGCACAGAGGACTGGAGCGGTGGGGAGCAGGTAAGTATGAATGCTTAGCTTAGTAAAATGTTATTACTGGAGAACCCCTTTAAGTTCCTATACCTCACAGGAGATGCAATTTCATGAGTCTGTAATCGTAAAATTTTTACGCAAATAAAGAAAACTACTGTTACGGATCACCTGGCACCCCTAGACTGAGTACCTCCGTTGACGGATGCTCCTAGCCTTTTCCTGAGGTTTTCAAGCACTCTGGCAGACACCACAATCACCGAACCGAAGAAGCATATAAATCCTCTTCAAGCATATGAATGCTGTAGGCAGTTGAATAGGAAACCATACGAATAGGTTTACACTCCTAGCAGTCAAACTGGGACAGCATGCAATAAATCCTCCCCCAAGAATGAGACGACACTTCACCTTGAGGGTTAAAACAGGAACTGAGTCTAGGGGTGCCAGGTGATCCGTTACACTGGTTGGCAGCAGCGGGATTTTCCTTTTTTCTCCTTAAACTAAGAATCCAAAGGAAGCGGGTGTACAGCGAATGGAAAGCTGGTACACACAGCTCAAGCGCAGCACATTAAAGGAACTATTGGAAGTTCGTGGGAAAAGTGCAGGCGTCAAGGCTAAGCGGGTCATTATAGCCGAATTGATGGAGCTAGACCGAGGCACATTGGCTGAGGCAGTAACGATCGGTCAGGAGACCGAAATACCGGCCGTTCGGGAGATGGATATACCGACGGTTCGGGAAACTGAATCTCACATGAACCGGGAGATGCGAGAGAGACTGGCATGGTTTGGACCAAACCCAACGCCGGAGATCATCATGCAGGTGATGAAAATAATAGCAGAAGAAAATACGCAGAAAGCACAGCTGGAGCTACAGTTAAAACTGGCAGAGACACAGCAAGCAGCCGTAAGTCCCCCGAGCGGGACCAGCAGCACTGGGGACTCCAGAAAGGTTCCCTTCAGTGCATTTAAAGCATTTGATGAAAAGGACTGTGAAATTGATGGGTACCTGGCAGACTTTGAGAGCCAGTGTATCCTACATCGAGTACCAGCAGAAGACTGGATTTCCATACTCGCAGGGAAGCTATCTGGCAAAGCAGCAGATGCCTTCCGAGCGGTACCCTGGGAGGACGTTCACAGCTATGCCCGGGTTAAGGAAGCCCTCCTCGCCCGGTATGCAATAACTCCAGAGGCATACCGGCGAAAATTCAGGGATTTACGGAAGCTGGAAAAGGACTCTTACGCAGAATGGGCCTGTCGCCTGCAACAATCAGCTACCCATTGGATCACCAGCTGCCAAGCTACAACCCTGGATGACGTCCTGCAGTTGGTACTACTGGAGCAGTTCTACGACCACATCCAAGCAGAGGTGAAAGAGTGGGTAAGAGACCGCAAGCCCCTTTCCCTACCAGAGGCTGCCAAATTGGCAGACGAGTATGCAGATACTTGGAGAACTACAGCACCTACTCCAAGAACCCAATCTTCATGTCCAACAGTACCCACAGCTTCAGCAGCCCCCAGGTACCAACAGCCCAGCAGGCCGGTGACAGCTACACCTCGCTATTCCCGACCACCCAACAACAACATCACTTGTCATCGGTGTCGCCAAGTGGGGCATATTCGGAACAACTGTCCATTGGAGCCCCCCAGAACCAGCTGGACCCGACCCGGTTTCCCTCAACCCCAGGCGGTCGTTCACTGCGTGGATTACCAAGTACCATCTGTGTGGGATGCCAAAGAATTAAGCCGGGAAGAACCCCTGGGTAACTTGTATGAAGCCCTTAGTGTTCAATCCACCATCACTGACAACCGCAAACATCATTGTCAGCTGGTGATGATTAATGGGAAAACTGCCCGCGGACTACGAGACAGTGGCGCTACCATAACCCTGGTACAACTACATAAAATAAAAGGTAATGTCAAATATACTAACCTGGAAATCCGTATAGTACGTGAGATAGTGCAGCATAAATGTGAGCACAGACAGCCACTCCGATATTACCGCAGACGTATAACAGATCTACATAAGAGAAGGAGAAGACGTTACTGGGCATTTGTCGGCACGCCATTCTCTGCCCAGTATAAAACTGAAATGTAGCGTCAGGAGAGTCGCATGCTATACGTTCAGTCTTCCATCGTTTACGTCAACGTATGAACTTCCTCTCATACCGCTGTTTAGCTTTGCCTCATTATACCCAGACTGCCCAAGAATAATTTTCTTTTTTACTTGCAATACCACTTTTGGCCACATGCTGTGCTATTAAGAGGGTCTATGAGCAAACAAGAGCCTACAGCACCTTTATAAAGACAAATTCTCTTATTGCACCACCTAGTGGTAGAAATATTTACTGCACTAATTTACATTTTGTGGCACATACTGTATAAGATGAAAATTTGTGAAAGGCACTGTAATGTATGACAATTTGGGACATGCAGCATCTGCACTCTAGTTCTGTCATTGAATCCTTACCTCCTCACAGTGACGCTCGTTACACAGCTCGTATATAAGGGTTATCTTAAAGAGAAGAACTGAAGGGATAAGTGAAGGAAAATTAGGCGGCAGCTATATCATCATCATCATCATATGCCAGCAGGGCTGACGATTAACATCGCCACCATTATTGCTCACACAGGGCTGGTCAGCACTGGAAATATGGGATTGCAACCCCTACGGGAGCAGTGATAGTCATCATATCGGTTGCCACCCAGCTTTCTCAGAACAGATAACATAAATCCAAAATTAAAGGGGTGGTCCAGTTTAAAAAACTTATTTTCAGATACCCTTTAAGAGAATTCTCATTTAAAGGGGTTTTCTGGGACCTAGCCATTGATTATCTATCCTCGGGCTAGGTCATCAATATCACATTAGCTGCGTCAAGCAGCCGTTTCAAATGATAAAGTGGATGGTGCTGAAAGCTCTAGTGGCCGTTCCGGGGTATTACAGCCCAGAAGCTGAGCTGCAGTACACCGGCACTAGAAACCAATCCAATGTCTCTTCTGTCCTGTATTACACAGACAACCCATTGATGTACAGTACAGACCAAAAGTTTGGACACACCTTCTCATTCAAAGAGTTTTCTTTATTTTCATGGCTATGAAAATTGTAGATTCACACTGAAGGCATCAAAAACTATGAATTAACACATGTGGAATTATATACATAACAAACAAGTGTGAAACAACTGAAAATATGTCATATTCTAGGTTCTTCAAAGTAGCCACCTTTTGCTTTGATTACTGCTTTGCACACTCTTGGCATTCTCTTGATGAGCTTCAAGAGGTAGTCCCCTGAAATGGTTTTCACTTCACAGGTGTGCCCTGTCAGGTTTAATAAGTGGGATTTCTTGCCTTATAAATGGGGTTGGGACCATCAGTGGCGTTGAGGAGAAGTCAGGTGGATACACAGCTGATAATCCTACTGAATAGACTGTTAGAATTTGTATTATGGCAAGAAAAAAGCAGCTAAGTAAAGAAAAACGAGTGGCCATCATTACTTTAAGAAATGAAGATCAGTCAGTCAGCCGAAAAATTGGGAAAACTTTGAAAGTAAGGGCTATTTGACCATGAAGGAGAGTGATGGGGTGCTGCGCCAGATGACCTGGCCTCCACAGTCACCGGACCTGTACCCAATCGAGATGGTTTGGGGTGAGCTGGACCGCAGAGTGAAGGCAAAAGGGCCAACAAGTGCTAAGCATCTCTGGGAACTCCTTCAAGACTGTTGGAAGACCATTTCAGGGGACTAACTCTTGAAGCTCATCAAGAGAATGCCAAGAGTGTGCAAAGCAGTAATCAAAGCAAAAGGTGGCTACTTTGAAGAACCTAGAATATGACATATTTTCAGTTGTTTCACACTTGTTTGTTATGTATATAATTCCACATGTGTTAATTCATAGTTTTGATGCCTTCAAAGTCATGAA
Organism: Bufo bufo; assembly: GCF_905171765.1. NCBI lineage: Eukaryota > Metazoa > Chordata > Amphibia > Anura > Bufonidae > Bufo > Bufo bufo. The sequence continues at coordinate 92,414,204 of NC_053399.1, forward strand.
AATAAAGAAAACTCTTTGAATGAGAAGGTGTGTCCAAACGTTTGGTATGTACTGCATGTGGACAAAGTGTGATACCTAGATTCCCCTGTGGGGGTGCTGCAGGTGGTGCTGAACACTTATTGTCAGGTCTTCCCACAGCTGATTGCTGAGGACCACTTTGTGACCCCCTAACAAGCAGTGATTCAAGCACCACACCTCCTAACCGTCCCGGATCCAGCCAAATAGTTTCAGATTTAAGCGGCTGTCCCTCGGGATGGCTGAGATATGTCCAGCTATCAGCATCATAAAGATCCTGTCAGCTCCCTGCTCCACCATTAACCCAGCTGCTGCTCTCCCTAGTAAGCATGATGCAGTGATGTCATTCTGCTGTGTAGGGGTCACTAACAGGGCATAACTACTGTTTGCGGTCATAGGCATAGGTACTGTGTATTGGGGCACTAAGGTGGTATTATGCTCTGTATGGGGGCAATAAGGTGGCATGATTAATGTGTGTGGGGGCACTAAGTTGGCATAACTACTGTATGTGGGGGCACAGAGGGGGCATAACTACTGTGTGTGTGGGCACTAAGGGGGTATTATGCTCTGTATGGGGGCAATAAGGTGGCATAACTACTGTGTGTAGGGGCACTAACGGGGTATTATGCTCTGTATTGTGGCAATAAGGTGGCATAACTACTGTGTGTGGGGGCACAGAGGGGGCATAACTGCTGTGTGTGGGCACTAAGGGGGTATTATGCTCTGCATGGGGGCAATAAGGTGGCATAACTACTGTGTGTAGGGCCACTAAGGGGGCATAACTACTGTATGTGGGGGCACAGAGGGGGCATAACTACTGTGTGTGTGGGCACTAAGGGGGTATTATGCTCTGTATGGGGGCAATAAGGTGGCATAACTACTGTGTGTAGGGCCACTAAGGGGGCATAACTACTGTATGTGGGGGCACAGAGGGGGCATAACTACTGTGTGTGTGGGCACTAAGGGGGTATTATGCTCTGTATGGGGGCAATAAGGTGGCATAACTACTGTGTGTAGGGCCACTAAGGGGGCATAACTACTGTATGTGGGGGCACAGAGGGGGCATAACTACTGTGTGTGTGGGCACTAAGGGGGTATTATGCTCTGTATGGGGGCAATAAGGTGGCATAACTACTGTGTGTAGGGCATAACTACTGTGTGTGGGGCCACTAAGGGGGCATGACTACTGTATGTGGGGGCACAGAGGTGACATGACTACTGTATGTGGGGGCACAGAGGTGACATGACTACTGTGTGTGGGGGCACTGGGCAGAGGTAGAAGTGTGGCTTAGCATAAAAATATTTGTCGCAACACACTGCACATGGCTGATGTTGGGCTTTGTGAGGTATGCAAGCACTTTGATTAGAATCGTATTCGCCATGTTGCTTTTTTATTCGCTTTAGGCAGAGGCGCACTTTACAAAGGATACATATAATAAGAGCTGCAGCCATCATGATAGATACGGTCATTCTGATATCGCATAAGTGCAGAGTGCTTAGCGACATCCGATACAAGTACTTGGATTGGCACAAGTTGTAGACGGCGCCTAGTCCTAGGGATACAATCGCTCCGGTCCTGTGGATCACGGGAAAAGGATCTACCTGCAATGCAATGGGTCATCAATATCAGATCAGTGGGGTTTGACACCCAACAGCCTGGAAGCAGAAGACTCGGTCCATGGTGTAACTGCTGTGGCGGGGTACTACAGCTCAGCATCTATTTTGGGAGTTGAGCTGCAGAACGCCGGTCAAAGAGAAACCACACAGTGAATGAAGCCTTCTGTCCGAAACAGCTGATCAGTCGCAATGCTGGGTGTCAAAACTCCATTGAAGATAGGCCTTCAATATCTAAGTACTGGAAAACTCCTATAAAATGCTTCACTTGCAGCCACCAGTAGAGGGAGCTCTTTGCATACAGATCTATAAAGCCTCCAGTGATTTCAATGTTAGTTGTATACATGTAGATGCAGCCAAAATTTATCATTTATCAAGTCTGGAAATCAGGAAACAATAGATAGGTCCACTAACCTGAAAAACGGCCACAATGGAAGTCCCAGTACACGAGCAGAGTCCCACCATCAGTAGCACCTTCTGGGCAGTGGAACAGTGAAGGTCAAGAGCTGCAGACTGAATGTCAAGGAACCTGTATTCTAAATATATTGTCGCGGCTCCTATCATAGAAGAGAGATGCGTTTAGTGCGTCCTGGTTACAGATTGTCCAATCACCCACATCCACTTACCAAGAATGGCCGACAAAGAGAAGACCGTAGTGAACACAGCCGACTCTGGGAAATAGGAGCCTGTTTCACTGAAAGACAAACATAGAATATAGAGAATTAGGAAAACATCTTAGGCCTTCGGCCATTGATTTCAGTAGATGCCTGCTGATCCCCACTAAACACCACTGGTCAGAGAAGATCCAAATACAGAGGAGGCCATCCACAATCACTAGCTGCCGGCTGACCGCTCATACGTACAACAGCTAATCCTTCTGATCTCACCACACACATGACCATGCCGAGAGCCTACGTTCCTGATCCCTTTTTCTCCTGCTATCTGCCGTTTAAGGGAGAGTCAGGAACCCCTACACGAATTAGGTGGAATGCAGGTTCCCTGTCCCATTCAGCCCTACAACAGAAAGTCGTCAGCCACACCTACCAATTAGGTGGACCATGTAATGTGTATGGTGGCGTCCCAACTCTTCCTTGATGGCAAATTATGGGGAAAAGAATGATCGGGTTCTCAGGAGATGAGTTACTACTAGAAGTGCCTGATGGTGCTTCACTCCCATTTACCCTTTAAGAACACATGCATTCTGATCTGAGCTGGGTGTGCATGTGTATGGAGGGGAATAGCAGCAGGTGTTGAAAGTGTACCACCAGCTAGAGAGATAAGAGGTCCTCTGCTCAGGTGGACTGATAACTACAATGCTGGAAGTAAGACATGTATATAGAGGTAAAGGTCAGGACTTCCACAATGAGGTCTACAATTAGATAGACTGTCAAATATAAAACAGCCTGAGAAGAATAATGATGTACATATAATAATGATTTATATCACACCTCCTCTTACCTGATATACAGTAAGTAGGTTGGAGCATGGCCTTCAAAGATGGTGATGGCGTAAGTAACAGAGAGCCCTATAAGTGTCCAAGTGACCCAAAAGCAGGGCAAGAAGGCCAAACCCTGAACCTCCATAATGCTTGTATCAATCTCTTCTCTATTCACCCCGCCTGTGATGTCACCAGAGATCAATGATGTCACCGTTGTTTCAAAATTTAAGACGTTTGATTTTAGGGCTCCTCTTAACAGGTGATCTAGCTCCGCATCCTGGTGCCCACTTCTTCATCGTAATATGGTATTTCATCAAAGCTCAACTTTCCCCATAATGACTAATTATTCCGGGGCCTCCTTGTGTTTAGTCCAGAACCAGTTGTTCTTCACGATCACAATGTAACAAAGTTCAGTTATCAAACATATTTCACAACATCCAGAAGCGTAGCTGGGAGAAGCGGGCAGTCAGGACTGAGGGCAAGGAGGGGGGACAGCCTGGTCTCGCCGTCTGCACACTTACAAACGCCTCAACTGCTGAGCAGCCGCAGACCCATCTGAGACACTCTTCTGATCTTCTGCCTTTAGTAGTCCCTTATGTCATGACCTCTGTCCTTCTGCTGCTTCCTCGCTTCTGTCCTGTACAGTCTAACTGGCTGTATGCCTGGTGTGTGCAATATATTCACCCACTGACAAAAAAAAAAAAAAACTACACCCAGAACATGCGGTTATGTCCCAGAAACAAGTGGTCTTGTCACAAGAGGACGCAAAAGTGCTTCCCTGTAAAAAGGCTCTTCATTGTCCACCATTCATTAGACGCCCATGTCTCTGCCCGAACTATTTCCTGGCACTTAACAGAAGGACATTTGGTGTCATAGTGCTACACAGCAGGTACAGTATTAGAGGTGGATAGAGAAGCAACAATGGGCTGAATTGAAGCTGTGATCTACCCTTCCCGTTTGCGGGGGCAAGATGGAGAAACTGTCCGTTTCTTTAATACTCCTGAAGAAGCAACAGATTGGATTGACAGAAATCTAAATGCAAGGTCCCATCGCTGACGGACTAAACCCTGGCGGTGACAACTGAAAGAGCTAATAATTGCTTAAATGTTGGATTGCATTACTGACAGGAATGTTAAGAGGGGGGGGGGGGGGGCGGAAGCGTTAGGTTTCACTGCATTACTGTTATTCCTGTTATAATCCCTAATTTTTGGTTTTGTCTATTAATAGATTTTAATAGGAGGAATTGTTTATTAGCTTTTTCTCACTGACATACCTATATGGCATACATGTTCATCTAAAGGGTTAGGGTAGTGCTATCATACCCGAAAGTTTGCTAGTTAAGGGATTCAGGTTCAACCATGTTAGGAAGGATTGGGCAGGGTGGGTTAGGAAGGATTGGGCGGGGTGGGTTGGGAAGGATTGGGCGGGGTGGGTTGGGAAGGATTGGGCGGAGTGGGTTGGGAAGGATTGGGCATGGTGGGTTGGGAAGGATTGGGCATGGTGGGTTGGGAAGGATTGGGCGGAGTGGGTTGGGAAGGATTGGGCGGGGTGGGTTGGGAAGGATTGGGCGGGGTGGGTTGGGAAGGATTGGGCGGAGTGGGTTGGGAAGGATTGGGCGGAGTGGGTTGGGAAGGATTGGGCATGGTGGGTTGGGAAGGATTGGGCAGAGTGGGTTGGGAAGGATTGGGCATGGTGGGTTGGGAAGGATTGGGCGGGGTGGGTTGGGAAGGATTGGGCAGGGTGGGTTGGGAAGGATTGGGCCGAGTGGGTTGGGAAAGATTGGGCAGGGTGGGTTGGGAAGGATTGGGCAGGGTGGGTTGGGAAGGATTGGTCGGGGTGGGTTGGGAAGGATTGGGCGGAGTGGGTTGGGAAGGATTGGGCGGAGTGGGTTGGGAAGGATTGGGCATGGTGGGTTGGGAAGTATTGGGCGGGGTGGGTTGGGAAGGATTGGGCATGGTGGGTTGGGAAGGATTGGGCGGGGTGGGTTAGGAAGGATTGGGCAGAGTGGGTTGGGAAGGATTGGGCAGGGTGGGTTGGGAAGGATTGGGCGGGGTGGGTTGGGAAGGATTGGGCAGGGTGGGTTGGGAAGGATTGGGCAGGGTGGGTTGGGAAAGATTGGGCAGGGTGGGTTGGGAAGGATTGGGCAGGGTGGGTTGGGAAGGATTGGGCAGGGTGGGTTGGGAAGGATTGGGCAGGGTGGGTAGGGAAGGATTGGGCAGGGTGGGTTGGGAAGGATTGGGCAGGGTGGGTTGGAGAGGGCGTTTGTATTGGAATTATCTCTGATACGGTATGTATGTGTGTGTGATTGTACCTTTATCGGACCGAGATATTGGATATTTATTTTCTGGCGGGAAAAATTGCGTTAATTAAGCTACTTTCCTGGAACGTTAGGGGTCTTAATAATACGATTAAAAGGTCTTTAGTTTTTAATTATCTGAAGAAGTATAACCCAGATATAGTGTTATTGCAAGAAACGCACCTTCAAGGTCAGAAAATACTCGCTTTGCGACGTCCTTGGGTGGGGCCCACGTATCACGCAGTATACTCAAATCATGCTAGAGGAGTTTCTGTTTTAATTACTAAGAGTCTCCCATTTCAAGTACTTTCCGTACACTTGGATCCTTATGGTAGATATGTGATTTTACATGCCAGTGTTAGAGGGTTGCAATATTTTATTGTTGGTCTCTATATCCCACCGCCATTCCGCAGAGAAGTCCTAGACTTAATTATAGCTAAGATAGCAATGTTTCCAGCAACGCCCTGCATTATTATGGGTGACTACAATGCCACTTTAGATCCAGTACGAGACAGATTGATTCCCCAGGCCTTTCACAACAATGCGCTTTCACGTTGGGCTGATGCATAAGCAATGGCGGTTGAATTCTATGTGGCTAGAGGTCTTATCGGTGGTAAGTGATAGCCTAGATGCTATGGGAAACTACTGGATAGAAAATGAAGGGTCTATGAATCCCCTGGTAGAATGGGATGCTTTCAAGTCAGTAATGAGGGGGGCATTGATTTCTGCAATAGCAACTCACAGAAAGGAATTGAATATCAAGCGGACGAAACTGGAGGTGGAACTAGCGGATAGAGAGAGGTTGTTTCTACTAGATCCGTGTAGTGAGAAGCAGAATATGTGGCTGGAGGCACAACGTAGGTTTAATCTAAGTATACTCAGAAGAAACTCTTGAATCAGAGACAAACCATTTTTTCAGATGGTGATAAATGTGGTAGAGCTTTGGCATATCTGGCTCGATCTGAGACCCAGCAAACCGTAGTGGCAGGAGTCCTGAGTGATCAGGGTGTGTTGTTGAGGGAGCCTAGAGATGTCTGCCGTCAGTTTGCCTCCTACTATACGAACTTGTATGCCTCCAAAACCACATGCACTACGGGAAAGGTTGCCAAGTTCCTGGCAGGTATTAACATTCCCTCACTTGACAGGGAGGCCCTAGCGGCAAACATAGAGTCGATTGAAGTAGCCATCAACTCTTTAGCAACCAAAAAAAATGGATTCCCAGCTGAATGGTATAAGCGTTTTTCTAAGGACCTTGTTACTAGATTGGGGAAGTTGTTGAGATATGCGCTGGAACAAGGTTCACTGACTCCCTCTTTCTTCGGAGGCAACAATAGTAGTAATTTATACGCATGGGAAAACTATCTGACCAGCGTAGCTCTTATCGACCTATCTCACTTCTGAATCTTGATGTCAAAATCTTTGCGAAGGTACTAGCATTGAGATTGACGGAGGTAATTCTTTCATTGGTTGGGGTAGATCAGTCGGGTTTCATGCCAGGGAAGACTACCGATTTTAATCTAAGACGTTTGTTCACGAATCTTCAGGTTAAACATGATAATCGAGGTATGAGGGTTCTCGCCTCCTTGGACAATGAAAAAGCTTTCGATTCAGTAGAGTGGGACTTTATGTGGGCAGTGTTGGATCGAATGGGATTCCCGGTGAAATTTCTGCGCTGGCTACAGATGCTTTATAGATCCCCTTTGGCCAGAGTCAGGGTAAATGGGTATGCATCGGATTCCTTCTCCTTAGGTAGAGGCACTAGACAGGGCTGTCCTCTCTCCCCCTTATTATTTGCACTAATAATGGAACCTTTATCGATACTCATTTCCTCTAACTCAGGTATAGAACGCTGGGAAATAGCCGGAATAACAGAAAAACTTTCGTTATATGCTGGTGACATGTTGGTATACCTAGCTGATCCGGGGAAGTCCTTGGATACCCTTTTAAATGTTGTGGATTATTTTGGTAGCTTCTCGGGTCTTCGCGTGAACTGGGCCAAGTCAAGTCTTTGCTTAATTGATGGATTTAATCCAATTTACATTTCATTGAACACCAAGCTTCAAACTGTAGAACCATTTACATATTTGGGGATCATTATTCACAGGGAGGTGGCAAAGTTCTACGACCTAAATGTTGTTCCTACAATGCAATACATTACCAGAAAATTAGAAACATGGGAAAACTTACCTTTGAATCTCATTGGGCGTATCAATATTATAAAAATGATTCTTCTCCAAGAATTGCTATACCTGTATAGGACTGCCCCAATACTACTTTCCAGGAAACACTTTACTACCGTAGATAGAGCAATCACTCCCTTTCTATGGAACAAATCTTCTCCCACAATAGCGAGACGCACCCTTCAGGCATCTTACCCTGCAGGGGGGCCTTGCTTTGCTCAATCTATATGTGGCGAAACCAACCTCGCCACGGTGTTTTGGAGGGGGCTGTTTGCCAGCCTCCTGCCCCAGGATTATGGCCCACACTAACTTTGAAGGAGAAGACAGACCGGCCGCACAGCTTAAATCTGTGGAACTGTTTTGGGCAGGAAAGCCATGCTTGCGGCCGGCCAAATGTGACTTCCATGGAATTCGGGAACCCCTGCTCAGATCTGGGTGATTTTTGGATATGTTGTTCACCCAGATCAGAGCTATCCATGGATGTATACATTATGGGGATGTGTGGGGTTTTGAGGCGTTTTCTGTGTTTTGGGGAAAAATTTGTGTTTTCTGTCTGTGAGTGATTAAGTTAGCCCATTACGTTTGGTAATTGTATTTTTGATTGCGTCTCAGACAATGCCAGTGTGTTAGTTAATTGCGTCTCAGACAATGCTCATTGTATTTTGTTGATTGCGTTACAGACAGAGGGAAGGGGATTTTGTGTACAATTGCTGGGAAGGTTTGAATACTGTAAATGCATGTGATTGGCTGTTTTTACAAAACCCTGTGGGTGGTAACCTTGTTGGAAGATGTGTATAAATCAATGCTTGTGTGTTCAAATAAAGAGAGTTCCTGTTTTTATACCTTCATGAAGTTTTGGCTCATGTTTGGGGAATGGGATAACTACACTCTTGGGGATTGCTATATCACAATACTCCCCTGAGTATAAGCTCTTGTAAGAGCTTGTTCCTGGTTCCTGCTCTCTGCATTTAGGAGAGGTTCACCCACTGGAGCCTGGAGCCTTGTCGTAGGTCCAGGGTGGGTAGGAGACGGCGAAACCTCCACCAAGGTTCAGCGGTTCGTGGGGTCTGCAGTGGTGACGGTGTCAAGTGGAGTGCTTGGAGTCCTCCCGAAGCACTAGGAGCATCTATCAACGGAGGTACCCGGTCAGGGTGCTAGGCGTTCCGTTACACTATACATGTACTATGTAGCTGTGCAGCTAAGCTATGTGGTGTGGTGTGGTGGGTACGGGCAGACTCGGGTAATCCGGCGGTAGTGTTGGAGGCAACGTTGATGGGGTCCTATGAAGCGCTTACAAATTTGGCATATAGGAAAGGGGCTGGTTCTGCAGAATACTATACCCAATCGATGGCTATGACAGTGAAGATTTGGGTTAAATGGAGTCGGATGCGTAACTCCGGCGAGAATATGGTCACCATATTTGGCATTGTGGAGAAATAGAGGGTTACTGGAATTGTTCTCATTAACAGAATTTGAATTTTGGCCCCAAAAAGGGGTGCGTTATCTTACCCAACTGTATGATAGGGGTCTTTTTAGATCCTTTAACAGTCTGAAACAGGAATTTAATCTGCCCCAACATGGTTTGTGCAGATACTTTCAAGCTTAGACTTGTCATGCTCAGTTTGGTAGAGATCCACTAAAGCTGGAGTGTGGCCCTATAGAGGCAGTGGACAGGAGGGTTCCTTTGGTCAAACCAGTGTCGGCTCTCTATGCATCGCTAATGACGCTACAGGATTCTCCCCTCAAAAACTCATTTGTCAAGTGGAGAAGGGATGTCGAAAATTTGGAAGATATGCATATTAAAGAATTTAGTCATACATGGAGATCCACAGTTGTAAGCGCTAGAGATCAATTGATTCAAGTTAAGTGGCTCCATAGGATATACTATACCCCTGAGAGATTATTCAAAATGGGTAAATTACTAGACCCTCAATGTACGCGGTGTGGATATGAAAAGGGTTGCCTAATGCATATGATTTGGCAGAGTCCGGTCATTTATAGCTTCTGGGAAGGGATCCATGCCTACATTAATGATAAATTGGGTTTTCCTAATGTCTGCACTGCGCTGACGAGTCTGCTGGGGATAGCCAACGAGGTTGTTCCCACCAAATTCGGTAGGAAATTATACAGAATACTCTTGTTCTACGCTAGGAAAACCATCCTCCTGAATTGGAAACCCCCTAAAAGTCCTACTGTGCAACAATGGATACAACTAGTTAATACCGACCTTGAGTTATATATGAGGGACCCATGACCGGTTCATGAAGATATGGGATCCTTGGATTGGAGCCCAAACGCTGATACCCTAGGAGGCAGTGGTGTTTGTTTCTGGCCGATGAAGGTATTGTATGAATGTGTGTGTGTATGCAGTACTCTTTATTATTCCATGACATAATCTATTGGGTGCTATTCATACTATTAAGTTACTATTCGCTTCTAACCTGAGGAAGGGCTAAAGGAAGCTGTTATGATTGATCCCATGTGAATCAATGTACTGGACTTATTTGTAGTTTGCTTGCAAATGGAGTGTTTGTAATACTTTTTGTTAAACTTTAATAAAAAGATACTATTAAAAAAATAAAATTCCGCCCATGCCATACCAGAACCAGACCAGGTCCCGGGCGCCACGGAAGCTCGAACCAGGGGCATCAGGCGTTCATCGGTAAGTCCCACAGCTGAGTAGTGCATGGAAGACTCTCTGGAGACGCGTCCGGCACAAGCTCCTGCAAACGAAAACGTGAGAGAGTGTCAGCAGCAACATTGACAACTCCCGGAACATGGGAAGCCCGAAAATAAATGTTTAATTGTAGACAGCGAAGAACAAGGTGATGTAACAAAGACAAAATTCGCCATATTATCAGACCAAAAGCAGACACGCCTGTTTCGCATTCCGGAACCCCAAAAGTCAATAGAAACAATAATGGAAACATTTCTAACAAAGTAATGTTGGAGCAAAAACCGACAGTGCGCCACTGAGGTGACCAGGGGGTTGTGCACCAGTCTGTGCCCAAAATAGCGCCAAACCCAGTAGATCCCGCCGCATCGGCGAAGAGGGATAGGTCAGGGCTAGAAATTTCAGGAAGCTGCCAGCAAGTGCGGCCATTAAAACAATGGAGAAATTCGCGCCACGCATGCAGGTCACGCTTTAAATGCAGAGTTAACCGAACGTGATGGTGGGGATTTGAAATGCCTCGCGTGGCCAGAGATAAAACGTCTTGAAAAAACCCTGCCCATGGGCATGACCCGACAAACAAAAACCAGGAGCCCAAGGAGAGACTGAAGCTGTTTGAGGGTGACAGATTTAACTGAGCTAAAACCTTCAATAAGGGCGAGAGGTTTTGCCAACTTATCCTCGGGAAGTCGATAAACCATTGAAGATGAGTCAATCTCGATCCCCAAAAAGGTGATGGAGGTGGAAGGTCCAAAAGGTCTTATTGACAGAAAGAGGGCCTAAAATGGGACATGAAAAAACAAAACGAGTTCAAAAGGAATTGACACTGGGAGGAATCTTCTGGAGAAACAAAAAGAAAATTGTCCAGGTAATGAATAACCCATTCCAAGAAGGAACTAAATAATTCTAAAAAGTGGCAGGAAATGGAGAAGCCCAGGTGTCAAAATAATAACACCCATCTACCATGCAACCCAGCAGATGGTTACAATCCGGGTGCACCGGAAGAAGCAGGAAGGCTGCTTCTATATCCGATTTTGCCATCAAAACCCCTTTACCTGCCTCCCTAGTGGAAGATAAATTATCGGCATGGGTGGGGGAACTAGAAAAATGAAAAGGGATGGAAAAAACGAAGGAAAAACCGAAGCGCAGTTGGGCGGCGGCACGTTTATTGGGATACTGGTAGAGCCACGGGGACATTGCGACCACCCTCACCAGAGTCTTTCCCACTATGGAGCCAGCAGGCTCCTGGTCTGCGAACGACCACAGGCGCCTGACCGCTGGAGGAGGGGACAGAGGCCGCCCCCGGAAAGGGGTGTACTCTCTGGGACATCATCAGACGTAGCCAAAGATCCGTGGCTTTTCCGGGTGAAGTGCTAAATGTCTACGAAATTCCTCATCATACCGCAACCAGGCGGACCGGCCATGTGACTTGTAGGCACTGTATATAGAATCCATGTACACAAATAATTCTGAACAACGTTCTGGATGTTGCTGCCCCATAACATAGCCTAAAACTGAAAACGCTTGTAACCAATTACCCATGGTGTGAGCCACCTTAGGCCTGCGATCAATACATCTATCAGAGTTGGGTCTACGCTCCTTATCAACCGTGTACTGGCCGACGGTAACCAAGGACCAAATGTCCACATAGTGGTTGTTCCAAATTTTAGTTTTGGTCTCCATGTCCAAACGGGCTCCCAGGGGGGAGAGACCACAAAATAGAGATTCCTTGTGATCGCTGGCCCTAGGCGGCGGAACAACCGGGGTAGTGGGCTTGGGGGGAACATGAGAACCGGCCAGATCCATTTGCGATAGCAAAGCTTTAAGGAAAGGAACTAACTGCTGACCCATAGAAGCCGAACCCCAGGCCCCAGTGAAATTAAACTCACCACCAGAGGAAGTCGACGGAAGCTCCACAGGAACTATCGGAGGATCTGGCTCCTGGACCCTGCTGACCCGACTGGCCCTGCGGGACGACCTTCTGGCCGAGTGTGTAGCTACCCGCCTTCGGCGTGAAGGAGGGGGGGGTAACATTAATGCATTGGTGGGCAGGGACAAATCCCCAGCTGCCTGCTCAGCAGCAGCTGGGGTGGCCAGAGGCTCTTCCGCAGAGGAGGAGGCTGTGGGATTATTTCCCATGGTTGAAGAAAGGGAAGGGAGATAAGGGGTGGCTGAGACAAAGAATGCAGAGCGCGCCAGAACAGGAGCGCACGAGGAAGGAGCGGGGGCGGGACCACAGAACTCTCGGCCGGAAGGACATAGGTCCCGGCCAGATGGCTGGAAACAGAGCACCCGCGCTTCTCAGAAAGGTGGGTGAAGCAGGAGGGGGGTGAGGCACCCTAGGACTGGTGACTGCAAAGCGCGCAGAAGCGGGGAGCAGGTCTACAGAAAGCGCTGCCGGGAGGTCAACAGAGGACCCGGCAGGTGCGCTGGAAACAGCGTTCCCCCTGCTTGCCAGCACGTGTTAATCGGTTGAGAGAGGAGGAAGAGGGAGTGTTGCTGGGGCTCAATCGACATGGGGAACGGGTATGCAGTGCGGTCCGCCTACCCCCAACTGAGGAAGAAGCTGGCAGGGCAGGAGGGGGCTCCTGCAAGCCTGCCAACATGAAGGATAAGAATCCCAGTCCCTCAGTTTGGAGTTTGGCAGAGATGGCTGCTAAAACAGCTTTTTTCGGCGGCTATACCTGCAGGAGTGAATATTCCTGGTGCGGTGCCGGTGAAAGAGGGAACCAAAGGGGTAAGCCCTTTTTTTTTATTAACTCTAGGGGAAGGGCAGGAGGGAACATCTAACTATACCAAAGGAAATGGGGTGGGGGGGGGATGGATAAGAGGAGGGGCGCCAACAACTCAAACAGGCAGAGCAGTGACTGGAGGAGTAAAACACCCCTGCGGGCCAAACCACCATACCTTGGCAGAAAGACATGGTGATTTAACCCACGGGCCACCAATCCAGTCTCTGCAGTCAAAAGTGCCCTCGCTATGTGCTGTGGCACTTACTATAAGACTGAGAGGCATCTTTGAGAAGGGATCTACAAAAATTATTTTTCTTTATTTTTATCCAATCTTTATTTTGATATTTTAAAAAAATTGAAAAAAGTGTACAACAAGGGAAACCAGCATAAACATATATACTTAGGTACATAGTAGGAAAGCAATGTAACAATATTTAGATACTGAATGTCGCAATGTAGAAGTGATCATAGAAGCTAAAATTATTAAAATAAGAGTGAGGAGAACACAATGTTAGATCATGGTGCTGGGAATTGCTATTATGATAAGGTGTGAGAATGGTGATCTCTACACCACTTAAACCAAGGTGACCAAAGGGCCAAGTATTTGTCATGGGAAAGGCTCTCCCAGCTGGACAATTCCTCCAATCTACTAATGTCTTGAGTTTTTTGGATCCACTCCGACAATGTGGGAGCGCGCTCTATCCAGAAGATAGATCATCAGTTTAAACAAAGTGCAGAACCCCTTTAAATGAGTTCTCTTGGATCCTGACGCACCTCGAAAAGCCATGTGAGTGTTCCAGAGTAACAGAAACCTCGCGATCCGAAAGAGTTAGGCCTAGCTCTTTCTCCCAATTCTGAATGAAATGTGGTTTTCCAGAAGTGTTAATATCAATTAACTTATTATATAGGAATGAGATCAATCATTTCTTGGGAATAGGGGAATCTATGACAGCGTTCAGATCTATAACATTCTTGATCAGAAGGTTGGGACATATTGTGCAATTCTTCCTTTCTGCACCGTTCGTTATTTCTCTTCCTCATCTAAAAACATCAGCCGTTGACCGCAGACTATTTTATTGCCTTTGGCAGCATATCTGATTACATCATATATTGGAGACCATTTTTTCGAGGGACTTTAACCTCTTAGTGAACAGCCTGTTTTGGGCCTTACTGACCAATAGTTTTTCTTCTTTTTTTCATTGTCACCTTCCAAGAGCTATCACTTTTTTATTTTTCCGTCTATGTAGTTGTTTTTTACGGGGCAGGTTATAGTTTTTAATGGTGTCATTTTAATGTACACATAACTTTCGGATTAACTTTTATTAACTCTTTCTGGGAGGGAGATGAGAAAAACAGCAATACTGCCACTGAGTTTTTACGTTATACATTTTACAGCATTCATTTTTCGGTATAAATAACATAATATCAGTAAAATTACAGCGATACCAAATACATATAGTTTAAAAAAAAAAAGTACTACTTGTGCAATAAAACACCGTATTTTAAAAGATAGAAAAACTTTTTGCATCGCCGCATTCCGAGACCCACAATTTTTCTTTCTATGGAGTTGTGTGAGGGCTTGTTTTTTGCGGGACGACTTGTAGTTTTCATTGGTATAATTTTGGAGTACATTACGTTTTTTGACAGTGTTCACCGTAGGAGATAATTGCGGGTCGTTACGGACGCAGTGCGGGTCGTTACGGACGCAGCGATACCAAACTTATGGGGGAGATTTTATTTTTGCAATCTTTCAATGGAAAAAAGTTTTTTATTTTCTACTGATTACTGCGATTTTCACACAGCCCCATTCATTTCTATGGGGCCTGCGTTGCGTGAAAATATAGAACATGCTGCGATTTTCACGCAACGCACAAGTGATGCGTGAAAATCACTGCTCATCTGCACAGCCCTATTGAAGAGAATGGGTCCGGATTCAGTGCGGGTGCAATGCGTTCACCTCACGTATTGCACCCGCGCGGAATTCTCACCCGTGTGAAAGGGGCCTAACAGACAATATTTTGATTGCTTTTAAAATACAATGCACTATCCTTATTGTGCATTGCATCTTAATGTCAGTGCTATACTGACATTGACCAGGCATAGCCTGCTGGAAAACACTCAAGACTGGCTTGGGGCCTATACCAGGCCCCAGCCAGCCTTTACACACATCGGCTCCCCGCGATCGGATTTGGAGACAAAGGATGCTGACGTGCGGCTGGGCACCATTGCCCGTGGCATGTAAAGGGTTAAAAAGACAGGATCGGCACTCCTGCCGGGGAGACCAGTCTAAGGCCCCTTAGTGACCGCCATAAAAAGGTGCATTGGTGGTCACTAAGGGGTTAAAAGAAAAAACTGAATATAATCTTCAATGTTTTTAGAAGCATTGCAGTCTATGGGACTATTCACATAACCGTTTTTTAATGGCATGTGAACAGCCGTCCAAAAAATGACATGCCCTACTTTTGGCCGTTTTAAAAGCTAGATGGACCCCATCGACGGCTATTTAGACAGGAGTGCACCATCAAATGGCCATTAAAATCAGGTATACTGTGAATTAAAAAAAAAGGACTTTCAGGGGTTAAAATGTAATACTCCCCTAACCACTTTAATGTGAAGGAACACTTGCTGCGCACTGGAGGCAGCAGGACTTGGACATGACATGATCACGATAGGAACGTCAGGTCCTGCTGCCTCCAGTGCGGAGCAAGTGTTCCTTCACATTAAAGTGGTTAGGTGAGTATTACATTTTAACCCCTGAAAGTCCTCACGTGTAAGTCATGAGGCAACTATTTTTTTTCATGTCTGAACCAGCAGAATGGTGGGCACTAAGGAGGGCATTAGTTATACTAGGAGGCACTAAGGAGGGCATTAGTTATACTAGGAGGCACTAAGGAGGGCATTAGTTATACTAGGAGGCACTAAGGAGGGCATTAGTTATACTAGGAGGCACTAAGGAGGGCATTAGTTATACTAGGAGGCACTAAGGAGGGCATTAGTTATACTAGGAGGCACTAAGGAGGGCATTAGTTATACTGGGAGGCACTAAGGGGGGCATTAGTTATACTGGGAGGCACTAAGGGGGGCATTAGTTATACTGGGAGGCACTAAGGATGGCATTAGTTATACTAGGAGGCACAAAGGAGGGCATTAGTTATACTAGGAGGCACTAAGGAGGGCATTAGTTATACTAAGAGGCACTAAGGAGGGCATTAGTTATACTAGGAGGCACTAAGGAGGGCATTAGTTATACTAGGAGGCACTAAGGAGGGCATTAGTTATACTAGGAGGCACTAAGGAGGGCATTAGTTATACTAGGAGGCACTAAGGAGGGCATTAGTTATACTAGGAGGCACTAAGGAGGGCATTAGTTATACTAGGAGGCACTAAGGAGGGCATTAGTTATACTAGGAGGCACTAAGGAGGGCATTAGTTATACTAGGAGGCACAAAGGAGGGCATTAGTTATACTGGGAGGCACTAAGGGGGGCATTAGTTATACTAGGAGGCACTAAGGGGGGCATTAGTTATACTGGGAGGCACTAAGGATGGCATTAGTTATACTGGGAGGCACTAAGGGGGGCATTAGTTATACTGGGAGGCACTAAGGGGGGCATTAGTTATACTGGGAGGCACTAAGGGAGGCAACACATAATGAGAGGCACTAAGGAGGGCATTAGTTATACTAGGAGGCACTAAGGGGGGCATTAGTTATACTAGGAGGCACTAAGGGGGGCATTAGTTATACTAGGAGGCACTAAGGAGGGCATTAGTTATACTAGGAGGCACTAAGGGGGGCATTAGTTATACTGGGAGGCACTAAGGGAGGCAACACATAATGAGAGGCACTAAGGAGGGCATTAGTTATACTAGTAGGAACTAAGGGGGGCATTAGTTATTCTAGGAGGCACTAAGGGAGTCAACACATACTGGAAGGCACTAATGAGGAAATACGTATACTGGGGACACTAAGGAGGGCATTTTAGATACTGGGAGCACTAAGGGAGCATTTTAGATACTGGGTTAGATGTCTAGGGGACACTATGAGGGGCATTATGTACACTGAGGGTTCTGTAAAGCTTATGGAATTCATATTTTATTAATGGCCGTTAAAAAAGGATGCAAAATGACTGTAAAAAACGGATAGTTGGACAGAAATTGGATGCATACAGTGATGCAAATTGACAGCGTATCTGTTTTTATTGGCCATTTAGTGTGAATTTACCTTTATTGTTATTTAGGTGGGAGGCGGTTTGCTTTTTTAGATAACTGAACCTGCCGTCCTCTGATCCGTCATATCATACACTGCAATATCTTTGTATTGCAGCGTATTATGTCTGTAACTGTAAATCGGACAGAGCACCTAGTACATGGCAGGCCCGGAGGCTGATGGCGCTCCCTCCCTTTCGCTTACCACTTAAAGGCCGACTATGGTATCTAAGGGGTTGAACACCCCTCCCATCCTGTAATACAGCTGGCACCCGCAAGGAAAGGCGCAGGCACAGCTCCTGAGCTACCAATAGCACTGTGGCTAGCTAAAAGTATGTAGTTCCCTTGGCTTATTACTATGGCGAGGGCAGGTCCTGGGGGAAGATGCCCCACGTTACAGACTGCCTGGGGCTCTGCATGTAAAAAGTTTATAATAGTTTAAAAAAATTGTCCCCAAGAGTTTACTGTAACTATAATCGAGGTGCTCTGTCGCCACCTAGTGGTAGTGAAAAGTTGTGACACTAAAATAAAGACTAAAAAAAATAAAAAAATTTAATATCCTATTCACACAGATCGTTCTACTGCAAAACCCAGAACCGTGGCCACCATGTGAATGGCTCAGAAGGTTTCTCTAGAAATTCATCACAGCCATCTGATGTAATCTCTAAATGCAAAAAAATAAAAAATTTAAAAAAGTTCAAGGGAAGATGTCACATGTTCTAATACTAGCATGAAGCACACAGGAAGGTCTGCGAACATCTGTGCCCGCGCAGGAACACTCATTCTAGTTCAAAATACCTCATAAAAAAACAACAAAAGAAAAGTCCCCGTAAGCCATTAAAGTAGGCGTGAAAAACAAGGGAAGATTTGCAGACGGGATTTTTTTTTTCTAATATGCAAATATGTGCCACAAACCGTAGTAAATAATCACATGAGCTGAGCCGATCGTGTATGTGTACGGGGGAGATGCAGCTGTTCAAGGTGTGTGGGTATCTGAGGGCACTTACCTTATCCCACGAGTCCAGAAAGGAAAGTTAGAGATCTCCATATGTAACTTAAAGGGTAGTACCCGGTGTCTGATCAGCCCACACCATCTTGTAGAGCAGGGGGAGCTGAGCAGATGGATATGTAGTTTTGCGGGAAAGGAGTCAGTAGAACTTCTCATTTATTCATTTAAATCCCTCTTCTTCAGAGCTTAGGAGTCCAGTGGGCGGTCCTGACTGCACAGATACTTGTCAATCACTGAGTAGGACCGCCCACCGTACAACTAAGCCCAGATAGGGGAGAGATTGAAATGCATAAAATAAAAGTTTTACTGAATCGTACCCCATAAAGCAATACATCAATCTGCTCAGCTCCTCCTGCTCTACGACATGGCGTCCATAGACTGCGAAGTATTTCGAAGGTGGAGGGTTCCCTTTAAACAAACTTGAGCATGACAATTCTGTCTGTTGTGTCCAGATGCTGCAGAAACAACCCCATTCAGATGCATGGTGCGGACTTTGCATTCTTGAAACCTTTGCAACAAATCTGCCATGTTTAAACGTACGCCTAAAGGGGAACCCTCCCCTGATTACAAACAGTATCCAATGTCCGGCAATCGTACGATAAATGAAAGGATGCAAAAAATCCTCCATCAGATTTGTCAGAACATATGTCCATTTTCTTTCGATTTAAAGGGGAGCTCCACTTTATCTATCTTTACAATGAAATCTACATTTTTTTGCTTTCACCATAAATGACAGTACCTGTAACAGAATAGGATTCTAGAATTTGCCACAAAATGGTAAAAGAGTGAAAAGGAGTGGGGTATTCACAAATCAGTCCTTAAGGGTGAACTCTGGCAGGAGAAGACCTGGTTTCCACGTTTGTCCTATGAGTCCGTACATCCGTGGCTTCTAGCGACACAAGGCTCTTGCACAGTCCTCTCATGGGTACTTTCTCTGGAATGGTAATACAGCACAGAATGATTAGCACGGTCCAGAAACTAGAAGTTTAAAGGGGGGCTCTAACGTTAAACTGCTAGGGGGCTGCTGCTAGGGTCCCCTGGGATCAGTATATAAGTGCCAATACACGTAAGAGAAAAAGCAATCCAGCCTGCGAGACCCACCAACTACCTTATATGTATGGGGGCCTCCCGACTCATCCTTGACAGATGTCAACACAGGAGATCCACCATTGCCCTCTCCGATATCACAACACGGCGCATGTGTACTGGTGTAAGGAGAAATGCAGCTATTGCGGCTCACCTATATCTTCAGGGGAACTCTAGAACAAAAGAAATATTGATGGGCTATCCTCAGGAAAGGTCAATTCTTGAATGGCGGGCATAGGACTCCCAGGATCCCTGCGGATGAGCTATTTGACGAAGCCTTGGCGCTAACCTCCTCACAGATTACCAAGCACAGCGCCATCCATTGTATAGTGGTCATGCTTGGTATTGCAGCTTGAATGGGACTGATTGACGCCTTGGCCATTTGACTACTGAATGGGATGTCACATGGCCTAGGACAGGGATGGGCAAACTGCGGCTCTCCAGTTGTTGTAGAACTACAAATACCATCATGCCCAGTCTGTCTACAGCAGGGCATGATGGGATTTGTAGTTTTACAACAGCTGGAGAGCCGCAGTTTGCCCATCCCTGGCCTAGGAATAGGCCTAAGCGCTAACAGCTGATCGACGGGGGTGCCGGGAGTCGGACCTCTGAGGATCCGATATTGATGACCTATCCATCAATATCAAATTCTCTGGAAACCCCTTTATTACGACGGTCCAGTGGACCAATGTTTTTTTAATTAAGGGGTATTCGGATATAAAAAATAAAAAAAAATTAAAATTGTTACTCCCCTGCCAATGCCTGTCGAGTCCCTGCTAGTCTCCACTTTCTGCTCCCGGCTTAACACACAGGAAACTGCAACAGACGGAGGCTCATCCAATCAGTCACCGCCTACAATTTCCTGTGTGTTGGGCCAGGAGCACCAGGTGAGGTGAGTAGTGAGTCTTTTTTTTTTTTTTTTAAATCATTCTGACCCTGAATGTTATCCCACCAGACCTCTCTCTAATAGAAGGATGTGGGCAGTGATGGGCGAGCCCTTTCCATTACCCTAGCGGAGGATATGTTGCACTATACAGGGATCGTACGCGCATTGAAAGAAAAACAAATGGAAACTATTACGATGCTTACGTCCAGTGATCTCTCCCCTGCCAGCGCAGGAGGCAATTGTTCAGATCCTGGTGCTATGAAACCAGTCGCCTCCACGCTGTATGACACAGGTTGTATTGCAGCACAGAACATGTTTTGGAAATGGGAGGATGTGGGTGACGTCTTATTTCCTGACGAAAAACTTTGAAGCTGCCTCTGATACGGTACGGGAAATAATCCCCCCCACCCCCAGTGAATAACAATCACTGAATTAGTAAGGTAGAGAGCCATGACACCTTCTCGGCTGTACTCCCAGGGCTGTGGTTATATTAGGAAATAAGGGGTCCTCTATTACTACATACCTAGATAATACTTTATCTCTGTAGGCTTCTTCAGCGATAACTAAGGTAAATGTTGAGATTTATTGTTATAAAAAAAATTCTGTATCCCAAAATGGTTATGCATGGGCAACAAGTGGTTACGTTTTGGCTCCTCTAGCTAGGTTGCTAGGGGGATGGCCTGGTCCCACGCCTAGTGATGGGAAGTGGTGGCTAGGCCAAAAGGAGAAGCTGTATCCAGGAAAACGTTACCGGAGAACAGCTTTTACTAAAGAACTACTCCTGAGAGAAAAAGAGCAGCCATTTCTGAAGGTTTAGAACCACGTCAAGGACGTGCCTGCAAACGTCAGTAAAGATACCGCTTGTTTATGGCAGGACCGACTTTACTGCTGTAGGTCATGAACATTGCTAATGCATCCCCCCCAAACTTTGAGACAAACTGGCCATCGGGATCTAAGATCTGCACTCATCAGCCCAGGAATTGCAGAAAGACTTTGATGAGCTGCACGCTGCTATCTGTACTACTACTCTCATCATTAACTCTGTAAATAGAGACTTTATGAATTGCAACCAGGGCTTTTACAGTGCGGGGAGGCACTTAGGGGGCATTACTACTGTGAGGTGGTCCTAAGTGGGGAGGGACTAAGGGAGTATCACTATTGTGTGGGGGAATTCTTACTTTGTGGGAAGGCACTAAGGCGGCATCGCTTCTCTGAGGTGGCACTAAGTTGGTGTCCTTATTGTGTAGGGAGGCACTAAAGGAACATCATTACTGTGTGGGGGAATTCTTACTTTGTGAGGGGCACTAAGGTGGCATCATACTTTCTGCATGGGTGGCACTAAGAGGGTGCCCTTACTGTGTGGGAGGCACTAAGAGGACATTACTTCTATGAGAAGGCACGAAGGGTGCGTTATCGATGTGTAGGGACACATAAAGAGGGCACTATGCATGTGGGGTACAAAAAGACACTAGTAAAGGGGACACCATTACTGTGTGTTACACAAAGGAGGAGACTTTTACCATCTGCGGTCACAAAGGGGATCATGTGTGCAGTAAGTGGGTATGGATAGGGATTAGGTGGTGTCAGAGGTGTGGCTTAACATTTAAAAAATTACCCCCAGGATTTACCCCTCTTTATAGTTTTTGAAAGTTGTAAGGTATGCCCCTCGGTGATTGGCTGAGCAGGCAGTACAGGCCATTTCCATTGTGCCGAGTGCTAAACCAGAAAGGGGAGAAGAGTGGGAACCAGAGGAACAGTAGCGTTGGTCTATGATTGATGATGTTGATCAAACCTGCAGATTTCAGAAGGATTGGCCTATCATTTAATGTGGATGGAGGTCTCCTGACTCTCCCTAAACAGCAAATATTGTGGGAAAGAAGGGATAGACATGTTGGTTCAACATGCATATCATTTTCTTAAGGGCGGTCTGGGAATGTTCTCCTTCTCTTTGTGGAGAGTACCAGAACTGGAGTACAAAGTCTTTTAGACCATGAAATGTACCCTGGGAAAAGGATATGCAGATTAGCTTTCTTCCTGGACAATCTCTTTAGTGTCATCTAGTAGAGGTAAGTATCCTATAGTCAATGGATAACCAAACTGAAAACCAGAACAGAGTGCTCGCTTAGTCAGGAGTCCTTTGATGTAGGCCTCGGGGGGCACTGTGCTTCCTTCTGGAGAGTACTGGAACTGGCTAGTGTCCTTAGTCATGTTGGAAGGCCTGTTATAGGGTCAGATATTGACTATAGGGTAGCTCCACTAGATGCCACTACAGAGACTACTTGCTTTCTCTCAGAAGAGAGCTAATCTGCATGTTATGGGAGATAAGCCACTGCCATAAATGTTCGGCTTATTCCCTGAGCCAAGTGTGCATGTGTATGGGAGGTCAGAAGGAATAGCTGTTGGCCAAACACTCATAATCTAAGCTTTCTAAGGTGTACAGTTGTCCCACACGGTGTTGGACAGTCCCCCCCACCATTATATCATAATATGCTGCAAACATGGTGGAGGAGTTGGTCTTCTCCTATCAGACACCTGCTCCTACAGCCCAACTCCACTGCAACCCTACATTACGCTCACCGCATTTGAAGTACGCTCTGTTCGCATCTACTCTCCCTCCAACCTTCAAGTAGCTGTCATTTACCGCCCCGCAGGTCCAGCCACCATCTTGACCACTTTAACACTTGGCTACTACACTTTCTTTCTGCCAACATCCCCACTATCATCATGGGTGACTTCAACATCCCTATTGACACCTGCCACTCGGCCGCCTCTAAACTCCTGTCACTCTCTTCCTCCTTCGGCCTATCACAGTGGTCTTCAGATACCACCCACAGAGATGGTCACACTCTGGATCTTATCTTTACCCGCCTCTGCTCCTTATCTAACCTTTCTAATTCGCCTCTCCCCCTATCCGACCACAACCTACTCACCTTCTCTTCATTGGTCTCTTCTGCAGCTCCCCCGGTCCACACACCAGCACACCCCCGCAGGAACCTTAAACAACTCGACTTTCGCTTGCTTTCTTACTCTCTTCTCCCTCTCTCTACCATCTGTTCCCTCCAAGACCCAGATGCTGCCACCACCCTATATAACACCACAATAAGTACAGCTCTGGACACTGTTGCCCCCCTCACACACAACAAAACCCGAAAAATTAACAGACAACCCTGACACACCAACCTGACAAAAAAACTCAGACAAGTTTCCAGGGCTGCTGAGCGGCGATGGAAGAAATCACATTCTAGAGATCATTTCACCGCATACAAGCAATCCATCCTCACATTCAAATACTCACTTGCAGATGCAAAACAGGTGACTTCTCATCTCTCATATCTTCCCTGGCCCACAGCCCTAAACAACTTTTTAACACTTTTAACTCCCTTCTCCGTCCCCCAGCGCCCCCACCCTCTCCTCTCATCTCAGCTGAGGACTTCAAACAAAAGATAGTCAACATCAGAGAAGGCTTCAGCGCACAGTCCCCACAGACCCTCTACACAACTGCTCGGTCCTCTTCTCCCAAAACCCGCTTCTCCACCATTACAGAAGAAAAACTCTCCACTCTACTCTCCAGATCTCATCTGACCACCTGTGCACTTGACCCGATCCCATCCCACCTCATCCCTTCCTTCACCACAGTATTTATCTCAGCCCTAACTCATCTTTTCAATCTATCACTAACCTCTGGTGTCTTCCCCTCTGCTTTTAAACATGCTACCATTACACCAATCCTCAAAAAGCCTCCACTTGACCCATCTTCTTTGTCCAGTTATCGCCCCATATCACTTCTTCCATTTGCCTCAAAGCTACTTGAATAACATGTCCATTCTGAACTGTCCTCTCGCCCCTCCTCCTGCTCCCTCTTTGACCACCTATAATCTGGCTTCCGACCCCACCACTCGACTGAGACTGCCCTTACCAAAGTCACCAATGACCTACTGACAGCCAAAACCAAGAAACAATACTCTGTCCTCCTTCTCCTGGACCTGTCCTCTGCCTGGGACACTGTTGACCACTCCCTTCTGTTGCAAACTCTCATCTCTTGGCATCACTGACCTGGCCCTCTCCTGGATCACATCATACCTCACAGACCGGACATTTAGCGTCTCCCACTCCCGCACTACCTCCTCGTCTCATTCCCTCTCTGTTGGTGTCCCGCAAGGCTCTGTCCTAGGACCTCTGCTCTTCTCTATCTACACTTTTGGCCTGGAACATCTCATAGAGTCCCATGGCTTTCAGTATCACTCTTCTTATGCTGACGACACACAAATCTACCTCTCTGGTCCAGACATCACCACCTTACTATCAATAATCCCACAATGTCTATCTTCTACATCATCCTTCTTCTCCTCTCGCTTTCTAAAACTTAACATGGATAAATCAGAACTCATCATCTTTCCCCCATCTTGCTCAACCCCCCCAACAGACCTATCTATCACGATCAATGGCTGCACACTCTCCCCGGTCAACCAAGTCCACTGCCTTGGAGTGACCTTGCATTCTGCCCTTTCCCTCCTACCACACATCCAAGCCCTTTCCACCACCTGCCGCCTCCAACTCAAAAACATCTCCTGCATCCGTGCTTTCCTCAACTTTGAATCTGCGAAAATGCTTGTACATGCCCTCATCATCTCCCGCCTAGACTACTGCAACATTTTCCTCTGTGGTCTTCCATCTAGCACTCTCGCACCCCTTTAATCTGTCCTCAACTCTGCTGCCCGACTAATCCACCTCTCACCCTATTACTCCTCTGCCAATCCCTTCACTGGCTCCCCATTGCCCAGCGAATTCACTTCAAAGTACTAACAAATACATACAAGGCCGTCCATAACCTGTCCCCTCCCTACATCTCGGAGCTACTTTCCCGATACATCCCCACACGCACTCTCCAGACCTCACAAGACCTCCTTCTCTCCTCTTATGACCTCTTCCCACAGTCGCCGCCAAGATTTCTCCCGTGCATCCCCCACACTCTGGAACTCGCTACCCCAACATATCAGACTCTCACCTACAGTGGAATCCTTCAAAAGAAACCTGAAAACCCACCTCTTCAGACAAGCCTACAACCAGTGACCCTGCTGCCTCTATACCGCCATGACCAACTTCACCCGCACCTACTGTGTCCTTCTCCCATACTGTGTAGATTGTAAGCCCTCACGGGCAGGGCCCGCTCTCCTTCTGTACCAGTCTGTAACTCGTCTTGTTTATGATTAATGCAATTGTCTGTATTATGTATGTATACCGCTTATCATATGTACAGCGCTATGGAATGAATGTCGCTTTAATAATAAATAATAATAATAATAATAAATAATAATAATAATATGGCAGCATTTTACTTACACACCCTGATCTCATCAGTTAAGTTCTGTACTTGGATGTTATTTCGGTAAGGACCAGCCAGCTCGTACACCGATGAAAAAGGAAGGCTTTTCGATGCATCTGAGCTTATACTTTGATTCTTAAGGATACAATGGAAGACAGAGCATAGAGATGAAGACAACAGGACAGCTGCACCAGAGGTCAATACATATTCATTAGTATAGGCCACCTACCTTGGGTTTCTGGACAATGGCATACACTGTCTGGATGCCTTCAGGCCTCTGCTCGGATGCTGGTTCAGGCACTGGGGGTCTACTTTCTGGCATACTTGGAGGCTTTACACATCGCATTAAGTATATATCTAGAAAGGGTTTAGAAAAAAGCACATATTTGCTCTGGTTAAGTAAACACCCAAAAGATGGTTCCTACATTAAGATGCTGGGTTTTGCCACCTTTCGAGACCCGTAGTTCTGTTCCACACTGCTTCTGTTTGCCAAGAATGTGGTTCTTTGGAGTCCTGCAGTTTTTTTTTTTGCCGTGGAGTAACCAAGGGCATGGGGTCAGCCGGGACTGGACCAAAACTCCTTTCGCAACCATACTATGAACACACTTAGTCCTACAATTACAGACGTATCTTCTATCCACAGGCACATTTGCTAAATTTTTTATTAAAAAACCCAGATGCCTATTTGCCCCTCCCTCTGTCAGCCTTCAGAGCCAATCAGCAGAGCTAGGAGTGATCATGTGACAGATTTCAGAAGCCCCGACTCCTAGGAACCAGGAGATTCAGGGAGGTGTGAGGCTCTCTTCTGGCACACTGGAGGGCATGAAATGGGTAGAGTTGGGCAGGGGTGGACTGGGAACTAAAAGTGCCCCTGGAAAAAAAAAAAATATTAAAAGTGGCCCCATGTTGTAGGTAGGTCCAAACTGACAGAAGGTGGGGCAACATAATTAGGCAGGGCCAGCAATACCATAGTACAAAACGATATACTGCCCTAGCTGAACCAAATACCACAGTACAGCACAAAATATGACTAGCTGCTGAGGACATAGATGCGGTTGAATTCAGGAGGGCACCTGCGGCTGCTGGGTAGGTAGGTGCGTAGGAGAGAATCAGATCATTAAACACCCGGCTATCGGCCCCCCAGGAAATTTCCCTGTAGAGTCTATGGCCAATTCGCCCCTGTTAGTGAGCAATCCCGATTCCTGCTAGGAATCCAAGTAGTCTGCTGTTATCTGTGGGGAAGCCTGGCAGTAAGTGTTTGATTTCTCTACAGCGCCACTACAGGGGAAATGAAGCATTACATAATGACCATAAAAGTCAATGGGTTGTCAGTATCATGCAGGGCAGGAAAGGTCCTCCAGAGCGAAAGATGCTCTTTGTGACCGCTCTCCCCTCCCTCTAAAAAGGGTATAATATATATATATATATATATTTTTTTTTTAAAGGGACATCCCTTTAACCGAATAGAAAACACATCTCACAAGAAGATAATGTTGTGAACAGTTGTCTCACTTACCTCTTTTGCTTTTTTTTTTGATCATCACAATTACTATCACAATGATGGCAACAAGGATGAGTGAAGAAGACACCAAAATGTAGAACAAGATGTCAGGAAAACCATTATCTAGGGATACAATGAACTGCATTAATACTGGCACCGTACTGGAGGCAACCTATCTATATGTTATCAATATGGCAAAAGCAGACAACTGCTTTAAGGGGAGATTTAAAAGGAGGTCAAAGGGGTTGGTCCAACTCACACTTTGATGGCCTTCCCTAGGACGTCTGATAGCAGCAGGACCACCTAGACCACACAGAGTCAATAGAGGGTGGCCACACTTGGGCGGTGCAACCTCATTCACTTTGAGGGCTCTGTTCTAGAGTTAGGTGCAGGTCCCCGGAGTATCCTAGCGAGATGCCACCAAAGTGCGAGATGGGCCAACCCCTTTAAAAGGAACCTGCCAAAACCCTGAGGGCAGCATAGTGTGGCGACAGACCTATAGATATGCTTTTGATTGGTGGGGTGAATCCGTGTAAGGACTCCATGATGACAATACGTTTGAGAGAATTGGGGGGAAATGCACCCAAAGCAGCTAGAATGCCCACATCTGGGTTGGGCTTGTATAAGCACCAGCCATTTTAAGCACAGTCCCTACAAATTTGGGACTGCTGTCAATAATGTACCCAGTTCCCAGAGGCCCGCAAGACATGTGCAATGAAAACCTCCAGCACAGGAAGACAAAGCGAAGAAAGTGCCTCAAGAACCTCTCATAGGAAGTGCTTCTTTTATGGGCAGCTTCCCAGAAATGGCAAGTAGAATACATACATCCATTCCAGGAATCCCACTAGTCTGTGTTCCCTTCATCACATCATGACCCGTCTCCGGTCACAACAAGATCATCTCCTGAAATCCTCCTATACGTGACCTCTACATCACAACCGAAGGAGCTTCCTCCAGCCTCTAGATAAGCATGGCGTTGTTCTTACCGTTATTCGGGTTACATGCAGAGGACAGGGTATGCTCGCTCCATCCCTCACTCACGGGATTTGTGGCGGTGCACCGGAATATGCTGTTAGCGTTGTCAGTCGTGATGCTGATCTCTAACGTGCTGCCATTATGGCTCAGCGTCTTATTATCTTTCATCCAGCTGAAAGTCACGTCATCTCCGGTCTTCATCAGGCACTTCATGGTGACATTACAGGTGTCGTTCCGAGAATCCTCTGTTACACTGACTGTCAAATTCGAGATCTGTTCTGTTCCGATGAAGACATTATAAAAATGGAATAAAACATAATAAACAAGCTACAAAAAAAAGTCAAACGCTAACTTAATGCGCCCCATATTACAAATTGGAGGAACTCACCATAGACCTTGAGCTCAATTTCACACACGAACCAGACGAAATCTTTTCTTTGTACCGAGAGCTCGTATTTTTTTTCATCATCCTTCTGTAACTTGGGGATGATGACGGATGAGCTGTCTCGCTTGAACTGGTATCGACCACCAGAATCGTTGGCTTCTGGATAAATAGTTAGATTTTTAATCAGATGATATACCAGGAATGGAATTTTTGCGGTCGTATTTGTGGTTGTTAGGTAGAGAGTTTCATATTCTGGCATCATACGTAATTGATATAGAACTAAAGGTTTTCCAAGGGATCCATTCAACTGGATGACTTGATTACATAAGTGAGATTCACCTTCAGAAAAAGAAAGAAAAATGCACAGTGAGAGTCTGATCATCTTGTTTAGGAGTTCTTCTGAAGTTGGGGGACAACTAAAATGGTCGCCGGTACAGCTCCAACAAGGGTGGTCACTGAGCTCTCTGAGGAACATACCTACCTACGTATGGAGCAACATGGAAATGGAGACTGGAAAAACAAGGGTGGTCACTGAGCTCTCTGAGGAACATACCTACCTACGTATGGAGCAACATGGAAATGGAGACTGGAAAAACAAGGGTGGTCACTGAGCTCTCTGAGGAACATACCTACCTACGTATGGAGCAACATGGAAATGGAGACTGGAAAAACAAGGGTGGTCACTGAGCTCTCTGAGGAACATACCTACCTACGTATGGAGCAACATGGAAATGGAGACTGGAAAAACAAGGGTGGTCACTGAGCTCTCTGAGGAACATACCTACCTACGTATGGAGCAACATGGAAATGGAGACTGGAAAAACAAGGGTGGTCACTGAGCTCTCTGAGGAACATACCTACCTACGTATGGAGCAACATGGAAATGGAGACTGGAAAAACAAGGGTGGTCACTGAGCTCTCTGAGGAACATACCTACCTACGTATGGAGCAACATGGAAATGGAGACTGGAAAAACTGGTTGGCAACCATCTAGTTGTTACCCCACCGGTCCTGAGAATGGATGGGCTGCAGAACTGATTTAGGGCAGCGCGCCCCAATCAAGTGACAGTCACAGAGGGAATAGAGAACGATTAGAAGTTAATCGTTCACTTTGCTTTTAATCAGATCCCATCTTAGACACTGGGGTCATATTGTTAGGATATGCCCCCAATGTCTGATAGGCGCAAGTGCCACCGCACCTATCCTTAGAACAGAGCCCGGAAAGTGACAGAGGCCACACCGTGCATGAGCGACTTCCCTCCATTTATTCCTATGGGAGTGCCAATGGACACACTTGCGTCCTATGCTTCCCATTCATTTCAATGGGACTTTGCCACTCCCATATGAAGGAATATAGGGCTGGCTGCGCATGTGCGGGGCGCCCTCCATCAGTTTGTGGGCTCCGTTCTAAGAATAGGTGCGAGTCCCAGCCCGCAATGTCCAAAACTAGATAACCCCTAGTTAAAATCAGACCACAAAATTAAAAAATCAGACTAGAAAAGAGTCACCAGTCAGCACTCCGGACCCATGTCCGGACCTAATTTCATCATACCTCCAGAGGGCACTAAGGGGCATTATTGCTGTCTAGAGGTGCACTAAGGGGCATCACTATTGTGAGGTGACAATCTTATTGTGTTGGGGCACTAAGGTGGCATCTTTACAATGTGGGGAAACACGAAGGGGGCACCATGCCCATACCTGCTGCAGTGTGCTCTTTGCGCCACTGATGTTTTCCTCCTTCCTTACATTTTTTGGGGGGCTCAGACCTTCACCCGAAAGCAAGTATGCAGACTTATACAAAAAGTACTTGAGTACCCGCAGAGCATCCAAAAATGTCCTCAAATACAACATCCCCAATGTCTCTTTACACAGGAGCCATGATATGCTGATACAGATATAGCACAAAAACTTTTCACTAAACACAATAGTAAATTATAAAAACGCACTCACCAATATGGCAAACAGCTATGACATATAGCAGGCGGAATAAAGCAGACATGCTTCAGAAGTTGCTTTGAGCACATCTATAGAGGTAAAGCTTTAGGCTGGGCTTACTTGAACTTCTTGAAACGGAAACCTTTTTTTTTTCCAAATGCAAACCAAAGCCTTCACAGCTGATGAACACAAACCCTCACATGCCCACCCTCTGCTGGGACTGCGTGGGTGCTCCTCTGCTCTACATGGGGCAGGGAGCCCTTGAAGAGCAGGTCCAGAGGATGGGATTGATCCTGGCCCTGATTAGATGGTGTGCTACCTCAGGCCGTTGCTCTCTAGGGATCAGTGCAGTGAAAAGATGGTATCAGAAATCAGGCCAGAAGTAGAAGAATAAAAGTCTCTCTTTACTAAGTGCAAAATAGGAGTTGCAGTACGTCCAGAAGTAGTTTGTACATAGTGATGATGAGGCATGGTGGCTAGCAGAGGAGCAGATAATGGCACCTCTGGTATACTGTCTTGCTGATGTCTCCCTCCTGAGCTTTTGGATAACAGCTGAAAGCTGGCACTTATGGCTGCAGTTGTCCAATCTTTCAGTTGGTCTGACCTGGATGGGGTCTAAGGTGATGGGTGTATGAGCCATAGTCCCTCACGTGCAGCAAAGTCTGAATAGCTATGGTAGCTGGTCACTCTGCTCAGTGTAAGTCTTTGAAGTCTCTCTGGAGCAGTGGTCTCACAAGGAGTTCGTTCTCTGGTCCCTAAGACCCTTAGAGCAGAAGCAATAGGACATACTTCCTCACTCCTTAGTTAAGACTCCCCCTCTCCTGCCAGGAAGTAGAATCAGCCCGCTCCAACCATGAGGAGAGGAATGGGGTAGTTCACCTCATTCCTGATGCCAACCATGCCTCACCTGCTGGTGTATAGTACAAACATTAAATACCATTACAAACCAAACATTTGAAGATACCCCCTGTTTTTATATTCTGATTGTAGATTTTTATTTTTTCTATTTTCTGCACATGATCATAGTGAAGGACCTCTTGCCTGAGCAGCAGCCACATGAACCATGGGCACATGAGAGTTTTCTAGGCATGCTGTGTGACCTGTGCAGAGGTCACTGTGCAGGGAGGGCGAGTAGATAACATTGCCTATTTTGAATGGTGGATCCTGTGTTATCTGTCATTGAATTCCTGCCTGTGAAGATAATGAGATGACTGCTGAGAAGTCATCTCTACAGAACAGGCAGCATCAGCGATTTACTGATGACAATTCCTGCATGCTCCATAAAAGCTGCTAAGAGTTGAATTTGGCCATCAGCCATGGAGGAAGCTTTGATGCTTTCCTGCTTTTTATTATAAGACGTAGGACTTCTTCATTCTAAGACACTGGTGTCTTCTAACAGTACATAGAGGATTGTGCAGGAGAACTGAAGGCATGGTGCTGCTCCTTCTCTTGCTGATACCTCTGCGGGGTAAGTGTCTATTATATTAAGATTTCAGAGCAGCTATGGCATGGTATCAGATATACGGTACAGTAATATCCTTATGGTTTGGATATCATATTAGCAGGCCGTTTGTGTGGCTGCTCCATTTGGCTCACAAAGGTTGTATCATGTTCATCCATTGTGGTAACATCAGGATGGCTTTAAAGCCTGACAGCAAGCAGAGATCTAAAACAGAACATATATTAGTAACTAGCAGAACTTCATTTAGCAATAATAAAGGCGTTTTGACAGAAGACTGCACATTCCCTTGAATATTTTAATACTGGGACTATTGTCTTGTAGGGGGGTATGTTTTATAGGGGTTCATTGCTTCACATTTTCAAATTTGAGTAAAAGGACCCCATCTAGAGGGGTCCAGAGGGCTGCTCCAAAAAATAGCACCCATTAATGTCTCATAGATCCTGCGTGGGCGTGCACAGAGAAGAGACAGTCCATATTAGGAGATAGGAGGAGACTTGCAATGTTTGACACCACCCATGAGGAAGAGGGAAGCCAAGTTCAGCTGTGGTCACTTTTCTTTAGGGCCCCATAAAAAGCTGATTTAAGGTACAAACAAGCCCACAATAAGACGAAGGAGGTCCGAGGGTGTAGCTTAGAGTGAAATGGGCATGCCTATGCAAAAAAAGGAGGTTCAACTACATGTACTTAAAATTTTGGAGCAAAGTAAAGCAACCAATAGTTGATATAAACCAAGACATAAGTGTCTAGCCGTGCACCAACTTTACCATCCAGCCTGATTGACTTGGTGGATCTTCTGCCTACGTTTAAGTTATCTACCTTTTAGACAGGATGACTAAATCTGCCCCCATGTTTCTATAGGAAGTGATGATCGGATGTCTGACTGCTTGGCGATGCAGATTTCTATCTCATCAGTTCATGCATGACGGCTTCTTTAAACCACCTGGGACATCATGTGATTTCCTCCAGATTTTACCCACCGCTTTTTTTCTATTTACTCCACATTTACTATATAAAAAAACTTTCCATTGTATCCAATCAGAGTTGAGTGCTTGGCAATAGAAGCTGAAAGACCAATAAGTTCCTATAGACCAGGCATGCTCAACCTGTGGCCCTCCAGCTGTTGCAAAACTACAACTCCCAGCATGCCCGAACAGCCTACAGGTATCGGCCTACAGCAGGGCATTGTGGGAGT
This sequence comes from Bufo bufo, assembly GCF_905171765.1. Taxonomy (NCBI): domain Eukaryota; kingdom Metazoa; phylum Chordata; class Amphibia; order Anura; family Bufonidae; genus Bufo; species Bufo bufo. The sequence goes on from NC_053399.1 coordinate 92,447,109, forward strand.
TGTAGTCTTACAACAGCTGGAGGGCCGCAGGTTGAGCATCCTTGCTATAGGCATCCCCCTGTAGATGTAGCTATATTCTCATATGAAATGCGTAGGGGCATTGAGTATATCGCCACTAAAGCTTTCATTTTCTATCAACATTATTTAGGATACACCCCTGGCCATTTTTCCTTGCCCCTGGCAGGGCCACCTAGGGTTATCAGTTTAGGGTCAGGTTCCGGACGGGGCCACCCCTTGCGGGGACAGGACCCTGTGTTAGGAGGCTTTTTTTCAGGGCATAACAGGTCAAGTAGGGCCTAAACAGGGATAGATCCTCTCCCTGAGGCCCTCCATCACCGAGTTGACCGTCTACCTGAGGACTCTCTCAAGTTTAAGAACCACCTGTGTGCGGGTCCAGACTGTCCTCCACCGGTAAGACCGACCCTTTTTTCCTGCCTAATGGCATGTCTATAGACCTGGTGTTGTACCACGAGTAACTTCAGGTACACCGCTGTGGTCTTACACTTATTTACGTTTTATTGGTCCATCAGCCCCACTCCTACCCTACCCAGGGGTGGCACTGTGGACTTGATCAAAGGTGACCTGGTACACCAGGTTCTCTGTTGTTGTCTGTGTTGTATGTCCGTAAGGGGTTCACATTCCCATTATAGGGATCTTAATTGAGAACATTAAAAGGTAGGTTTTAACACGTTGTTGCCCCCTTTGATTTCACATAGTTTAGACTGCCGACCACCGCACCATTTCTTCCCCTGAGGGACCACCCTCCATATTTCATTATTAGTTTTGCAGTTCCCTTATGTAATAAACTGGGCACGTAATGCTAATGCATCAGGAAAATGACTCGCTTCTATACCTTTATCCTATCTGTGTGTGTTGTGTGCAGAATCCTATGTATCCTATGAGATATAGCTTCACACTGCTCTCCTTTGCCTCCTGACAGAAAGAAACCCATCACAAGCAGGAGGCAGGGAAGATAGGCTGAAGCTGTATCACAGTGAGAGGACAGAATTTCCAGCCACCATATTATTCTTTAGTAATAGCCTATGCTGCAAAAAAGGCAAGCCACAAATGCTGCAGGGCTTCTTTAAGATAGATGTAAGTGAGACCTGGTTATCAATGTTACTTGTGTGACAATCTCTGTACTGCCATAGTCCATGGCACCTCTGAGCACAAATATGCGCGTGTAGTTTCCTAAACAGCACTGCAATAGGAAATAGCTGTTGGAAAACCAATTCCAGTGACTCTTTGAAGTCAGATTCAGGGAAGTCATGCATTGTTCCCGTCTTGTACCTTCTCGGCACAAAACCGCCATCACTTAAAGAAAACCTCTGGTAGACATCATCTCCAGCTTCTCCCTACATACTGTACAGTTTGTGAAAAAAAAAAAAAAAAACTTCCTGATTCGGAGGTGAAACCCACATTCATGTTTAGAGCAGTGTGGATGATGCATGTAATACTTCCTCAAAACAGAAGGCATACATTGAAGTGGGGGAACTCAAAGGCAGAAGTGGACTAAGGGTTATCTAACTGACCAGGAGGTGGCGCTCACTGCGAAGTGCTCTCAGCATGCTGTCGCAGCCCCTCCCCTCTGCTCCGAGTGACAGCTGTAGCATCCAACCAGGAGACCACCATAGCTTTTACTTAGAGGAAAGGGGAGGGGCTGTGAGGCAGAAAGCACTTCACAGTGAGGCCCCACTTCCTAAGCACTTGTAAGAGCAGAATCTGGCAGAGTAAAACTTCATATTTTCACTACTCCTGGTGAGAAAAGCTCCAAAAAAGATATGTTTGTACTGCTCTCCCATTCCTTATCTAGTGCTGTCAGTAGTTTAGCATGGTCAAAACTGCTGGCAGATTCCCTTTAAGCATAGCCTTCATGCTCAAATAGTCAGTCGGGCCATGCCTATAGTAATAACTTTGCTCCCATATCCTGGTGTATGTTCATATCATCACAGCTTTACATCCAGACACCGTACCTGTTTGAACCTCTTCTTCCTTTTCCTAAGTGCAGTGTAAGGCCTCATGCACACGACCGTGGTGTATTTCGCGGTCCGCAAAACACGGATGGTGACCTTGCGCGTTCCGCAATTTGCGTAACAGCACGGACAGCCTTCAATATAAATGCCTATTCTTGTCCACAAAGCGCGGACAAGAATAGGACAGGTTATATTTTTTTTAGCGGGGCCACGGAACGGAGCAACGGATGCGGACAGCATCCGCCCCTATTGAAGTGAATGGGTCTGCATCCGAGCCGCCAAAACGGCAGCTCGGATGCGGACCCAAACAACGGCCGTGTGCATGAGGCCTAAGGCAAAGATTTGGCCTTTCCCACACTGCTCATGACGTAGGAGGAGAACACTAAAAGTGGCCATACCCAATGCTCATTTGGCCAACAGTTGTTTCTCCAAACTGCCCCATATACATGAACACTCTGTTCATGGATTCCAGGAAAGCAACCGCAGGGAATTAGATTTTACCACTCTGGAATCTGGGTAGTAGGACAATATTAGGGATGACTAAATATGAAGATTCCTTATATACGAGAAAACCTTTACTTCCCTCCAACAGTCAACATCTCTTGCATTCAAATTTTTTTCCCCCATCAGGTGTCTTTTCGGACATGACCAAACAGACACTGACAGCAATGTGTGGTGGCTCCATCTTGTTCCAAGTCAACGTACCAGGGAACATCGAGATCAACAGTATATTCTGGTCTCACACGAGCAAAGAGAAGAAGAGCATGTTGGCAATTGTCAAATCAGACGTACTTAAGGTTATCAACATTAGATTCCTCAACCGGTTGAATTCCCAAGAGCCTAACTTTTCGTTAAAGCTAAGCAACTTGAGTGAAGAGGACAATGGAATTTACGAAGCCAAGATATTCACTAATGGGGAAACCATTCATAGGCTCTTCAAACTGCAAGTCAACGGTATGGAGAAGGGGAGGGTGCCATATCAGACATGCTAAAGGGGCAGCAAAATGTGAAATTCCCAGTATTTACTGGCCACTAAGTATCATTAAAGGGGTGTATCCCATAAACGTCTGATAAACTTGGGTCTCATCTTTGGTTTGGCTGTCTTCAGAACTTCCCACAAAAGTGAAAGGAGATGGTTATGCATCCACAGCCAACTTACTGGCATTTATGGCCTTACTGTAGATATGCCATCAATGCCTAAGATAGGAATAACTCTTTAAGAACAATGTGCACAGTTCATGGTGCATAAAAAAGGACCTGCCATATAAAAGAAATTGGGAAGGATAGAAAATTTACATTATTTTACTGTGTTTTTTGTCTTTCACAGCAAAAAATGAGTCAGGTGGAAGCCAACGGACAGGGTGTAGCGTCTTGCTGATCATCGGTCTAGGGACTCTCGCCATCTTTTTCAAGGCAATGACGGAATGGCTTTGCAGGTCAGAATGACATCACGAGAATTCCTACAGCACAAAACATAATGGACAAAACCTCCAGTTCTTACCATTTTAGATAACCTGGATGAAGCCTCTAAGGGACACCAGAAATTTCTATTTTACTTAGGTCACATGATGCATCAATTCTGACCACCGTTTTCCAGCTCTGTCCCACCCTTGACTGTACACATCTGCCTACAGGTAGGTTAGGTTTGACAGACTACTTAGTGAGGGAACAATGTGTCATGCAGACTAGCCGCTACGCTGTGTAGAAACCATACTGTAACAGGGTTTGTGCAAATAGCATTAAGTTAAAATAACAGACCTTGTGTACTAAAATGGTCTCAAAAATCAGCTTTCATATTCTAAATTGCAAGAGAGAAATGACATGAGGACACTGTATGGTTGCTCTGGATAACCAGGCTGCTCTATTAAGGCTGTTCTAAACCATAAGACCCAGATAGGCCTCATTTATCTATTTTTGTTGCCTATAGCGTTGATCGAGCACCAAAGTGCTCGGGTGCTCTGGCCGAAGACATCGGGATGCTCGGGTGCTCTGGCCGAAGACATCGGGGTGCTTGGGTGCTCTACCGAGCACCCGAGTATAATGGAAGTCAATAGGAGAACCCGAACATTAAACCAGGCACTCCCTGCTCTGAAGAGGGGAGGGTGCCTGGTTCATAGGAAAAGGTCAGAAATTGATGGAAACACCACCGAAATGGTTCAGGAACATCATGGGGAGGATGTCTCGATTCATCTTGGACTCCCAGGTCGCTGCTGGGAACCATGTTGTCCAAGTAGTACGCCACTTTTACAGAGTGACAATAATACGCACAAAACAAAAACAATAAATTTTAGAGGAAAAATTGTTAAGAAACATTCTTTCCTGTATATTTACTTGTATAGAAAGTGCAAGTGCTGCCAAAAATTACAAGGAAGAGGTACTCCGATACAACCTGTATATCACATAATGGAGGGCCTCATTGACATTGTGGTACAATAGTTCAGGTAGTGGGACTCCTACACTCATAAAGCCTATGCACTAAGTGAAAGGGCTGCCAAAAATGACAAGGAACCGGCACTCCAAAACACCCTTTATTACACATAAAGGAGGGCATCATACACAGCCTTGAAAAATTATGATTGATGGCCTGCTGGTGACCCTCAAAAACATTTGGAGCAAGGGCCTGCTGATCTGACCATCTAAAACATTCTGGGCGAGGGCCTGCTGCTGCATTGGTGACTCTAGATACCTCTGGGCGATTGCACGTCCCCGTGACGGCAACGATCCATTCGGATGTCTGCCCTATCAACTTTCGATGTTCTTTTCTGCGCCTACCATGGTGATCATGGGTAATGGGGAATCAGGGTTCGATGCTGGAGAGGGAGCCTGAGAAAGGGATACCACATCTAAGAGAGGTCATTGGCTGAAATCTGATTGGCTGTTGTTGCCTTGCCCCTTTTTCTCGGGGAGGTAGTGACGATAAATAACAATACAGCACTCCTAAGTGGCCCTGTTATTGGAATTAGTACACTTTCCGTTAACGAGGATCTATTGGAGGGCAAGTCTGGTGCCAGCAGCCAACTTGCTCCCGACCTCCACAACGTTCACCCAGTGTGCCATCATAGTGAGGATTGTGTTGACCAGACTCTTGGACTGGACTTGTAGATGAGCGCCTGCTGCCGCTTTGTTAACTTCTAGTCGATCGCACATCCTCGTGATGGTGACGATCCATTTGGATGTCTGCCCTATCAACTTTGGAGCAATTTTTAACAAGGACCTTCCGGTATAGCACTGTTTTGCTTGTCCTCTCCACCAGAGGAATGAGAGCTGAGAAGTTCTCTTTGTAGCGGGGGTCCAGAAGGGTGAACAACCAGTAATCTGTGTTGTCTAAAATGCGCATAATGCCGGGTCATGAAGTCAGCCATGTGTGCCAGAGTACCAACAGGCAAGACTTCGCTGTCGTAATCAGAAGGTGAGCTGACCCTGTAAAAGATTGTAGGTGAGAGCCTGCAGGTGAGCTGACCCCGTAAAACATTATATCCGAGGGCCTGCAGGTGAGCTGACCCTGTAAAACATTATATGCGAGGTCCTGCAGGTGAGATGACCCTGTAAAACATTATATGCAAGGGCTTGCAGGTGAGCTGACCCTGTAAAACATTATATGCGAGGGCCTTCAGATGAGCTGACCCTGTAAAACATTATATGCGAGGGCCTGCAGGTGAGCTGACCCTGTAAAACATTATATGCGAGGGCCTGCAGGTGAGCTGACCCTGTAAAACATTATATGCGAGGGCCTTCAGGTGAGCTGACCCTGTAAAACATTATATGCGAGGGCCTGCAGGTGAGCTGACCCCGTAAAACATTATATCCGAGGGCCTGCAGGTGAGATGACCCTGTAAAACATTATATGCAAGGGCTTGCAGGTGAGCTGACCCTGTAAAACATTATATGCGAGGGCCTGCAGGTGAGCTGACCCTGTAAAACATTATATGCGAGGACCTGCAGGTGAGCTGACCCTGTAAAAGATTATATGCGAGGGCATTATATGCGACAAATAAGCATGTTGATATGATGGAAGAGGAGAAGGAGGATGAGAAAAGGAAGATTCAACCATATACCCTTTTTTGTGGTGGAAGGGGTGCATGGGAATACAGTGTATTGAGTACATTTGACACTGTACCACATAAAAGGTTAGTATATAAAATGAGAATGCTCGGACTGGGAGAAAACATCTGTATGTGGGTAAGTAACTGGCTGAGTGATAGAAAACAGAGGGTGGTTATTAACGGTACACACTCAGATTGGGTCACTGTCACTAGTGGAGTACCTCAGGGGTCAGTCTTGGGCCCTATTCTCTTCAATATATTTATTAATGATCTTGTAGAAGGCTTGCATAGTAAAGTATCAATTTTCGCAGATGACACTAAACTGTGTAAAGTAATTAACAATGAAGAGGACAGTATACTACTACAGAGGGATCTGGATAGATTGGAGGCTTGGGCAGATACGTGGCAGATGAGGTTTAACACTGATAAATGTAAAGTTATGCACATGGGAAGGAAAAATGCAAGTCACCCGTACATACTAAATGGTAAAACACTCGGTAACACTGACATGGAAAAGGATCTAGGAATTTTAATAAACAGCAAACTAAGCAGCAAAAACCAGTGTCAGGCAGCTGCTGCCAAGGCCAACAAGATAATGGGTTGCATCAGAAGGGGCATAGATTCCCGTGATAGGAACATAGTCCTACCACTTTACAAATCACTGGTCAGACCACACATGGAGTACTGTGTACAGTTCTGGGCTCCTGTAAACAAGGCAGACATAGCAGAGCTGGAGAGGGTTCAGAGGAGGGCAACTAAAGTAATAACTGGAATGGGGCAACTACAGTACCCTGAAAGATTATCAAAATTAGGGTTATTCACTTTAGAAAAAAGATGACTGAGGGGAGATCTAATTAATATGTATAAATATATCAGGGGTCAGTACAGAGATCTATCCCATCATCTATTTATCCCCAGGACTGTGACTGTGACGAGGGGACATCCTCTGCGTCTGGAGGAAAGAAGGTTTGTACACAAACATAGAAGAGGATTCTTTACGGTAAGAGCAGTGAGACTATGGAACTCTCTGCCTGAGGAGGTGGTGATGGTGAGTACAATAAAGGAATTCAAGAGGGGCCTGGACGTATTTCTGGAGCTTAATAATATTACAGGCTATAGCTACTAGAGAGGGGTCGTTGATCCAGGGAGTTATTCTGATTGCCTGATTGGAGTCGGGAAGGAATTTTTTATTCCCCTAAAGTGGAGAAAATTGGCTTCTACCTCACAGGGTTTTTGGCCTTCCTCTGGATCAACTTGCAGGATAACAGGCCGAACTGGATGGACAAATGTCTTTTTTCGGCCTTATGTACTATGTTACTATGTTACATTAAACAACACATTTAAAGTGCCTTTATGTTCATCCGCTTTCCTCTGGTGGAGTCGAGAAGTCTGGGGCAATCCAGGCCTTGTTCATTTTTATGAGTCAACCTGTCAGCATTTTCAGTTGACAGGCGGATACGCTTATCTGTTATACTGCCACCAGCCTCGCTAAATACCCGCTCAGACAAAACACTGGCAGCAGAGCAGGCCAGCATCTCCAAGGCGTAGAGCGCCAGTTCGTGCCATGTGTCCAGCTTGGACACCCAGTAGTTGTAAGGCACTGACGGATCACTGAGAACGCTGACACGGTCTGCTACGTACTCCTTCAACATCTTCCAAAACTTTTCCCTCCTTGTGAAACTAGGCCGCGCATCAGGGTGAAGGAGCTGGTGGGGTGTCATGAAACTGTCCCAGGCCTTGGAGAGTGTTGCCCTGCCTCTGTTGGAACTGCTGTGTGTTCACCTTGTCTCCCCTCCTCGGTTGCCCAAGGAACTACGGACTCTGCCACCAGCGTTGTCAGATGGAACAGCCTGCCAGAATCACTAACGCAGTTGTGAAAGTAGACTAATACAGCCCCACATACCTCTTACATCCAGTGAGGTCTCCTTTGATGTAGATGTTCTCTTTCTTTATCTTCTCCATTCAGACCAGACCACCATGATGATTTCTTTCAGCCATCTCTTCTCTCTGCAGAGTTTGACAGACATCTTAGTTTCCTACTTTTCCATCATCCTCCCACCTTCTCAACATCCCATCATGCCCCTCCAAAACTATACTGCATAAACTGATAAACCCCCTGAAAATACTAGTTACACACAGATAGCGTTCCCTTCAATAATTATTGGAACACAATGCTCTAAAAAATAACTGCATCCAGCAAATAGTGTCCCTGACACTAATAGTGTAACCATAATGTCCCCTATAAACAACTGTGCTAAGCTGATACTGTGCCAGGGTGCCCCCACAGTAATAGTGCTCCCAAAAATCCCAACAATAGTGAGAATTCTGTGCCAGAGTGCACTTAGTAGTAATAGTGCTCCTACAGTGCCCCCAACAGTAATTGTGTCCAAGAAGTACGGTAATAATGCTGCCATAGTCCCCCAGTTGTAATAAAGCCCACCATAATGCCCCTGGTAGTAATAATTCTATTTATAGTGTGCGCCAGTGCAAAAAATGCCCCGGTGTGTGTCAGTAAAAAAAAAGACAAAAAAAATAAATAAATAAAATCTTAGTGCCCCCAGTAGAGCCAATGTCCCCAGAATGCCCTCATGTGTTCCAATGACCCGTACTGTGTGCCACTAGAAAAAACACTTAGTGCCCCCAGTTGATGCCCATAGTGCCCCTATAATTTTTGACAGTCTAAAATACTCCTATATAGTGCCCCCAGAAGATGCCCCATAGTGCTCCTCCCCTGTCCCCATAGTGTCCTCCATAATGTGCCAGTATAAAATGCCCCTATAGACTGCCCCCATAATGCTCCTCTCCCCCTTCCCCATAGTGGCACCAAAATGGTTGCCAGTATTAAATGCCCCTATATAATTCCCCCATAGTGCTCTTCTCCGCCACTTCTCCATAGTGCCCCCATAATGCATGCCAGTAAATAGGACCCCCAGTAAATGCCCTCATAGTGCTCCTTTACCCCCACTTCTCCATAGAACCCCCCATAATGAGTGCCAGTATATAGGGCCCCCAGTAGATGCGTCCCCTCTTCTCCATAGTGCCCCCCATATTGTGCCAGTATATAGGGCCCCATAGTGCCCCCCCATATTGTGCCAGTATATTGGGCCCCCATAGTGCTTCCCCTCTTCTCTATAGTGCCCCCCCATATTGTGCCAGTATATAGGGCCCCCTCCATATTGTGCCAGTATATAGAGCCCCCATAGTGCTTCCCCTCTTCTCCATAGTGTCCCCCCATATTATGCCAGTATATAGGGCCCCCAGTAGATGCGTCCCCTCTTCTCCATAGTGCCCCCCATATTGTGCCAGTATATAGGGCCCCCAAAGTGCTTTCCCTCTTCTCCATAGTGCCCCCTCCATATTGTGCCAGTATATAGGGCCCCCATAGTGTCCCTCCATATTGTGCCAGTATATAGGGCCCCCATAGTGCCCCTCCATACTGTGCCTTTCCCGCGTGTGGGTCGCGGGAAAGGCAGCCTAACTTGAAGTCAGCCATGTGTGCCAGAGTACCAACAGGCAAGACTTCGCTGTCGTCTTCTGCTCCTCCTCCTCTTCATCGTCCAATTCGCGCTGAGAAGACGGACGGAGGGTGGTCTGGCTATCACCCTGTGTAATGTCTTCTTCCCCCATTTCCACCTCTTCCACATGCAAAGCGTTGTCCTTAATTGTGAGCAGCAAGCGTTTGAGTAGACACAGAAGTGCTCACAAAGCCTGGCCAACATGTGGAACGTGGAGTTCCATCGCGCGCTCACATCGCACAACAGCCAGTGAGCTGGCAATTTCAAGCGCTGCAGCAGCGTTGACAGACCGGCTGAAGCTGTTGATGACTTGCGGAAATGTGCACACACGCGGTGCATCTTCACCAGTAGCTCAGGCAAATTGGGGTAGGTTTTGAGAAACCGCTGAACCACTAAGTTTAAGACGTGGGCTAGGCATGGGATGTGTGTGAAATTGCAGAGCTCCGAAGCCGCCACCAAGTTACAGCCATTATCAGACACAACCATGCCTGGTTCTAGGTTGAGTGTCGAGAGCCACAGCTCAGTCTAGTCTCTAATCCCCTGCTACAGCTCTCCGGCAGTGTGCTGTTTGTCCCCTAAGCATATCAGCTTCAGCACGGCCTGTTGATGCTTCCCCACTGCAGTGCTACACTGCTTCCAGCTACTGGCTGATGGCTGACTGGTGCTGCACGGCGCACGCGGATAATACAGAGGTGAAAGTGGAGGAGGAGAAGTGGGGGTTTGAGCCACTAACGTAGGTGCTGGCGGTAACCCTGATGGAATTAGGGCCCGCAATCCTCTGCGTCGGTAGCACCTGTGCCATCCCAGGGTACGACTCGCTCCCGGCCCCCACAATGTTCACCCAGTGTGCCAAATGTAGCGTCCCTGGCCAAATGCACTTGTCCATGTGTCCGTGGTTAAGTGGACCTTTCCAGTAACTGCATTGGTCAGGGCACGTGTGACGTTTCGGGACACATGTTAGTGTAAGGCGGCACGGCACACCTTGAAAAATAGTGGCGGCTAGGGACAGAGTACCGCGGAACAGCCGCCGACATCAGGCTGCGGAAGGCCTCAGTGTCCACAAGCCTAAATGGCAACATTTCCAGGGCCAGTAATTTTGAAAGGTGCGCATTTAGTGCTATGGCCTGTGGGTGGGTGGCTGGGTATTTGCGCTTGCATTCAAATGCCTGGGGTAATGACATTTGGATGCTGCGCTGGGACAGGGAAGTGGATATGGTCGCTGATGGTGCTTGAGAAGGTCCAGGTGCAGGGCCGGAGGCATCCTCGCCTGCGCCTTCGACAGGCAATTGGCCAGCACGTACCATAGGGAAAGAGGAGGCAGTGGTATGACCCGCAGACACAGATTGTGGACCCAGGCGTTCGTCTTATTACGGTGCTTGGATGCCATGTGGCGGATCATGCTGGTGGTGGTGAGGTTGCTAGTGTTCACGGCCCAGCTCATTTTGGTGTGGCAAACTACTATTCTTTTGTGGTCCGCACTTTCCTCAAAAAAGCGCCATACTGCGGAACACCTACCCCTTTGCAAGGGAGATTTACGCAAGAGGGTGCTCAGTGGAACAGTTGCGGGCCTGTTTGGTGTGGCCCGCCTTCTCCTTTTTGCCACCCCACTGCCTCTTCCAACCTGTTGCGGTGCTGCAGATCCTTCCCCCTCTGTAATGCTGTCCTCGCTCGGCTTGCCACCTTCCCAGGTTGGATCAGTGACCTCATCGTCCACCACCTCCTCTTCCTCTTCCTCACTATGATAATCCTCTTGATTTGTTGACCTAACCACAACCTCAGTGATTGACAACTGTGTCTCACCCTCTTCATCAACCTCTTGAGACAGTAATTTCTGTTGACTCATTGGCAACTGTGTCTCATCATCATCCACCTCATTAAACACTAATTGCCGTTCCCCACCGTCATGTTCTTGTGACCAAGAGGTTGGGAATCAGGGCACAAGATCTTATGTCCCTATTCAAGCGTGCTTGGTGAGAGGGACAAATCAAGTAATAGCGATGAAAAGAGCTCCTCGGAATTTCCGAGTGTGGTATCACTTGTTTGGCCACATTCTCCATGGTGGGAGGAAGGAGGATCAGGAAGAGGATTCTGTTGACCAGACTCTTGGCTACTGAGACTGGACTTTGTGGAAGACAGGGTGGTGCTTAACCGACTGGAAGCACTATCTGCTGCAATCCAACCGACCACCTGGTCGCACTGGTCTGACTTCAAGAGTTTTGTCCTGCGACGCCCTGCAAACTGGGACCTGAAGCTAGGTATCATGGATGATTGTTTTTCTTGTGCTCTGGCAGCAGGCACAGTTTCAACGCGCTCAGGGCCACGGCCTCTGCGTTAACCATCAGCATCACGGCCACTTCCGTCCCTTACTGCTCGCCTTTTTCATATTAAATGTTATATGCACGCACGGATGTCACAGTTCACAGTATATGGAAAAAGTACGTAAAAGTATGGAAAAAGGAAAATAGACACCCTCTATAGAAAAAGTATTGAAAATGATGGAAACAATATACTAGTTTTCACTTATATTTTTCCTATCTCTGGCCCTGACACACAGAAGGTATTGGACAGATGTCACAAGTCACTGCAGACACCCTCTATAGAAAAAGTATTGAAAATGATGGAAACAAAAAAATTGCTGGCTATATTATATTGCTGCCACCACACATAATAGTCCTTAAAAGGACTTTTGGGTCTTTGAAATATTTTTCAACCACACTATCTGTCCCTTCCGAAGCGCAGCTCTCCCTGACTACAAATGAGCCAAACATGCGTCATCGGGTGCTATATAGCACCCGATGACGTGTTCCAGCCAGCCAATCACTGTAATGCCAGTAGTCAACATGGCTACGTGCATTACAGTGAGGGCAGTACTTAGCAGCCGTGAAACGTGCTGGAAGGAGACTCGAGCATGGAGCTCGAGCACATGCGGTACTCGGCTGAGTACCGCCATGTGCCGAGCATAGCGATGCTCGAGCCGAACAGCAGTTTGGCAAGGCATGCTTGTTCAACACTATTAACAACCAATCAGAGCTCAGCTTTCTTTTTTCCAAAGCAGTTTGGATAATTAAAGCTGTACTCTGATTGGTCGCTATGGGCAACTAAGACAGCTTTGCTATTAAGATAAATGTCTGAGGTCTACTGCCTTTTATACTATGAGATTTATTTGTCTTTTGCTTTTTCCGAACTGTTCATGTATAACGTCTGCAAGGGTAAAAATAAATAAATGCAATTTAACCCCTTCAGGACCAAACTATTTTTCACCTTCGCGACCAAGCCGAATTTTGGAAACTTGATCTGTCAATTTATGTGGTGATAACAGTGGAATGCTTTCACTTATCGTAGTGATTCTCAGATTGTACTTCATCTTAATGGTAAATTTAAGTCAATATGTTTTATCTTTATTTTATAAAAAAATCCAAAATTTACGGAAAATTTAGAATAGAAAATTTTCTAAATTTGAATTTCTATGAATTAAAGATAGATAGGGATACCTCATAAAATAGTTTTTAAATTAGAATTAGAATTTTAGAAGCAATTTTTCTAATTTTCTATAACATTTTCCAAACCAACTTCAAAGACCAATTCAGTTCCGAAGTCACTTTGAGGGCCTTATATAATAGAAACCACCCATAACATAAATCACCCCATTTTAGAAACTACACCCTTCTACAAATGTTAACCCTTTAGTAGAGTTGAGCGAAGCGAGCTTCAGATGCTTCAACAGAAGTCACTTCATTCAAAACTTCTGAATAATACGGCTATTGCAGCAGTGTGTCAGCTGTATGTTACAGCTGACACCAGATGCTGATGGTGGCGGCTACCTTCTTGAGCTGCTGTCATCTTTATTTAGTAATGCCGCTGAGAAAAAGGGGAGGACAGCCGGCATACAGCATGCAGGGGACACAATGGGACACAGAAGGCTAATGGGGCTAAGGGGGGGGGGGGGGGACCTTAATGCAGGCTCTGATCTTCTACATCACAAACGGTGGACATCAAAGCCTGAAACCCACGTTTTAAGCTGAGGTAAAGGGAACACTCTAATTGGTTCCTTGCCAGCATCTACGTAGTCTCTGCGGTCTGTGAAATTAGAGACACTGGCACGGTGACACTTCCTTGTATCACAGCACCGGTTAGGAGTTCGGGTGTAACTGTACTCCTAGGTGTGCAAAGTTACTGCTCACTTGGATGTACAATTACCCCAATTTGCATACGTATCAAATCTGTCTTTTTACACAATAAAAGCACACAGAGCTATGGGGACTGGATATTGCGGATGTGCTAGCGGACATCTAGCAACCCATGTCCTGAGCTCTATACCCAAAATCCCGGTGACAGGTTCCCTTTAATGCCCAGGCAGCTAATACTGAGAGACTTTATGACTTTCTATCTATGCAAAATTTTGGAAGGGAAAAAACCCCACTAACCTGATTGGTTGGTTTAGCGCTGTGGTTTATTTCTGAAAAAAAATGCTTATTTATTACCATATACTTGCATTGAAGCTATATGAAATGTACCAGAAATTGTAACATTGTATTTGTTTGGGCTGAGTTCCTCCACTACATCCCTGCACTAGAAGGCTCTGCTAGAAACTGTATATAAGTAGAGCAATTAGAGCCCTTAGTTGTCTGCAGATAGGGACCAGTGTTTAGTAGGAGACTCAGCCAGACTGCATGAGTGACCAGAAGAAGATGTTGAGATGGGGATACTCTGCCACAGATCGTAGACCAGTTGACCAGGGAGCCAGCCGGACGGCTGTGCCACAGACCCTAGAACATTGGCCTTTGTCCAGACTACCAGCCTTGTGTGAGAGAGAGGAAAAGCTAGTTCAGACCTTTTCTCAGCCTGAAACCTTCTGCCAGGGAGAAGACTGGAGAAGCCAGCTCAGTGCCTTCTCTGTATTACTAAAGTGCAGAATAGGAGTATTAGTACAACAGTAGCAAGATATTGTTCCAAGTAGATCATGTCCATATAAACATTCTGGGGACCGGACAATGGGCACAGTAGAGGCAGAGCAGAGGACTAGGGTGGCAGGCAGCAGGTCAGTATTATTCTTCTGTTTCAGGACAATGGTTGCAGGCATTCGATAAAATGTAAATTATTACCAGAAAAACCCTTTAAGAAATCGGCAAGGATGGTGGAATATGGCCTCATTGTCACCAAAACCGCCCACCATCTTAAAAAGTAGAGTGTAGTGTGGCCACCATGTCCACATTAATGCTTTGCCAGGCCATGGTTCCGCCTTAGTAGATAGAACCCCCTTCTATCTACTAAGGCGGAACCATGGCCTGGCAAAGCATTAATGTGGACATGGTGGCCACACTACACTCTACTTTTTAAGATGGTGGGCGGTTTTGGTGACAATGAGGCCATATTCCACCATCCTTGCCGACTGGGAAGGATCATATCACTCACAGGGTGCTCACTGCAGGCAGACAGAGGCTCTTCCAATCTAGGTGAAGAGCCTTATCTATCACCGACGAGGACATGACGATACAAGAATATGGCTGAGATCCATGGAAATGGTTATAGAAAGCACAGAAATGATGATATATGAACATGGCTCACAGGGATCACGAGATGGTTAAAAGCACGGAAAAAATAAAATTCTGACTGAGCAATTTATTTCCAAGAGCTCTGCGGCCCGGCAATTTAGGAAGCAATAAAATAATGTCATATAAAGATATAAAGATTTAGAGGTCCCCCGAGTGAGAAAATCCATAATGCCTCAATTATAGATCACATGATCAGAGATTATTACGCTGTCGCACAATAATGAGCTGGCCAACTGATAAAATATATTTCTTGCATGAAACAATGCTTTCCTCCCTGAGTGGATTTTGGAGGGGGCTACAGCCCCAGTCCAGATAACGGCTAATGACCAAATACCCTACCGGCCTCCTATGCCAATACATCTTACTCTATGTCCGCAGGGAGTCGCTGGGACCAATACCAGTCCTCCCAGAGTCATTTTTTCTGCTCTAACCTGTGTCTGGGGAGCCTACGACTGTTTGACAAATGGCATGAATCGTTCCAGTTTTCATTGATCTCGTCTGGTAGGAAGGAATGGAATCCATCTTCGGCTGGTTTAGTTAGCTGACTCAGCAAAGACTCACAGTCGAGGGCTGCAACACTACTGTATGGTCACACTCGCTGCCGGGACCATATCGTTCTAGTAACATGAAATAACATAATGCTACTGTAACCACCAGGCACATGAGAATTTGGGACTAATGTCCTTTCCATGGGTTAATTCTCCATACACTTCCTGGCCACCTTTGTATGCTCTGTATGTACACCCTTGTGCAACAATATCAAGGCCAGCTCTGGCAGCAGAGCCTATCCTAGCAAGCTCAGCACCAGCTAAGCTTATTCCTTATGGAATATAAATCTCTGCCTGTTCACTCTAGTTTCCCTTTGAAAAGGTACCAAAGATGTACCAAAAAGTACAGTTGTTCCAGGCAGAGACCGTGAGCAGAACAGTTACTGAGGGAGCACATGTGAGCTGTGAGCAGAGCAGTGAGAAGCAGTGCTCATGAAAGCAGAACAGTTCCCGAGGGAACACATGTGAGCAATGTAAAGAGTCAGCATGCAGAAAGAATGGAACAGTTTCTATGGGAGCACATGTGAGTTTTGTGGAGAAGCAGCCTGCAGGGAGAGCAGAACAGTTCCTGAGGGAGCACATGTGAGCTGTGTGAGAGGCAGCATGCAGGAAGAGCATAACAGTTCCTGGGAGAGCACATGTGACCTTTGTGCAAAGCAGCAGGCAGGGAGAGCATAACAGTTCCTGAGGGAGCACGGGTAAGCTGTGAGCAGAGAATTGAGCAGGAAGAGACAAAGTGCATAGAGAAGAAATGCCCATGAGAGCAGAACAGTTCCTGAGAATGCACATGTGAGCTAGGTGCAGAGCAGCGCACAGGGAGAGCTGACCAGTTCCCAAGGGAGCACATGTGAGCTATGAAGTTTCAGAATGCAAGGAGTGCGGAACAATTCATGAAGGTGTGTAGAGAGGCAGCATGCAGACAGAGCAGAACAATTCCTGAGGGAGCACATGTGAGCTGTGAGCAGAGCAGTGAGCAGGGAGGCAGGGAAAAGCAGTGCTCATGAAAACAGAACAGTTCCTGAGGGAACACATGTGAGCAATGTAAAGAGTCAGCGTGCAGAAAGAGTGGAACAGTTTCTAAGGAAGCACATTTGTGTTTTGTGGAGAAGCAGTCTGCAGGGAGAGAACAGTTTCTGAGGGAGCACATGTGAGCTGTGTGAGAGGCAGCATGCAGGGAGAGCAGGACAGTTCCTGAGGGAGCACTGGTAAGCTGTGAGCAGAGAATTGAGCAGGAAGAGACAAAGTGCATAGAGAAGAAATGCCCATGAGAGCAGAACAGTTCCTGAGAATGCACATGTGAGCTGTGTGCAGAGCAGCGCACAGGGAGAGCTGACCAGTTCCCAAGGGAGCACATGTGAGCTATGAAGTTTCAGAATGCAAGGAGTGCGGAACAATTCATGAAGGTGTGTAGAGAGGCAGCATGCAGACAGAGCAGGACAATTCCTGAGGGAGCACATGTGAGCTGTGAGCAGAGCAGTGAGCAGGGAGGCAGGGAAAAGCAGTGCTCATGAAAACAGAACAGTTCCTGAGGGAACACATGTGAGCAATGTAAAGAGTCAGTGTGCAGAAAGAGTGGAACAGTTTCTAAGGGAGCACATTTGTGTTTTGTGGAGAAGCAGTCTGCAGGGAGAGCACAGTTTCTGAGAGAGCACATGTGAGCTGTGTGAGAGGCAGCATGCAGGGAGAGCATAACAGTTCCTGAGGGAGCACTGGTAAGCTGTGAGCAGAGAATTGAGCAGGAAGAGACAAAGTGCATAGAGAAGAAATGCCCATGAGAGCAGAACAGTTCCTGAGAATGTACATGTGAGCTGTGTGCAGAGCAGCGCACAGGGAGAGCCGACCAGTTCCCAAGTGAGCACATGTGAGCTATGAAGAGTCAGAGTGCAAGGAATGTGGAACAGTTCATGAAGGTGTGTAGAGAGGCAGCATGCAGACAGAGCAGAACAATTCCTGAGGGAGCACATGTGAGCTGTGAGCAGAGCAGTGAGCAGGGAAAAGCAGTGCTCATGAAAACAGAACAGTTCCTGAGGGAACATATATGAGCAATGTAAAGAGTCAGCATGCAGAAAGAGTGGAGAAGTTTCTAAGGGAGCACATGTGAGTTTTGTGGAGAAGCAGCATGCAGGCAGAGCAGAACAATTCCTGAGGGAGCACATGTGAGCTGTGAGCAGAGCATTGAGCAGGGAGAGACAGCGTGCATGGAGAAGCAGTGCCCATAAGAGCAGAACAGTTTATGAGAATGCACATGTGAGCTGTGTGCAGAGTAGTGAGAGTGGAACAGTTCCTGAGGGAACACATGTGAACTGTGTGGAGAGGCAGCAGGCAGGGAGAGCAGAACAATTCCTGTGGGAGCACATGGGAGCTGTGTGGAGGGACAGCATGCAGGGAGAGCAGAACAGTTCCTGTGGGAGCACATGGGAGCTGTGTGGAGGGACAGCATACAGGGAGAGCAGAACAGTTCCCGAGGGAGCACATGGGAGCTGTGTGGAGATGCAGCAGGCAGGGTGAGCAGAACAGTTCCTGGGGGAGCACATGGGAGCTGTGTGGAGATGCAGCAGGCAGGGTGAGCAGAACAGTTCCTGGGGGAGCACATGTGAGTTATGTGCAGGGAAAGACGGCACACAGAGATGCTGTGTGCAGAGAACTGATATTAAGAGAAGATAATTGCTGAATCTAATTACTCCAGCCCCCATTTTCACAAGACTGTACCTACTATTACCACCATATAAAACTGCTTGATTCTGCTATATCACAAGACATAAATGAACACATGCAATCTTGTAAACACCAGGAGTGCCTTACATTCGCCGTCTTGTTTATAAGGCCCCTTTGCAGCTGCACATGTGCTATGCCTTCCCTTGGAGCTAAATCATCTTCAGGCATTCAAATTTGCTGGCTGTCAGTATTAAATTGCAGGTGGCATTCTGTCCACCAGGCGGAGACAATGCACTTTAGTAGATTTCTCTAATTCACGAGCTGCAATATCAAAGTTCTCCAGTAGGTGTCAGCATAAAAATGATCATGTGAATACAGCACCAGATAGATTAGTATGGGGTTTGTCAGAATTATGGGGACCTGCTCCTAACTGAAGAACAGGATTTTTGCATGGATCTAGTTAAAATATTGGTGTGCATTACTCCAGATATTATTTGTACATTTGTGCACTGAGTGTCAGTCTTCACTGATTTCTGCCATTCTATTTATGCATCAGAAGGTATAAAAAAAGGATTAAAAAAATAAATAAAATTATGATGACTATAAGCAGTGTTGCATCTGTGGCTGCTTCCCATGGGGCCTCATATGTGGTAGGAGTATTACATTGGATGGATTCATTGTGGTGGGACACGTGGCTCATACATGACGGTACCCCCTCATCTCCTATTCACATGTCTGCCAGACGCACGACTGAACAAGCCGCTCTTCATAGCCGTCTATCCCCATGGCTTATGTATCAGGAAACTGCTCAATATCCAGTGACAAGCCAGGAATGGAAGTGCGAGCCTGCTGGACAGATTAGCCCAGACATCCCTCCCCTCCGCCGCCCCCGCCTGCCTCCAGAGAGGTCCCATCCATTTTGGCAAGTGGCAGAAATCGTCAGAATCTACAAGAAGGAAGGAGCCAGGAGGGAGCCGTCGCGGGGACGAGGCCCTGATTGATATAGGGTGTCACCTTGCTGTCAGGACACATCAGCTCCGCTGTCTCTTCCTCTTCAGCTGCTTCAAACTGGAGCCCCGTAGTCAGAAATGACAAAATGCCCGACATTTGTAAAGTGTCACATTAATGGGGCTAATCCACGTCTCAGAGCCCATTACCAGAACTGATTCTGAGACTTGTAGTTCCACCGCTCCCACATAAGCTATTTCCAGCAGTTCCACGGCACATGCTGGAGCTGCTGCTCCATTCATTTTGGGTCCCCCACCGATCCAATCGTTTTTCCTGATCCTGTGGACTACCCCTTTAATATGCTCTCTCATCCAGCCAGCGCATGTGCAGCGACCCAAGGTAGTGGTGATGATGGTGGCAGTAGTACCCACAGTTCACAATGGCTAGCTCTACCCATGCAGTGACTGGAGGGTGCACGCTTCCTTCCTTCCTTCCTTCGGGGCACACCCTGGTGCAGGGGCTCCTACCTGGTGGTAGTTGGGGTGTCCTCGATGGTGAACAGTTTGGCGGATGGACAGCAGAGTCAATAATCAGGCCTTTACTTGGACCGATGATAGGAGTAGTAGTAGTAGTACAAAGAGTAGCAATAGGCACGGTTCCAAAGTATTTCCCAGGAGCTGTATAAATAAGGGTAGTTGAAGTACCACCTGTCTTCCCTTCTAAGGACACTTTACAGTCTTTCCAAATAACCACAGACACACAGTTCTGTACTTGTTAACCCTTAATGCTGCTGAGGGGTGCAGAATTTAGAACTTCGATTTTTGGCAATCCGTCTCAAAGTGTGGTAAGTGTCGAAGGCAATAGTCCTTTCCACAGCAGCAAAGTCTCAAAGCCATATACGAGCGAATACCTTGCTGTCAGAATCCTGCATGGCCTAGATGGTTCTGGACCTTCTAAGGTGGGTTATCTCCTGGTCTCAGGTGTATTCTGCTAGTAGAGTAGCTTCTTTGGAAACAGTAGTCTCAGAGACAGAGGTTCTCTGGACCAGGACCTGGACTGCAGGAACCTTAACACACCTTCCTATAGGTCTAACTCACCAACTAACTAACCAGGGGATGGGCCTAGTCCATCACCCTGGTAACCTAACCAGCCTGACAGTTTTAATCATATGTTGCCCATACATTGCTATTTTGGATACACCAAGCAACATAAGTGCTTCAACAATAATTCACAACATTTAACTTGGCAACAGAAAATTAACTCTTTTGGCAATTGCAGTAGTCCTCTGGGATGCTGCAAAGGTTCCCTCCTCTGCCCCACAGGGCTTATTAACACATCATGTTGTGGTTTTGGTTGTAGTTTTTGTCATGATTTTCCAAAATGGTGGCATTTTTCAAGAGCGCTATGAGAAATGAAAGCTGCATCATAATTAGTAACATAGTACATAAGGCCGAAAAAAGACATTTGTCCATCCAGTTCGGCCTGTCATCCTGCAAGTTGATCCAGAGGAAGGCAAAAAAAAAAAACTGAGGTAGAAGCCAATTTTCCCCACTTTAGGGGAATAAAAAATTCCTTCCCGACTCCAATCAGACAATCAGAATATCTCCCTGGATCAACGCCCCCTCTCTAGTAGCTATAGCCTGTAATATTATTACACTCCAGAAATACATCCAGGCCCCTCATTAATTCCTTTATTGTACTTGTAACACCCCAGTTGTGTTACAAAACTCTTTTACCCCGCTACAACCTGTTAAGGGCCTTGACATTGTCATCCTGTGTAATTTCACATTGTATTCTCACATATGTGCATTCTAAGCTTTGTAAATGTCCTTTGTTGTCATTCTTCATGTTCACCAGCAGGTGGCAGCAATGTGTTCTGGCAAGGACTTAGCTACAGTTTAGTATTCCTAGGCTGTAATAGTACATTTCAGTTTAGCTCCCCCCTCTGTGAGGAGGTGTGGAATGTTCCCACATCCTGCCTCATGGGTGGAGGGGGAAGTTAAGTTAGTGTAGCCCACCCCCTGCTAGGGGTAGGGTGTGCATGTTAGGAGCTCCCAGATATAGGGATCCAAAACCAGGATCTTGTCTCGGCTGAGACAATTGATCATCATCCCCAGCCTGAGCCTTGCAGTCTCAGCTGGAAGAAAGCAAGCAGCCACCTCCAGTTACAGGAACAAGCATACCCTGAGACAATAACTGTGAGTCAAAGTCCAGAGACCCAGGAGAAGCCATATTCCTCCTCAGCTAGTCAGTCCCCAATATAGCAGAAGATAGTAAGCGCAGAAGCCAAATTCCTGCCATATTATAGAGCAACAAGCAGACGTCCTTTTCCTGCAAAAGCTCCAGGCACATGATAGATTCTTGCCACACATTGTGAATACCTGCTGGGACCATAGACTATTGCTGTACCTTGCTTGGATGAAAGCTGCAACTAGTAAAGACAAGTTTGAACTTTACCAAAGGTCTGGATCTCAATTACTGCTGCAAATTCCTCAATTACTCCTACTAGCACCACACTCATTTTATTGCAGGTGAGCGAGGATCCAGGAGTCCAGCCGTACCCAGGTAGGAGACACCGTTGACACCATTACTACTACCATACAGAGACATTACACCACTCTGGCATTCCTAACCTGGTGCGTGAGTTATAACACCTTAAAGGGCCCTGTGACTGTACCCTGCGCACACTGCAATTGGCGTCACGAACAAAACTATAAACTATCACCTAAACCTGACCTAGCCATTGCATAATTGGGCGTCAGTGTGCATACCCCGGTCCAGCTCACCGCATACTCACCATCACCACCTCCTCAGGCAGAGAGTTCCATAGTCTCACTGCTCTTACCGTAAAGAATCCTCTTCTATGTTTATGTACAAACCTTCTTTCCTCCAGACGCAGAGGATGTCCCCTCGTCACAGTCACAGTCCTGGGGATAAATAGATGATGGGAGTGATCTCTGTACTGACCCCTGATATATTTATACATAGTAATTAGATCTCCCCTCAGTCGTCTTTTTTTCTAAAGTGAATAACCCTAATTTTGATAATCTTTCAGGGTACTGTAGATGCCCCATTCCAGTTATTACTTTAGTTGCCCTCCTCTGGACCCTCACCAGCTCTGCTATGTCTGCCTTGTTCACAGAAGCCCAGAACTGTACACAGTACTCTATGTGTGGTCTGAACAGTGATGTGTAAAGTGGTAGGAATATGTTCTCATCACGGGCATCTATGCCCCTTTTGATGCAACCCATTATCTTATTGGCCTTGGCAGCAGCTGCCTGACACTGTTTTTTGCAGCTTAGTTTGCTGTTTATTAAAATTCCTAGATCCTTTTCCATGTCAGTGTTACCGAGTGTTTTACCATTTAGTATGTATGGGTGACTTGCATTATTCCTTCCCATGTGCATAACCTTATATTTGTCAGTGTTAAACCTCATCTGCCACTTATCTGCCCAAGCCTCCAATCTATCCAGATCCCTCTGTAGTAGTATACTGTCCTCTGTAGTGTATATATACAATGTACTGTCCTCTGTAGTATATATATATACAGTATACTGTCCTCTGTAGTATATATACAGTATACTGTCCTCTGTAGTATATATACAGTATACTGTCCTCTGTAGTATATATACAGTATACTGTCCTCTGTAGTATATATACAGTATACTGTCCTCTGTAGTATATATACAGTATACTGTCCTCTGTAGTATATATACAGTATACTGTCCTCTGTAGTATATATACAGTATACTGTCCTCTGTAGTATATATACAGTATACTGTCCTCTGTAGTATATATACAGTATACTGTCCTCTGTAGTATATATACAGTATACTGTCCTCTGTAGTATATATGCAGTATACTGTCCTCTGTAGTATATATGCAGTATACTGTCCTCTGTAGTATATATGCAGTATACTGTCCTCTGTAGTATATATACAGTATACTGTCCTCTTCAGTGTTAATTACTTTACACAGTTTAGTGTCATCTGCGAAAATCGATATTTTACTATGCAAGCCTTCTACGAGATCATTAAAAAATATATTGAAGAGAATAGGGCCCAATACTGACCCCTGAGGTACCCCACTAGTGACAGTGACCCAATCTGAGTGTGTACCATTGATAACCACCCTCTGTTTTCTATCCCTCAGCCAGTTACTTACCCACATACAGAAGTTTTCTCCCAGTCCGAGCATTCTCATTTTATATACTAACCTTTTATGTGGTACAGTGTCAAATGCTTTGGAGAAGTCCAGATATACGACATCCATTGATTCGCCGCTGTCAAGTCTAGAACTTACCTCCTCATAGAAACTGATTAAATTAGTTTGGCATGACTGATCCCTCATGAAGCACCAGACAGGTCTTCTTTTAGACAGCTTCCATAAATCTCCAGATTTTGATGCGATTTTGCAAGGCTGCGGCAAAAACCGCGACATGATCGGAACTTGGGAATAAATCTAAATGAAGTCTTGGTCAAACGTCCACTGGAGGCACAGGCCTCTTAATACATTTGGCGCATCTCCTGGCAGTTCATGCACCAGCGATCAGCTATAATTTATGGCAGTTTGTGGAGTAAATTATAGCAATTTTCCTGGGATGCAGGAGGCCACTCGTCTCCTGATAAGCCTCATACACTTTTCCTCCCCACTGTAATGTTGCAAAGACTGCATGACTTTTGTGGTGTAACCCATTGATAAACCTGTTCCGTGTATATACAGTTACACGTCGGGGAGGAAAATACTAACCTAGCTAACCAGAGGACGGGCCTAGTCCATCAACCTTGTAACCTTGCTAACTTTCTGTGAATTCTAGGAGAATTTTTTTTTTCCATGACCACTACAGCTCTCCATAGGCCACCACCCCAAGAATGTGCATCTGGATGATGGGGCAGAGTTTAGTGACATCACCAGGCCACGCAATGTAAACCTATACTGGAGGTTACTTTCCAGGAGGCTTCAGTGGCGTCCAGGAGATTTGCCAACTTTTTGGGGAGTCTGAGAGGTCTACCCTTTCTCCGAGAGGCCCCTATTGTTTAAGGAGAGTTATCAAGTTTAACTTAACCAGTATAAAACAAGGTATATAATGGAGGTAGACCTTTGAGCTACATTCATTGTTGTGTAGTCAATGGCTCCAAGAACCACCAGTAGATACCAGACCGTTCTTAAAGGTGTTGTCCATCCCTATGACATTTTATGCCAAAAGCTTACAATGCTATAAAACAACAATACCCACCTTACCAATCCACTCCTGCCACTTCTCGGGACCCCCGTCTGTCTCTGCTTAGTGGTCTTCAATGACACATTACACTCCACATGTGTCCAGTGGACAGAGATTGGTGGGGGATCCTGCATGGAGTGGCAGGGGATTTGTAAGGTATTAATCAGTTTGTCATTGTATCACGGGGCTGGACAGCATCACCAATTCTCTGGTAGACCCTCAAAGTGTCAATGAAATTGGAGGGTTCTTAAAGGGGTTGTCTGGGATCAGAATATTGAGGCCTATCTTCAGGATAAGCCATCAATATCAGATCGGTGGAGGTGAGACTCTTGGCGATCATCGAGTTGCAGCCTCCTCACCAAGTCTGCACACCCTACATATAGCATAGTTGCCAACGGTCCAGAATTTGCAGGGACTGTCCTAGGCCAAAAATGGGCAGAGCTTATGGAAGCATCATCCATAAATGGGTGGTCCTGCCGGGTTTGTGGGCGTTCCCAGGGCAGGGCTTACATGCTCCAAATTTACCAACTGCAATGCTGTAAGCGGCGGTGCAAAGTATCTGACATAGCGGTGGAGAAGGATAGGGGTATGGGTATGTTCAAACATGGCAGAAATTTCCATGTCTTCGTATGGGGTGGTTTGTGAATGGATTTCTTTATGACCCATTTAGATGAACGAGACCCTCGCAAAAATTCTGACAAACATTCTGCTGCGAGTGAACCTACCCTTACGCTAAAGAGCCTACGCGGTACACCCCTTCAAAGGGATGTGTTGCCTGGCACAGACACATGAAACTGTGAGTCATAGAATATGTGCAACTATGTCAACGGGCACCGGGCCCAGATTGCCATGTCAGGCGGATCGGTCGGGTCGCCTGCAACGGTTACAATGAGCACACATCAGACGGTGGAGGAATGAGAAGCGAATTTCACCGAGCCGTCCATGGATGGATAATTGCGTGGCATGCTCATTACAAAAGGATTGAGAGGCCAAACGGAGCACACCGCAGAAATGATTATCTCCTCGCCGTCTATATTTGGATCACCCCCATCCTAGCCGTTTTAGGTAACTATGAGGAGAAGAGGTTTTCTTTTCTTTTTTCCTCGTGACCCCCCCCCCCCCACCCCTCTATATAACAAAATGTCACCATCCCTGTACGCCACCAAATTGCCTGTCTTCTAATGACAGGAGATTAAAGCTTTCTGCAGGCAGCGTATATTTAACGAGGGCTGTTGGAGATGTGACACAAATGATGGTTATGGAGGAATTACCACGGTCTGGTGTACTGATCCCGCATGATAATGTTGTAATAAATAAGCATTAACTAATGCGTTCAATTAATTTCTGCAGAATAACGCCTCGCATCCGCATTAATACCTAATGAGCCTGTCGCCTCTATTATATTGCGGGGTAATCTGTCAGGGCTGACTGCCATCGCTCGCACTTATGCAGCTTGTATGGCCCTCGTCTGCTGCATCAGATGATAGTTTTCCTGTCGGTGGGGATGTGGAAGGAGATAATAGAGAGGAAGGTATTAACACCTTTGCTGCCTTGTTGCCTTTAGACAGCAGCAAAAAGGGGTTATACCAACGTAACAACTTCAACTATCCATTGTAACCGGTCATTCGAGGTCCAACCGCTTTCACCACCACCATTCATGAGAACTTAGCTCCTGAGTCCCCGAGTAGAGAAGCGATGGTCATCGATATGTGTTCCTGCTCCATTCCTCAGGGACCCCCATTATCATGATCGGTGGGGGGTCCCAGCTGACAGACCCCACTGAACAGATACTTATTGCCTAGCCTGCAGATAGATACAGCTGTAGGTAGGACGACCCCCCAGGGGCGGATTGGGAACTTGAAGTGGCCACATGTTGTAGGCAGGTCCAAATTGACAGAAGGTAGGACCAATATAAGTAGGCAGGGCCAGCAATACTTTCATGCAGCACAAAATATTGCCACCCCTGCCGCTGCATTCAACTCTATCACTGTCCTGATGACGGCAATACAGTTGAATTCAGGAGGGACCTGCGTCCGTCGGCCAGATCTATCAGTACCAGAAGCTTCTAGCATTAATTAATGCTGAGAGCATCAGATCGTTACATGCTATACCTGAACGGCAGCAGTGAGGTGGGCTTAGGGCTCTTTCACACTTGCGTTGTTCTTTTCCGGCATAGAGTTCCGTCGTCGGGGCTCTATGCCGGAAGAATCCTGATCAGGATTATCCCCATGCATTCTGAATGGAGAGAAATCCGTTCAGGATGCAGCAGGATGTCTTCAGTTCCAGAACGGCGCTTTTTGCTCCGGTCAAAAATCCTGAACACTTGCCGCAAGGCCGGATCCGGAATTAATGCCCATTGAAAGGCATTAATCCGGATCCGGCCTTAAGCTAAACGTCGTTTCGGCGCATTACCGGATCCGACGTTTAGCTTTTTCTGAATGGTTACCATGGCTGCCGGGACGCTAAAGTCCCTGTAGGGTCTATGGCCACTCCACCCCTGATGACCCCTTTAATCTAATCAAAGAACTTGCTCATGCCAAAAATAGGAATGGTGCTCATGTATAAATTGTCCTAGGGTCGTCACGATACCAAAATTTTGATTCGATTTCGATACCATAAAAAAGTATTGCGATACTCGATACCACGCAAATTTATTTTTATTTTTTTTTAAAACATTTTATGGAACGTCTGGCCCATAATAGAACAGTCCTATCCTATTTTTTGGGGGGACAAGGTGACTAAAAATGGCGAATCGTATGGTTTTGATTTTTTTTCTGCTGTTATATGGCGTTCACCGCATAGGAAATATTTTAATAGTTCAGACTTTTTATTGTTCATAAATTGACCACCACTAAAACCGGGGGGGGGGAGGGGGCGCACTGCACCACCAATGATACTAATACTGGGGGTGGGGCGCCCTCAATAACAGCTCCTCTCCTTCTCCCTGGTATCTCCCCATTGGTGGCAGTGGCAAGCACGTCACAGTGGGGAGGGGAGACTCCCTCCTTCTCCACTGTGGTAGTGAAGAGAACATGGCGCGCGCTGAGAGCAGCGCGTGCCGAGAGCAGCGCGTGCCATGTTCTCTAACTGATATTAGGCAGCGCAGCCTAGTATCGGTGAATAGTAAGACCCGGTATCCCATCGATCCAGGTCTAAAAGTATTGATTGGGTATCGATGTTTCGATACCCGGTGCAACTCTAAATTGCCCTATGGAAGAATATTGGGGCATGTATGCTCCATACCTTCCAAAATAACAATTGCTAAATTCGGGAAGACGGGTATGCCCAAACACCCAATGGAAAGGCTCATTTATGGGTGGGCCTTACCTAAACCCCATCCATTTTGGGCAGTGACAGCCAAAATTTGCTAAAACTGTCTATGAAAGGTTAAGTCCCTACATTTTCAGGACTTTTGGCAACTGTGTATGATGGGAAACAGGGAACTCAATATGTGTGCCATAAGGTGATGGGCATGGCTCACCATCACTGAAGGATGGATATTGTTCTGACTCAATAATTAGGCAGCAAGCACTGAGGTTCAAGAGACAATATGACTATGGTTGTCTATATTGACCTGTGCTACTCCTCAATCAGACAGCTTCACTGTCACTGATGGACAAGTGTGAAGAAGAATCTAGTTGAGGATTATTTCCGGGCTGAATCTTTGTAATGGTGCACAAAGAGTCGGTAGGAAGCAGATTTTTTTTGCTAAGGTGTAACGAGACATGTGGACAATACAAACCTCATATGAAAATGGCCACCAGGCACAGCAAGAAGCTGATTACATTAGAGCCTGGCTACAGGGAGTTAGCAGGGACTAACAACAGCAAGAAGAAGAAATTGCATATAAGCCATGAAGACATGAGACATGGCACATATTGGGGTTATCTGACCACTGAAAAAAATAAAATTCTTCTCTAACAGGGATGAACTGTAAATGTCCAACAAATACCCACTATCTGCAAATGGTTTGTGGTGTTCAAATCCATGTGCTTCTTCTCATTAGTCCTCAGGTTCCAGAGACTAACCGATCTCTGTGAAAGTTACTGCTTTTGCTACAGCAAGAAAGAGAGAAAGAAACAACGTAGAATCTGCATGGCCAAGCATAAGAGTCAGCAATATAACTTGCAACTACAGCTAACCAGACTTTGTTGCTTGTGAGGGATTACAGTTAAGACACCCGTCATACTTAACCATGCGCCTCTAAAGACCTGTATCCTACAGTATCACTACAGCCATAACTGATGGATTACAGTTACCAGCCAGAGATTCTAGAGAGAGAAACTTTAGGAAGATAGCATACCAAGAGTGTCATTCTCTGCCACTTTGCCAGCCTCCATACCTTACTGTCTGTGAAAAGGATTTGCACTGTGTGAAGATTATTGTTGGATGTACTCCAATAACTATTTTGAACTTAAGTAAAAAGAGACCTTTATTCTTCTACCTCTGTCCTGTTTTCCTTACTCCTACCACACCATACGCTGGCCATTGCACTACCACACCTTCTGCCAGGCACCAAAACAACCACCAACACCTAGGGCCCTCCAAACTACTATTAGGAAGGAGCCCCAACTACATGGAGTGCCCTCAGGGAAAAAAGGTTGCAGCGGCCCTAGGGAGCAATGGCCTGAGGGAAACTACTGTGACACATCTTATAGTCAGAGCCACTACCATTCCCATCCTTCGCACCTCAAGGGCTCGCCGAACACTATCAGGAACAGAAGGTTGTAAGCATAGTAGGCATTGTCCTGCGCAGAGTTGATGTAGAACATTTCCGCGTTGGAGTGTATGTAGGTGGGGTGCGTCCACATAAGTGGTTGTTTTGGAACCTTTAGTAAGTGTGTGCTCACGGAGTGCATGAGAGACTGAGAAACTCTGCTAATTGAGTGAGAGGAGGCTGGGGCCTAGTTATAGAGACAGACTGAAGCCTGAGAAGGAGTAAAGTTTGGGAACACTGTTAAGTGAGATGGGTAAAGAGTCTCGGAAACTCTTAGAGAAGTCACTTGTGAGAGAGAAGAAGGAGACAGAGAATGTTGACTAGGGTGCCAGTGTATTCCTATAGGAGGATCGGAAAAGCCCTATACAGGTTAAGCGAAAAACTCGTTGTCTCTTCGGCCCATGCAAAAATGGTTGTCTCTTCGGCTCACACAAAGGACAAAGCAAGACAGATTGTGTGCAGTGGTTGGATGTAGCCGTACCAATGGGACACTGCAGTGTATACAGAGTCTGTAATCAACTCCCTTCTGCAAAGGGAACGGTGAGTGGGCACCCAACGTGGTGAGAGAACAAGGGGTGCTGGGTAGTTGAGAGTGGTAGCACCCTCAAAGCAGTACTTGAATCTGCATGATAGACTTAGAACTTTGATGATGCATTGTTCCAGGACAGCTCTCTAGTCGAAACAGAAGTGATGGGTGATCAGTAGGAAATTGAAAAAACAACTGATGAGTGGTCAGAAAAAAAATCCCTGAGGAAGGAAATGACCTAGTGGTCACCAGGACCCTCGGAGGCACCAGGGCCCCATCACAAGACCATTGGTGCGCGGCACTGGAAATTTAAGAGGCGTATACAATATAACATTTATGAAGTATAATAATAATCATGAATAGAAAATAAAAAAGGGACTCAGTGATCCCTACCCACCCATGGACATAACCATGACAACCAAAACAAATACCTCCATTTTCACACCGCTGAAAAACAATTCACTTAAGGTTTTTATTACAAAATGACAATGGCTTTATGTATTAAAAGAAGTCCTGTAACCAAAGGCGGTTGACTAATACTTAAAAAAGACCCTCTCCGAGAAATTAAAGCCGACATGAACAAACCCTTTAAGTGCCATTTTGGATGACGCACATACTGTATTATATAGGTATTTATCCCTATGTCTATTGAACAATGAGCATTGTAAGATCAGAGACGTATTCCATGTTACTCACAGAGCTTTTCCTACCAGCACTGAAAGAAACACAATCCGTTATTATGTTAACCATGGCGATGTTAAGAAGAGACGTTTTATTTAACGTGTTGCAGTCACAACGCTTCATTATATCATTATAAAGAGCCACCAGAGCAGGTGATTGGAGATGGCATTTCTAATTGATAGTAACGTGAGGTCAACAATAGAGGAGTCGCCTTAATATCTCTGTAAATAAAGGGTCGGAAACCCACAAATTTACTAAAAGAAGAATATAATAAGGGTATAAGTCATACTGCGAGCGCTGCCCCAGGTTATATACCGTGAGAGTCCGACAGGACAGTGACACAATGGCCCTCGTCTCTAGAAGAAGAACTGGAATTTCAGTATTTATGTCTACATGGACACAAATCTCGTTGATGGCTCCCTGCTTCACCATTCAGGGGTGGGCGTTCTCCAGCAGGCACAATGCGGTCACACATACATAGTGCTGCTGGGCTGTGTAGGAGAAGTGCACCGGCCTAGGAATCAACCTCTACACTCGTCCTACACAGCCCAGCAGCGCTATGTATGTGTCACCGTATCGTGCTGCTGGTGCACAATCATCGGGGGAACTAGGTGAGCATTAGTGTTTTTTTAAATGATTTTTATTTTAACAGTAAAGCGGAAAGGCAAAATTACCTTGAAAGGGGCACTATGTGGGCATACTAACATAAAGGGTGCACACTGGGGGCATAACTACCATAAAGAAGGCACAATGTGGGCATAACTACCATAAAGGGTGCACACTGGGGGCATAACTACCATAAAGGGGAACAATGTGGGCATAACTACCATAAAGGACGCACAATATGGGCATAACTACCATAAAGGAGGCACAATGTGGGAATAACTACTATAAAGGGGACACACTGGGGGCATAACTACCATAAAGGAGGCACACTGGGGGCATAACTACCATAAAGGGGGCACAATATGGGCATAACTACCATAAAGGAGGCACAATATGGGCATAACTACCATAAAGGAGGCACAATATGGGCATAACTACCATAAAGGAGGCACACTGGGGGCATAACTACCATAAAGGGGGCACAATATGGGCATAACTACCATAAAGGAGGCACAATATGGGCATAACTACCATAAAGGGGGCACAATGTGGGCATAACTACCATAAAGGAGGCACAATATGGGCATAACTACCATAAAGGAGGCACACTGGGGGCATAACTACCATAAAGGGGGCACAATATGGGCATAACTACCATAAAGGAGGCACAATATGGGCATAACTACCATAAAGGGGGCACAATGTGGGCATAACTACCATAAAGGAGGCACAATATGGGCATAACTACCATAAAGGGGGCACACTGGGGGCATAACTACCATAAAGGAGGCACAATGTGGGCATAACTACCATAAAGGTGGCACACTGGGGGCATAACTACCATAAAGGGGGCACAATGTGGGCATAACTACCATAAAGGGGGCACAATGTGGGAATAACTACCATAAAGGGGACACACTGGGGGCATAACTACCATAAAGGGGGCACAATGTGGGAATAACTACCATAAAGGAGGCACACTGGGGGCATAACTACCATAAATGGGGCACAATGTGAGCATAACTACCATAAAGGAGGCACACTGGGGGCATAACTACCATAAAGGGGGCACAATGTGGGCATAACTACCATAAAGGAGGCACAATATGGGCATAACTACCATAAAGGAGGCACAATATGGGCATAACTACCATAAAAGGGGGCACAATGTGGGCATAATTACCATAAAGGAGGCACACTGGGGGCATAACTACCATAAAGGGGGCACAATGTGGGCATAACTACCATAAAGGAGGCACAATATGGGCATAACTACCATAAAGGGGGCACAATGTGGGAATAACTACCATAAAGGGGACACACTGGGGGGATAACTACCATAAAGGAGGCACAATGTGGCCAAGGTACCACAAAATGGGCACAATGTGGGCATAACTACCGTGACTGTGAACACAACTACTATGAGGGGGGCATAATGTGGGCATAACTCCTGTGAGAGAGGCTTGTTGTCTTCTAGCTTTTAATTGTCGGGAAAGAGTTAATCAGGCTCCAAACTTTCTTTGCTCTGTTTTCTCTGGTGCTGTCGCTGCACCGGGCCCCGCTGTGTTAATGATGCATTAGAGATTGCTGGATTAAAGTGGAATTCTTCTCCAAAGCCATAAGCCATCATCAGCGGGATTTCTAAATGAATTCATTACGGCTCGTGTTATTACAAGCGATGCTAAATGCGTCGTTAATGAACGGTTTCTGGAAGCCTCCAGCATACGGAGCCCGGCACATGGGGGGCCCCACGGAGAGGCTTTGTGGGGTTTACATGATGTTTATGTTCCCCCTGTTGGGTCAGAGCTATGGTTCTCCTGGAGGTTTTATCGCCGCCGAGACCCCCCCCTCTTCATTCCCATCCTGCCCCCCCCCCCCCCCCCACCTCAGCATTCCCTCCGTCTCTCCATCACCACTCCGAAAAAAACAAATTACAACACAGGGAAATTCTGCTTGCGCTGGCAAATGGTGAATTACTGCCTGAGATGCGAGGACGACACCGGGGGAATACAAAGAAAGAAATCCCATCAAAATCATACAGAAATAAAGTTTCCCCATTTGTTTCTCTTTCCTAATCAGGATAACCAAGTGACACCCTATTAATTTTACATGCCCCAGGAGCCCCCCCGAGCTGACGTACCCTAAAAACGACTGGTGGGTTCTGTATATTCAGGTTACTGGCTGCTTGGAAGCGTGGCGAGGTTTGATGCGCAGCTTTAAAGAGTTTCTTTTTTCAATCCCAAATTGATAAGACATAAAAAAAAACAAAAAAAAAAATTAAAACAACTTCACGACCATAAAAAATTATTATGGAATAAAAGATGAAATATAAAGATTCAGAATTGGTTAGTTTTGGGTCCAGCCGGCTGCTGCCGGAACCTCACACGGTTGCACAATTTTGAAGAAACATCAGTTTGACCCGCAAAAACGTGCCGCCATTGGCCTCTGCACATGAGGGGGGTTTCGCCTGCTTCTCGCAGCTGGACTGTCGGTTTTTACCCTTGGGACCACTTTTATGGAACTGCAATCTTTGTCGGACTGGGCTTACTTAGGGCCCACCAGAGAAAATTATTTTTGGGGCCCAATTTCATATCATCAATAAAGTCTAATAGGATTTCAAAGACCCCCTAGTGGCTCCAAATGGTATTTTCTCCTGGAACTTTGGGGTCCACTATGGCTTCAGAGACTGGGCCCACCGGAGTATCCTCTGGCACTCTGGTGGGTCAGTCCAACCCCGATTGCAAGATAATAAAATGGAGTAAGGTAAGGCTAGTTTTATATTTGCGGTAAAGGTTCACCAGATGAAGCCTAGACAGACCCTGCCGTGCACCGCCTGATCCCTTTCACTATAATGGGATCCGGACGGCTTCCGGCAGGAGTGCCAGATCTTGGCTGGACAAAAACCGGTGCCTGCCGTAAACCAGCCGAATAGTCTAATGGGTCCAGTGGAGCTCCTGCAGGATACCGTGAACTCTTACCGGCTGTTCCCCTGCCGAATACCCTTACCGCATATGTGAAAGTAGCCTAACACATAACTGCAGATCAACTCAGACACAGTTTCTACGTACTGTGTATCTAAAGAGACGCATAACACAGCGCAGGAGCTTTACACACAAAACGGTAGACATTTTTTTTAAAATCAGCTTGTTACCTTTTTATTTTTCTTTAAAAAAATTAATGGTTTGCCAGTCTCCACAGGGTTAACGGCACACAATGCGGATTATTCGCTGTTTTTCGGCGGGGTAATACAGTACCAGCAAACTGAATGAGATTTGCCAAATTCCATGCACACTTTGCAGAAATTAACCTGCCATGCCGAA
Source organism: Bufo bufo (assembly GCF_905171765.1). Classification (NCBI taxonomy): domain Eukaryota; kingdom Metazoa; phylum Chordata; class Amphibia; order Anura; family Bufonidae; genus Bufo; species Bufo bufo. The sequence goes on from NC_053399.1 coordinate 92,481,414, forward strand.
CATTCTCCTTGTGGAGATCCATTGGGTGTAGCGCAATGCCACCTGGGAAAAAAGTATGCAAAACAGCTTTCTGTATTTAACTGGTCATACTTTTCTTTGCCAGCAGGTGGCGTCATGATCCTCTGTAGAGTATAAGCCATCATTTGCAGAAGCCTGTTCCTCCTATGCTAATTCTGACTGCAGGCCCCATACAAGGAGCGGAGGCCTCCATCGACTTTTATCTGTGCATAATATAACACACCAGCAAAGCAGTGCCACCTTATGGGTGAAGGGTTCTACAATGCAAGATACTTTATTTCGAGGAATGTCTTTAATTTGTTGAAAATATAAAAAAGTTCCAAAAAAATAAAAAAAATATAAAAACACAAAATGACCAACAATATGCGGACATTACTAACTAACTTGTGACTTTACATTCACAGGGACAAAGCACAACAATACAGGACCCTCACAGAACATAAGGACAGGGTCTCTTGGGCTACTTCAATTATGGTAAATTGGTTGGATAGACAGTGGTGCCACCAAGAGAAGCAAATTTTAGCATGAAGGTGACTTTTATATGCCAAAAAAGAGGCGCAAATCAGTTAATAAATTCTCACCCAAGGGGGTCCTACAGCAGAGCTCAGTGACATCATTGAATTCCAGTTTTATATCCGGCCAGTAATCCATAAAAAAATCATAAATGAGGTGATCCTTCTCAACCCATCCCGTACACTACTGTCAACAATAAGTCCCCATAAAATGGAATTATCTGTACTGTGCTGTCACTGTACTCATTGTACAGAGACCGTCACATCACTGTGTGCATTACCGCTATGCATTAGGGAGACCAAAAAAAGTTACAAATGATCCTTCAAATTTTCATATTCTAAACTTCCTGATGAAGGTGGTCATGGTGGACTCCATAAAATGGAATTACTTGCACTGTGATGTCTCTGTGAGGTGACTGTCTACAGCAGAGATGCTCAACCTGCTGCCCCCCAGCTGTTGCAAAACTACAACTTCCATCATGCCTTGCTGTAGGCTGTCCGGGCATGCTGGGAGTTGTAGTTTTGCAACAGCTGGAGGGCCGCAGGTTGGGCATCCCTGGTCTACAGTATCCCTTTGCTATAAAGTTACTGTGTGCATTTTCCCTCCGCTGTGATATCACTGTAGGCATTATCCCCATCATTAGGGAGACCAAAATAATCATTCAACTTTTCAACTTGAAGATGGTCATGGTTGACCCCATAATATGGAATGACATAGTCCCTGCACTGTGACATTACTGTGTGCAGTATCCCTATGCTATTAAGTCACTGTGCGTATTTTCCCTCTGCTGTGACATCACTGTGTGCATTATTCCTATCCATTAGGAAGACTAAAATAATAATTGAACTTTCCGTATTCCTTAAAGTGGTCAAGCTTTCCTGCGAGGCCCGAAGGTTTTTCTTAACTACAACCAATATGGTGGGTAATCTAGAGGGAAAGCAAAAGCAAGCTGTCTGTCATGTCCCATGATGAGGAGACGAACTGAAACGGCCATCAATTACCTTCATTTGCTGTAATATAAATTTGCATACAAGGGGATTTAAAAAGTCAAATTTCAGAATATACAAAAAACTGCCGGTATATATATTTTTTTAAATTAAATAATGTTTTTTCAGAAACCAAGGAACCTTAATTACTCATATCTTGCCTGATGAAGAAAAGTTGTACTATATATACTTACCATCTTGTCGTTGCGTGGATCAGCCATGGAACCCAGTCATGTGGCGCTCCTCTTCTAAAAATCCTGCTTCCGCTGACCCCAGGTCCTTTTCCAGCTTTCTGGCCTGGACTATAGAGGTGACGTCACTTCTGCTGTGGACGGGGTCAGAACTATTCTCCTTCCATGAATGTGCGCAAATGAGGTGGAGTCGGGAGCATGTGCATGCGCTAGGGCCCGTCCACGGCAGAAGTGACCTCCTCGTCCATAGTGGTAAAAGACGTGACGTCAGCAGAAGTGTAATAATCCAAAGAAAAGACCGGCACTCGAGTCGTATGGTAGAAGATGATGCTTTATTCAAGCATGTAGCATAGGAGGAACAGAGCAGAGAACAAACAAGCGGCGCCCAACGTGGGGCTCAGCAGAAGTATCACGTGACCGAATTCCCAAATCTCTAATCTGCGCCACTTCAACAAGGTAAGCCTACTTTCACACTAGCGTTATAGCAATCTGGCAGAATGTTCGCCGGATCTGGCCTAGCTGGACACTGCCATCCACCACCTGGGCCCACTGACTATAATGAAAACCGGCCAGGCCGTGGCAATTAAACTAAGATTCGGCCCGACAAAAACTGCCAGGGAGCGGACTGATTCCTGCCACATGTCATTATAGTCTACGGGGTCCGGCGGGCACGGTGGCTCTGCCTCTGCCCGAACAGCCTGCCGGATTGCTTTAATGCTAGCGTGAAACTGGCCTAAGTATATTCCATAGGCAAGATAGGAGTAATATGAGTAATTAAGGTGGGTTTGCGAACCTATTTAACAATATTCGGGGCCTTATTTTTCGGAATATCTGATAATCCAGAATTCAGGAATTGTACTGTATATATTCCTCCTACTGAGACCCGTTTTCCGGATGCCTTCTTTATCGTCCTCTTTCTTTCTGCGTCTTTCACCACGTCCTTCCATTTCACTCCTGATAAAGTCATCTTTTCTGATAAAAGGCGTTGATTTATTATCTTCTGTCCAGCAGGCCCTCCTGTATTATTCACAGACTTCGCATTGAACAATCTGCAGCATGTCACATCCCTCTAGGCGCAGCTGCTGCCATGGACGGGATGGGTGGGCTGAGCCCTACGCCATGAGGCAGAAGACCGGCACCGCGTCCGCCCACGCCGCTATTAGTTCAGAGCGTCGCCTTCTTCCTATCTAAATTTCTCCTAGTTTCCGACAGGATTGGCACTAAGCGTCTCCTGCCAAATGGCTTTAAAAAAAGAATAAAAATAAATAAATCAGGCTGCCCATGAAGTGATTGGATACGATATTACCCAGAACCCTTTGCTGCCAAGACCTAGAACAGATGTGGCAGCTGTCCGTGTTCATTAGCCCTGTTGCATTTGATGTAAATTTACCTCAGAAAGGAGAACAGTTTTCCTCGGCAGCATGGCGCTAGTTAATATCGCTGCCATTTTGTAATAAATTAGTGCCCCGAGGCCTAGCAGTTGCCCAGCACCGCGACTCGCTGAGGGAAAACGCGCGCTGACAAAAGTCACATTCATCAGCTCGGTTTGAGGTAGTAATCCCCATTAGCCGCCTTACTCAGAAAACTGGTACACGCTGGGTCCTGTGCCACCGTACCAGGCGCTAGTGGACTTTGTGTGGCATGGTGCCATGCAAGCAGATGGACGTTAATGTAAGCAGTCAAGAGGCATTATGCGTGCGGATGAGATGTAGAAAATGCAGGCAGGATTCCCAGGCATAAATGTTCAGGCAGCTGTTGGTCTTGTCATTTCTACCCACTGCAAGGTTCATACCACATGGCTGCCTGAGCGCCACCGAGGAAGGAAAATAACAGTATGACATGGATAAAAGATCCACGTGCTTCGGGGACTCGTCGCATCACGTTTATTTTGCATGCGAATTGGCAATTATTATATATCACAAATTTAAGAAAAAGTAGATGAAAAATGGCGCTTTACGTAGGAGGAAAAAAAAAAAGCTTTGCCACAAAAGGCAGGGCAGTGACCCAAAATTATAGAGAAGTAATTCTGAACATTTTTTATGGCTGCCTAACTATGGACTTTATGCTTGGAGATGATTCGATGATGTTATCAAAGGACAGTAGAAGCCAAACACATATTAGAGAGTCATCAGCCGAACCCTTCCAACCTCATCTACATGCACTCCCGGGTACTCACCCACTGGCTTATCTCTTAAAGGGAACCTGTCACATTGAACAGCGTGTCTAAGCTGAAGGAAGCATGTTATAGAGCAGGAGTAGTCGAGCAGATTGATATATAGATTTGTGGGAAAATAATCGGTATAACTTGTATTTTATTAATTTATATTCCTGCTCATTCTGGGCTTTGCAGTCCAGGAGGCGGTCCTATCAGTGGTGGACAGCCTTCCCTCTATGAGGAGGAGGTCCTATCAGTGACTGACAGCCTTCCCTCTATGAGGAGGAGGTCCTATCAGTGACTGACAGCCTTCCCTCTATGAGGAGGCGGTCCTATCAGTGACTGACAGCCTTCCCTCTATGAGGAGGCGGTCCTATCAGTGACTGACAGCCTTCCCTCTATGAGGAGGAGGTCCTATCAGTGACTGACAGCCTTCCCTCTATGAGGAGGAGGTCCTATCAGTGACTGACAGCCTTCCCTCTATGAGGAGGAGGTCCTATCAGTGACTGACAGCCTTCCCTCTATGAGGAGGCGGTCCTATCAGTGACTGACAGCCTTCCCTCTATGAGGAGGCGGTCCTATCAGTGACTGACAGCCTTCCCTCTATGAGGAGGAGGTCCTATCAGTGACTGACAGCCTTCCCTCTATGAGGAGGAGGTCCTATCAGTGACTGACAGCCTTCCCTCTATGAGGAGGAGGTCCTATCAGTGACTGACAGCCTTCCCTCTATGAGGAGGAGGTCCTATCAGTGACTGACAGCCTTCCCTCTATGAGGAGGAGGTCCTATCAGTGACTGACAGCCTTCCCTCTATGAGGAGGAGGTCCTATCAGTGACTGACAGCCTTCCCTCTATGAGGAGGAGGTCCTATCAGTGACTGACAGCCTTCCCTCTATGAGGAGGAGGTCCTATCAGTGACTGACAGCCTTCCCTCTATGAGGAGGAGGTCCTATCAGTGACTGACAGCCTTCCCTCTATGAGAAGACGGTCCTATCAGTGACTGACAGCCTTCCCTCTATGAGGAGGAGGTCCTATCAGTGACTGACAGCCTTCCCTCTATGAGGAGGAGGTCATATCAGAGACTGACAGCCTTCCCTCTATGAGGAGGTCCTATCAGTGACTGACAGCCTTCCCTCTATGAGAAGACGGTCCTATCAGTGACTGACTGCCTTCCCTCTGTGAGGAGGAGGTCCTATCAGGGACTGACAGCCTTCCCTCTATGAGGAGGAGGTCCTATCAGGGACTGACAGCCTTCCCTCTATGAGGAGGTGGTCCCATCAGTGACTGACAGCCTTCCCTCTATGAGGAGGAGGTCCAATCAGTGACTGACAGCCTTCCCTCTATGAGGAGGAGGTCCTATCAGTGACTGACAGCCTTCCCTCTATGACATGTATATGCATACAGAGAAGACTATCAGTCAATGATGGCTTCCCTCTATACGGAGGAGGTCCTATCATTGATTGATAATCTTCTCTGTATGCATATACATGTCATAGAGGGAAGGCTGTCAGTCACTGATAGGACCTCCTCCTCATAGAGGGAAGGCTGTCAGTCACTGATAGGACCTCCTCCTCATAGACAGAAGGCTGTCAGTCACTGATAGGACCTCCTCCTCATAGAGGGAAGGCTGTCAGTCACTGATAGGACCTCCTCCTCATAGACAGAAGGCTGTCAGTCACTGATAGGACCTCCTCCTCATAGAGGGAAGGCTGTCAGTCACTGATAGGACCTCCTCCTCATAGAGGGAAGGCTGTCAGTCACTGATAGGACCTCCTCCTCATAGAGGGAAGGCTGTCAGTCACTGATAGGACCTCCTCCTCATAGAGGGAAGGCTGTCAGTCACTGATAGGACCTCCTCCTCATAGAGGGAAGGTTGTCAGTCACTGATAGGACCTCCTCTTCATAGAGGGAAGGCTGTCAGTCACTGATAGGACCTCCTCCTCATAGAGGGAAGGCTGTCAGTCACTGATAGGACCTCCTCCTCATAGAGGGAAGGCTGTCAGTCACTGATAGGACCTCCTCCTCATAGAGGGAAGGCTGTCAGTCACTGATAGGACCTCCTCCTCATAGAGGGAAGGCTGTCAGTCACTGATAGGACCTCCTCCTCATAGACAGAAGGCTGTCAGTCACTGATAGGACCTCCTCCTCATAGAGGGAAGGCTGTCAGTCACTGATAGGACCGCCTCCTCATAGAGGGAAGGCTGTCAGTCACTGATAGGACCTCCTCCTCATAGAGGGAAGGCTGTCAGTCACTGATAGGACCTCCTCCTCATAGAGGGAAGGCTGTCAGTCACTGATAGGACCTTCTCCTCATAGAGGGAAGGCTGTCAGTCACTGATAGGACCTCCTCCTCATAGAGGGAAGGCTGTCAGTCACTGATAGGACCTCCTCCTCATAGACAGAAGGCTGTCAATTACTGGTGGAGGGGAGTCTCCACTGCAAGAGATTATTGTGGCTATACTTTATGAACTGTATTTCCCATAGGCTGTGTTTGGGAAGGTTGTTCCCTAGTATCATTAGGCATGGGCTGGCACCACCCTTCCTCTCTGGGAAAGTAGTTCAGTCTAGGGTAAACTGTGAATGAGTATATAGCAAAAGGCAGCCAAGAGTCGAATTAACCAAGGTATACTTACGCCATGATAATTAAATGCAGCAAAGTGACAGCATATGTGCCAGCCCATGGGGGAAAAAGTTGATGGATCTTACAGAACGTATAGCGGCCTGTAGTGGTATAGATATCAAAATAATTTGTAGATGGCAGAATAGTAGATACCCCCGCAGACATTCTTGTGGCTGGACATAAAATCAGCAAATATATTACCCATCATACACCCCATCTTAACATTTGAGATGTCCTCAGAGCCCCTAGACCTGGTGGAGCCATTCAAAAGGTCAGGTATGACCTGCAGAAGGGGTCATGTATCAAAAACCATACAGATGACTAATCAAAGAAATAACGGACCTAATCCATAACTTGGCCGTGTGCTAATCATGATTGGAATTAGGCCATCCACTGGCCTCACCTATGTTAACGTCACCTCAATCAGGGCTCTGCAAGATGTGGCAATTAAAGAACGCATCCCGTACTTTCTCTAACCCCTCCATGTTTGAAATGCATGTGTGCGGAACATTATGACTGATTGGATAAAAGTGGTATGAAGTCGCTATAATGCCCACAAGAAAATATATCTGAGCAAAGAACTGACCTCATAAAACTTGGTTGTAAAAGTCCATTAACATACACTCTGGCTTCTCCGTGACATCAGAGGCAGGGTGGCTAGTGGGGGAATCTGCAGACCTTAAGGTGTATGTGAGCTTGTAGCAAATTGTCATTTCTTTGGGGGACAACGTGTTTGATGATCTGGTCGACTTTCCTGCTACTCCCAGGCAACCGGACTTCTACTGTCTTGTAACGTATTAAGTTCCGTTTCTTTTATCATTTTTATTTTCAAACCGTTATTTGTTGCATTGTATTTGTATTTCTTTGTATTTTTACCTTTTGATAACCACATTTTTTGCACGCACTCTCCTTTGATATTAAAGCTTCACTTTAAAAAAGCCTTCTTGTGTTCTAAAAAATGTCATGACCTCAGAAGAAGCATTATGTATATACTGTAGGTGTAGTAACCCTGACAGAATAGTGGGTTGGAGTGGGTAATTGTTAGTTACCTAGTTTACGGTGTCTTGTCCGCTTTATATGACAAGTGGTGGCAGCTAATGTCTCGTGGATGTGGATGTCAGATAGCTAATGGGGTTAGATTTAGAGCAACTCTGTGGTTCAAAGTAGCAGAGTCTGAGATTGACGTTAAAATCTGGGTGACCCTTTAAGCTCCCATCTTCACAGTAACATCAGGTCCATAGCATCTGTGTCACGAACCAGCGGGTGTGAACCCACTTTGCCATGTGTCCTACCTCCTCTAAGGGCGCTGTCTAAGTGAACCCCTCGATTCTTTAAAGTACCCCTGATGGTGGGGATAGACTTTCCCGAGGGGAACAACAGGTCACTACCTCTTGAGGAGGGTAGGCACACAAGGCAATTGGTCCAGGCGGACCAGGAGGTACCTGAGAAAGGTACCAGAAGTACAATCGTAGTCAGTCAGGCTGAGTCGTTACCAGGTACAACAGTGCAGGACCGAAGGATGAGGCAGAGGCAAAAGGTCAGGGCAAGCGGCACAGGTACAGGTCAGGCAATCCGGTTCGGCAACAGGAGAGTTAAGGCAAGCAAGCAGGGATCAGACGTTTAGCAGAATCCAGGAACGAAGTACAAGTCAGGAACACACATGAGTATCAGGATCTTTAGCAAAACACAAGGACCTTGACACTGAGGCATCTGGGAAGAGGGTGGAGCCACTTTTATATGTGCAGGAGGGCTAGGGTTAGTCAGCGAGGTCACATGACCTAACCCATAAAGTCCAGGAAGTGACGCGTGCCGGCCCTTAAGGAAGTGCTGCAAGAAACCAGCAGCAAGCATGCTCTGGCCAGGGCTGAGAGGAAACTGTGGAGCGGATCCTCAGAACCACAGCACCTACACAGACAGAGCCCAGGGCTGCAGCGGTGAATGGGAAGCACTGGCCACAGATCACCGCTGAGCACGGTGCCCGGGACTGCGGTGGTAAGCAGGGGAACAGCGGCGCACAGCAGCCGCTGTTACAATCTGCAAATCAGGTAAAGGAGTATAAATATCTATTCTACGTGACTCTGTAAGCACCTGCTTGTCCTTTCAGACAAATTGGATCAATTCTTTCTAGTGTCACTCGCAGAAAAGTGAAAAAAGAAATATGGGAACCTGTCCACGATACTAACCGGTTGTAGAAAAGGTAATTTACTGAAAAACAAAGGATTTTGTAGTTTATAATGAGTGAATTATTTACTGGTGACCCTGGCTCAATATTTCCCGGGATAAATTATTAAATATCTGATCCGTCAGAAATATCCCATAAATAAGTAATCTGGTGCCATCTTTAAGGAGCGCAGTAAATTACTCCTTCATGTTCCCATCTAAATGCTCTCTTGGGTAAATTACTTCTCGCCCCGATGAGTTATGAATGTAGACTGGGCAAGCACATCACGGCGGGAATTTACAGCCTGCGTTGGCAGTGTTGCCACGTCCTTTAAACCGCTGTTGCCACACAGAGCTGTTCAACACATAAACTGGGTACAGGCTGAGGCGCTGGCAGCAGTCTGCATTTTCGAGTCTTGCCTCAGGCAATGGAAGAAAAAGAGGATGAGATGTTTTATAGCACCACAGGTCGTCAATTAAGTTTACAGAGAGGGTTGCAAAGCCGAATTAAAAGTTTAACCAAAAAGACCAGGAAAATTACTTTTTTTCCCCTTTTACGTTCTACCATATAAGAATCCAGGACCAAAGAAAAAAAGAATCAATTCTGCCCTATTTTATTATTGCAGCCATGCTTACAATACCAGCTGTACATAAATAATTATGTACAGGAGATACCCAGGTTATACCAGCATGGTCTATATCACTTGTCTGGCAAAATAGGTATTTTCCTCCCAGCATGTGCTGCTGGGCTGATTTACAGCCAGGTGAGGTCAAATACCGGACCGGATTTTAAGTGCCGGTCCGGGTTTTGGTAGCACCTGGCTGTCCTTAAATAGGCAGCTGGGCTCAGAAGCAGTGTCTCTGTGTTGGGATCTGGAAGCCTTGTGTCTGGATGAAGGCTTGCTACCTGTTTGGCGTGAAAAAAGACGGGTGCTGCTTTTAGCAAGGACTCTATGAAGCAGAATTGCAGCATGGTGCGAATTAACCCCAACACCGCAAGGTTACTTTTTGTTTGAATATGACTGCTTGTTTTCTCACTTGCCTAAAGTGTGAATAAAACACTGAACTGTTTGATCCAAAGAACTTGTTGTTGCCTCTATACTGCGTCCGTTAATCCTGTCTACCAGAGCAAATCCTCACAATTGGTGGAGGATGCGGGCATGAGTAGTGAGGCTGGCGTGAACGCCAATTTTTTGGGGTTTCTGCATTTTTCAGGCACGGTTGTATGTCATACATTAAACCAGTGCCCCACGACAAAATGGAGGCTGTTGTGAAGGACCTCATGGAGGCTAATCTGCAGCAGCGAGAGACAAACCTGCAGCAACTAATGAGCAGCAGCAGGAGACTTACCAGTTGCTGCTACAACACGTGATGGCTTTGCAGACAGCAGGAGCGACCCCGAACGTCTACGATGCCTGGAAAGCAGTCCGTGCCGCGAATCCTAAGATGACCCCCACAGACGACATCGAAACCTACCTGGCGATGTACGAGAAAGTGGCCATCAGGAAAAAGCTACCCCATGACCAGTGGGCTGAGGTCGTCGCTCCGTTCCTTGCATCCGATTCCCAGTGGGTGTATTTCGACTTGCCGGACGATCAAGCGTCCAACTACGAGAAACTCAAGGGTGAGATTCTGGCAAGACTGGGGGTGAATGTGTTTGTCCGGGCCCAGTAGGTGCATCAGTGGGGGTTCAACCAGGCTGAGCCTGCAAGACCCCAGTATTATAACTTAATTCCCCTCTTGCAAAAATGGCTACAGCCTGATGTGCTGAGTCCTACTGCTATGCTGGATCGCCTGTTAGCCGATATGTTCTGGAGGACTTTGCCAAAACCTCTCCAGCACTGGATCGGTCAGGTGTCTCCTGGCAATGCCCTTGAGATGGTGAAACGCTATGAAGCTACCAGGAATCTAAAGAAAGGTTCTTTCCGTAGGGCAAACCCCGGAGATTTGAGCTGATAAAACCCGCCCGGGATGTACCCACGGCAAGACCTGGCTCCAATAGTCTGCTGGCGGTGTCAGGAGCCTGGCCGTGTAAGGGCTTACTCTCTCCATCGGGTTGAGCCCATGGACACTAACTATGGCTAACGTCAGTCGCTATATGCCAGGAGGCTGTGTGCAACAGGTACCCCAGAGTCTCTAGATCATTTGTGCCAGGTGGAAGTGGGAGACACTCCAGCAGAGGCTCTGCTGGACTCAGGGAGTCTGGTGACCCTAGTGAGGGCTACCCTGGTGCGGTCCCCTGAGTATACTGGCTGGAAATTCGGGGTGATGTGCATCCACGGAGACTGAAAAGACTACCCCACTGCACTGGTGTCTCTAACTATGGTGCCTGGTAGATGGACCCACGAGATGGCTGTCGCCACAAATCTACATTATGATCTCATAATTGGGAGAGACTTCCCGGCACTGTGGCCTGCTATGAGAGTGACTGATGCCCATGAGACAGGGGTAACCCTAGCAGAGTAGTCTGGTTCAGGGGGGAGACCAGAACCCTGGGAACCTGAGACCGAAGGACCAGTGGTAGAGGTGACCGCCACTTCGGTGGAAGAGGGGCAGACAACCCCGCTAAGTGTGATGGTGGGAGACATGGAGGATTTGCCGCCGGGTCCTGAATTGGCAGACCTCAATGTCTCTGGGAATAATTTTGGTACCGCTCTCAACGTTGGGACCCAACCCTATCCCAGGCCTGGGAAAATGTGTTAATAGTAGATGGTGAACCACAACAACCTGGGGCAGAGTCAGTGTTTCCTCATTTTGTGGTTGATCAGGATATATTGTATCGGGTAAACCAACTACGGGGGGAACCCATTGAACAATTGGTGGTCCTCAAGGCTTATCGCAAGCTTGTGTTAGATCTAGCCCACAAACACGTTCTCGGGGGGGTCACCTGGGGCTGCAGAAAACTCACGATCGTATTCTACAGTGGTTTTACTAGCCCAGCATATTCAAAGAAGTGGAAGAGTTTTGCCCAACCTGCCAGATAACTAGTCCCCAGTCACATTTCCGTAGTCCCCTAGTACCTCTCCCGATTATCAAAGTACCATTTGACCGAATAGCTATGGATCTCATAGGCCCATTACCGAAGTCCGCCAGAGGGCATCAACACATCTTAGTCATTCTAGACTACGCCACTCGGTACCCAGAGGCGGTGCCACTGCGACGTACCTCGGCCAAAATCATAGCTAAGAAGTTAATGGAGATGTTTTCCCGAGTAGGACTACCTAAAGAGGTTCTGACCGACCAAGAGACCCCTTTTATGTCAAAGGTGATGAGGGAACTCTGTAAGTTGCTGCACATAAAACAGCTACGGACGTCCGTTTACCATCCGCAAACGGACGGTCTGGTAGAACGGTTTAACCAAACATTAAAAAAATATGTTGAAAAGGTTGTTGGCTAAAGATGGGAAGGACTGAGACCTCCTTCTGTCCTATCTCATGTTTGCAGTGCGAAAGGTACCACAGGCCTCTACTGGGTTCTCGCCCTTTGAACTGCTATATGGCAGACACCCTCACGGTCTCTTGGACGTGGCCAAAGAGGCGTGGGAACAACAACCCACTCCACATAAAAGTGTCATTGAGTACGTTACCCAGATGCAAGATCGGATAGAGACAGTGTTGCCTCTTGTTAGGGAGCATATGGAGGCAGCTCAGCGAGCCCAGAGTCTGGTATATAATCGACAGGCTCGTGTCCGGATCTTTAACCCGGGTGATTGGGTTTTCGTTCTGGTGCCGATCGTGGACAGCAAGTTCCTGGCTAGGTGGCAGGGGCCCTAAAAGGTACTCGAAAAAACTGGAGATGTAAACTACAAGGTACACCAGCCAGGGCGGCGAAAGCCGGAGCAGGTTTACCATGTGAATTTACTCAAACCGTGGAAAAAAGATAGGGAAACCTGTGCAGAAGACAGCCTGCAGCCAGGTTTTCTAGAAGAAGCGGTACCGGCCCCTCTGTCTGATACAAGAGAGACGGCTGCCACAGTAAAAATTGCTGACAGACTCTCCTCTAAACAGACTCAGGAGGCCAGGGAGTTCGTTAGTCGGAACACGGATGTGCTCTTGGACCTCCCTGGACGCACTTCAACATTCCAGCATGACATTGTCACTGAGCCTCAGGCAAAAGTCTGATTAAAACCATACCGGGTGCCTGAGGCTAAGCGACATGCCATATCGGAGGAGTTGCAGCTAGACGTCAATGAGGAGTCAAAAAGTGAGTGGGCCAGTCCTATAGTATTGATACCCAAGCCGGATGGGACGTTGGGTTTTGTAACGACTTTCGAAAACTTAACGAGGTTTCCAAATTCGACGCGTATCCCATGCCCCGGGTGGATGAGCTCATCGGAGGTTAGGACAAGCACAGTATTTTTCTGTTTTTGACCTCGCGAAAGGGTACTGGCAGGTGCCCTTAACGGAGGCTGCCAAAGAGAAAACTGCCTTCATCACGCCTAAGGGGCTGTATCAATATAAGGTAAGCCTTTTGGTCTGCATGGCGCCCCCGCCACTTTTCAGAAACTAATGGACATCGTGCTTTGTCCACATCGTCGGTACACTTCAGCTTACCTGGACGATATTGACTTTCCCAGTCGGTACTGTGGATGACACCTACCCTAAGTGCAGGCTGTAGTGGATTCCCTTCGGAAAGCTGGCCTAACCACTAACCCAAAAAAATGTGCGATAGGGTTAGAAGAGACTAAGTACCTGGGGTATGTCATTGGGCGCGGAGTCATCAAACCCAAGTGAACAAAAAAGAGGCGATACGGAATTGGCCCCGACCTGTCATCACTAGAGAAAGTCATTCCTGGGAATGGTGGGCTATTACATGAGGTTTGTTCCCCACTTTGCTACTCTAGCCACGCCCTTGACAGGACTCTTGAAGGGACACAAGTCAAGGATGGTTCATTGGGATGATCGGGCGGAGGAGGCTTTCTCTGCTTTGAAGTCGGCCCTGTGCGGGTCCTCGGTTTTGGTGACGCCCGACTTCAAAAGGGAATTTATAGTACAGACCGATGCCTCCGAAGTAGGCCTCAGTGCTGTACTGTCTCAGGAAGTCAACGGGGAGGAACATCCCATTATCTTTCTCAGCTGCAAACTCACCCCAGCCGAGACCCGGTACAGTATAGTGGAGAGAGAGTACCTGGCTATCAAGTGGGCACTCAAGTCTCTCCGCTATTATTTATTGGGGAGAAAATTCCACCTGGTGACTGACCACTCCCCTCTCAAGTGGATGAGCCAGGCCAAGGACAGAAATGCCAGGGTCACCCGGTGGTTTCTGTCCTTAAAAAACTTTTTCGGAGGAACACAGGGCAGGCCAGATACAGGGAAACGCGGATGCCCTGTCCTGGGTACACTGTCTGGCGTGTGTTCACCCCCTCAGGGTTGAACAAAGGGGGGATATGTGACACAGTGAGAGGTTTTGTCTGGGAAAACAGGTATTTTCCTCCCAGCATGTGCTGCTAGGCTGATTTAGAGCCAGTTGAGGTCAAATACCGGACCGGATTTTAAAGTGCCAGTCTGGGTTTTGGCAGCACCTGGCTGTCCTTAAATAGGCAGCTGGGGGGGGCGTGGCCAACTGCCGGCATGAGAGCACGCGTTTGAGAGCAGCTCCGACAACCCTGAGCAATCCTACATCATCCTGACAAACTGTCCACCACAGACAACGACTGGAAGGTGTGCAGACGAAAGAGAAGACCCCGCACACCGACGATGGGGCCCAGTAAAACTCAGAATGCAGCGGAGAGGCTGAAGGAGTTTGCCAGATCTGAGGCCCAACATGGCGCCGCGTCTGCCTCACCGTCGCGCTCCGCGGTTACAAGAGGTCAGTCTGCTCAACAGGTAGAGGCGGACGAGCCAACCGAGCCGGAGTTCACCCTAAAGGCAGCATATGATCAGCTGCTGCTGGCGATCTCTTCATGCCAGTCCTCGCTGACCGGAAAGCTGGAGGAGGTAAGAGTGGACGTCAGCTTACTCCGCCATGATATGCAGCAGCTGCGCGACCGGGTTAAGACCACTGAGGACCGCGTCTCTGCTCTAGAAGACCGGACAAGACCCATGGAGGGGAGAGTACAAGATCTGGAGAGAGCGATGGGTCAATGGCAGCAGAAATGCGATGACCTAGAGAATAGGTCGCGCCGTAATAATGTAAGAATTCTGGGCCTACCTGAGAGAACGGAGGGAAGGGACCCTGCAGCGTTCTTGGAGAACTGGTTCAAGGAGCAGTTTCCTGAAGCGCCTTTTACATCAGCATATGCAGTGGAGAGAGCCCACCGTGTCCCTGCCAGACCACCTCCTCCGGGGGTGCCACCAAGGCCTCTCCTGGCTCGTCTCCTGAACTGGCGAGATCGAGATCTTCTTCTCAGCCAGGCCAGACAAAAGCAAGACATCAGGCATGACAACGTCAGAATCTCTCTTTTCCCGGACTTTTCGGCGGACCTTCAGAAGAGAAGGGCTACGTTTGTGACGGTGAAGCGCCGCCTAAGGGAACTAAACCTGCAATATTCTATGGCATACCCTGCCCGTCTTAGAGTGATTGACGGTGAAAAGACCATTTTCTTCAGTGACCCCAAAGAAGCGGAGGACTGGGCCTCGAGAATGGCGGCTCGCCCGCAACGGCGATGAGAGAGTTCCTAGAGACGCAGCAAGTATCATATGTTTCGCCTATGTGAGAGGAGCGATATTGGAGCTTAATGTCGTTTTCTACAAATATTGTCGCCCCCATGACTTGCCATACGTCCATGGAGATCTGGACAGTCAACGTTAATTCCTTTCCTGAAGGAACACTGTGTCATTGAGTATGGCTCTTTAGTCCAAAGGTGGCAGTTTATTTGAGTACACTGCAATAAGGGTTGGAGCGGCACCTGTGTGGTAATACCAGCCTTTTACACCATGCAGGTCCCCGAGTATAGGACCAGTACGTTCACTGGTCCTACACCTGATAATCTCAGGTCTTTCAAGATGTTGTTTTATGTTATTTCAGTTCATGTATATGCACACTCGTATCAAGCATGGCCCAATGTCTATTGTCTTCCTGTAGTAGGATTGATGTACTGTTTTAAGCAGATGCAATTTATTTTGAAAAAAGGAGTGATAAAGGGGTTAGATGGTCAGGATAATAATGTTACGCCCTTATGGCCTCCTTGAGACTCATGTCTTGGAATGTCAGGGGACTGGGTGATCCAAAGAAGCGGATAACTGTGGCCTCCCAGATCCGCGCCTTTAATCCCCACGTCCTGTGCCTTCAGGAGACTCACCTCACCCCGGAAACGGGACATAGGCTAAAAAAACCCTGGGTCCAGCATCTATTTAACGCCTATGGCAACTCGCACTCTAGAGGAGTGGCACTCTTACTTCACAGAAGTTTGAGATGTGAGATTCATCACTCAATGATTGATCCAGCAGGTCAATACATCTTCTTATACGCCCATATAGAATGTATCCCTTATGTGATAGTAAACCTGTATAACTCACCACCTGCCTCGGTTTCCCTACTGCAGTCAGTTGTGGGTTTTGTAACTCACTATCCCAATGCCCGATTACTGTGTATGGGAGACTTCAACCAGGTGATGAGTGAGAACATGGATAGATTTAGAAGTAGGAGTGATAACATGTGGGTGGGGAGTGATGATACACCCTTGACAAGGATCTCACAGGAGATGGGGTGGATAGATGTGTGGAGGGCCAGGAATCCGAATACAAGAGAATACTCCTGTTTCACACCCTCCCGGGGCGCCCTCTCTAGAATAGACTACTTGTTTGGTAACCCTGCAGCTTACACTGATTTGGTGAGCATCTGTTACGGTCCACAGGGCCCCTCTGACCATGCACCGGTCCTCGCAGAACTGGGATCCCCAGACTCCTCTGGAATAGGTAGAAAGATGCGCATCCATCCGTTCTGGCTCACATTATTTGGTTTGACAGACAGGATCCCAGACCAGTTAGGGGTCTTCTATGGAGCACAGGATGTTGCCACCGACTCCCTATTACTCTGGGAGACCCTGAAGGCTTACCTTAGAGGTTGCCTCAAGTCCTCCATTTCATATGTCAAAAGGGATGCGCAGCGTAAAGAGGAAGAATTGCTAGCTAGCTGTAAAGAGGCAGAGAGATGTTTTGTTGAATCCCCTACGGAGGAACACAGGGGGGCGTGGCTGACCAAGGGAAGACTATATGCCATGCATCTGGAAGAGAAGAGTAAAAGGAAACTCTTCTTTCTCAGACAGCAGGCGTTTGAGGTGGGCAATCAAGCAGGGAAATTGCTGGCCCATTTAGCCCGTGCTAACACTATGGCTCCACCGCTACTCCGTCTTAGGGAGACCGATGGCCGCATAGTCGAGACGGCTCGGGATATATTAAACTGCATGTACACCTTTTATGCGGATCTATACAAATCAGCGGTAAATTACACCGAGCAGGATTTGGAGGCGTACCTCAATGAAATCACCTACCCCCAACTCAGCGACCTAGATAAGGGTATCATGGAAGAGGACATCACCTTGGAGGAAGTAGAGAGGGCCATCACGGATCTCCCCGCTGGGAAAGCCCCGGGTCCTGATGGCATCCCGGTGGAGGTGTACGCAAAGTATAGGGAGATACTAGCGCCACAACTTGTAAAGCTGTATGGGGCGGTGCACTCCGGCGGATCATTGCCAGTATCATTATATGATGCCTCTATAGTCTTGATACTGAAGCCTGGCAAGGATCCGCTGGACTGTGGATCTTACCGTCCAATTTCATTGCTGAACTTGGATTATAAAATCCTGACTAGAGTGCTAGCCAATAGGCTTAACAAGGCAATAACCACAGTGATCCACTCTGATCAATCAGGATTCATGCCGGGCAGATCCACATCAGATAATATCAGAAGAACCCAAGTAGTCGCGCAGATAGGATCGGCAGGGAAAGAAAGGTGGGCCCTGGCCTCTCTAGACACTGCCAAAGCTTTTGATTCCCTGGAATGGCCCTTTCTGATAGATGTGCTGAGAAGCTTCGGTTTTGGTCCCAATTTCATAAAATGGATTAAAATACTTTATAATAACCCATCTGCACGTATCCAGCTCAATGGCTCCTATTCAAAGGAGATCTCCTTACGCAGAGGCACTAGGCAGGGTTGCCCGCTCTCACCCCTGTTGTTTGCAATCGCGATTGAACATCTGGCAATTAGAATCAGGCAGGATTCAGTGTATGCAGGAATTTCAATGGGTTGCAGGGAGGAGAGAATAGGCTTGTATGCGGATGATCTGATACTTTTTATGTCTAGTCCAGAGATGTCCCTACCAAGGGCAATTGAAGTAATAGCCTTGTTTGGGCGCTATTCTGGACTACATATAAACTGGGGTAAGTCAGCCATCATGCCTTTGTGGGACCATGACTGGGGGACTCACCACCATAACCTGCCAGTAGTGGATAGATTCAAATACCTTGGGATGATGATCACTAGGGCTCCACAGCTTGCCTACGACTTGAATGTTGAGCCTCTGGAAGCTCTTTTTAAAGATAAAATGAAAGCATGGGAGGCCCTTCCATTGTCCGTTATGGGCAGACTGAACCTAGTGAAAATGGTTCTGTTACCTAAAGGCTTATATGTATTGTCTCATGCATGCACACCGATCCCTCGGAGCTTCTTTAAACGCATACACTCCTTGGTCGCTGCTTTTGTATGGGGGAAAGCCAGAAGAAAGCTCTCGCTCCAGGTCCTCCAGAGGTCGAAGCTGCAGGGCGGGGCAGCACTGCCTGATTTTTTCCTCTACTTCATTGCTAGTCAGCTGAGATTCCTGAGGAGCTGGGTTACCGAGACCATAAGACCCAACTCGGAATACTATTTGCATGAATATCTGCAGGTTTCGACTTTGTGGCCGGTGTTAGAAGGAATGGGACGCTTACAGAAAGCTACCCTTCCACTGCATAAACTAGCCCACCAGATATGGCAGGCCTCCAAGCTGAATGCTTATAAAGATTTACCTTGTAATATTCCTATTTGGGATAACTGCATGTTTCCACACCTGTTGAGGTTAGAGGGTGCAGGGGAGTGGAGGAGATATGGGATTCAAACGCTAGGGGACTTATATGAGGATAGCAAGCTTTTAGATTTCGCGCAAATCCAGGACAGGTTCCAAGTGCCAAGTACCCTATCATTCAGGCATCTCCAACTGCGACATGCCCTTCAATCTCAATTTAGAGACAGTGGCAGAAGCATATCTAAATACCCCACCATTGGCATACTCAGATCTCAGGGTCCCAAGGGGATAGTCTCGGCCCTTTATACCCACCTACTGGATCGCCGCTTGCTGATGTCCCC
Organism: Bufo bufo; assembly: GCF_905171765.1. Classification (NCBI taxonomy): domain Eukaryota; kingdom Metazoa; phylum Chordata; class Amphibia; order Anura; family Bufonidae; genus Bufo; species Bufo bufo. Next base: position 92,500,336 of record NC_053399.1, read on the forward strand.
GCTGACCGTAGAGGGCAAATGGAAGGGGTTCATACCCTCTTTGTCTGAGGAAGAATGGGAAGAGGCCCTACTAGCACCAACTAGAGTATCCCCCTCCATTAACAACAGGATGACGCAGCTCTTTATTTTGCACTATAGCTATTTAACTCCCACCAGGCTTCATAAGATGGGCAGAATGGATAATACCAGATGTCATAGGTGTGGGGTGGAGGGTGCAGATTTCTGGCACCTGATATGGGACTGCTCATACATCCGGCGGTTTTGGTTGTCTGTACTGGAGATCCTCGGACCCCTGGTACATGCACCATTACAGCTGTGCCCTAAAATGTGTATTTTGGGAGTAGTTGATGAGGAATCTTGGACACACTATCATAAAATCTTCCTTGAAAGAACACTGTTCATGGCTAGAAAGGCAATCGCCATGTGCTGGATGGGGGACAAGCTGCCATCCCGGGGTCTATGGCTGTCTCTGGTTAACGCTACGGTATCAATGGAAAGCATAGTATATAAACACAGGGGTTGCCCGCAAAAGTTTGACAGGGTGTGGGGGGCTTGGTGCGACTCTTCACTTACGGCGCATGACGAGTGTCAGCACCAGGAGTCTGATGGCTCTGGGTAGTTCATCCGTGAGCATGTATGAAAGCTTGTGAGTCCGGATGACTGACCTCCTGAGACAAGTGGTTGTTACCCATCTCTAATATGCACCCATACGTTCATATCCCCTGACTGTTTCTGAACATGTTATCATTGACATAGACATCCGATATCCACAGCTGCTTAAAATGTATGTAAGATTCTTCATACGATGCTTTTGCTTTTATGTATGGCCCATGTGTGGGTCTGGATAACTTCTGATTGTACATGCGCCATGCTTGTAAATTTTTTACCATGCAATAAAACGAGTTTAAATAGGCAGCTGGGCTCAGAAGCCATGTCTCTGTGTTGGGATCTGGAAGCCTTGTGTCTGGAAGAAGGCTTGCTACCTGTTTGGCGTGAAAACAGGTTAGTTCTGCTATCAGCAAGGATTCTTTGAGGCAGAATTGCTGCATAGTGTGAATTACCACCAACACCGCAAGGTGACTTTTTGTTTGAATATGATTGCTTGTTTTGTCACTTGCCTAAAGTGTGAATAAAAACACTGAACTGTTTGATCCAAATAACTTGTTGTTGCCTCTATACTGCGTCCACTAATACTGTCTACCAGAGTGAGTCCCCACACAGTATATACAAGAATATGTATAACTTATACCAGCTGTACATATATAATTATATACAGGAGATACCCAGGATATACCAGCATGGTCCATATCACTGTATACAAGAAGATACAGTATTTTCCGGCATATAAGACGACTTTTTAACACATGAAAATCTTCTCAAAAGTCAGGGTCGTCTTATACGCCGGGTGTGGTCTTATAAGCCGGTATACGGCGTGCTGAAACTTACGGTACTTACTTCCGAGCCGGACTGGAGATTATGACAACACTATTCGCTGTTGTGAGATCGTGAAAACTCAGATACAATGGTATATTCTAACCCTGAGGCGTTCCAGCACGGCACAAACCTCAGATCCCAGCACACACACCTCCTGAGCTCCACTGTCAGACCGACACCCCCTCATCTGGCAGTGCTGGCTGGTTTTTAGGCCTGGCCAAACCCGACCTGGAACATGAGGAGTAGTCACCCACCCAGCACTTTGACTACTTCCAGTAAGAGCTGTCCCGGATCAGCTATACAGCCATACTAACTATTAAGGTGCCAACCAGCAACTGCTGCTGACACATAAAAACTGGCTCTTACTCCACCGAGGCCAGGAACCTCGGTGACACATACCTATCATCCACAATGATTCCTTGTACCTTCTTACATACCTCCCCCCTTTGTTCAACCCTGAGGGAGTGAACACTTGCCAGACAGTGTACCCGGGACAGGGCATCCGCGTTTCCCTGCAAGCGGCCTGCCCTGTGTTCCACTGAGAACTTGAAGTTCTGTAATGACAAGAACCATCTGGTGACCCAAGCATTCCTCTCTTTGGCCTGGCTCATCCACTTGAGAGGGGAGTGGTCAGTCACCAGACGGAACTTTCTCCCCAACAGATAATAGCAGAGAGACTCGAGTGCCCACTTGATAGCCAGGCACTTTCTCTCCACTTTACTGTACCTGGTTTCGGCTGGGGCGAGTTTGCGGCTCAGGAAAACAACGGGATGTTCCTCCCCATTAATTTCCTGAGAGAGTACAGCTCCGAGGCCTACTCCTGAGGCATCGGTCTGTACCACAAACTCCCTCTTGAAGTCGGGCGTCACCAAAACCAGTGACCCGCACAGGACCGACTTCAACTCGGAAAAAGCCTCTTCTGCCTGGTCATTCTAGCAGACCATCACGGACTTCCGTCCCTTCAAGAGCCCTGTAAACGGAACCGCTAAAGTGGCAAAATGGAGAACGAACCTCATATAATAGCCCACCATTCCCAGGAACGACTTTACTTGCCTCGTGGTGACAGGTCGGGGCCAATTCCAAATCGCCTCTATTTTATTCACTTGGAGTTTGATAACTCCATGTCCAATGACGTACCCCAGGTACTTAGTCTCCTCTAACCCTATCGCGCATTTCTTTGGGTTAGCGGTCAGTCCAGCCTTCCTAAGGGAGTCCACTACAACCTAAACTTTGGGTAGATGACTTTCCCAGTTGGTACTGTGGAAGACAATATCGTCCAGGTAAGCCAAAGCATACCGACGATGTGGACGCAGCACAATGTTCATGAGCCGTTGAAAAGTGGCGGGGGTACCATGCAGACCAAAGGGTAGCACCTTGTACTAATACAGCCCTTCAGGTGTGATGAAGGCAGTTTTCTCTTTGGCAGCCTCTGTTAAGGGCACCTGCCAGTACCCTTTCGTGAGGTCCAAAACAGAAAAATACTGTGCTTGTCCTAACCTCTCGATAAGCTCATCCACCTGGGGAATGGGACACGCATCGAATTTAGAAATCTCGTTCAGTTTACGAAAATAGTTACAGAACCTGAGTGTCCCGTCTGGCTTGGGTATTAGCACTATAGGACTAGCCCACTCACTTTTAGACTCCTCAATGACGTCTACCCTCAGCATCATCTGCACTTCCTCTGAGGTGGCTTGTCGCCGAGCCTGGGGTACCCGGTATGGTTTTAGCTGGACTTTCGACTAAGTCTCAGTGACAATGTCATGCCGAATTGTGGAAGTGCGTCCAGGGAGATCCGAAAACACATCCGTGTTTCGGCTAATTAACTCCCTGGCCTTCAAAACCTGCTTAGAGGAGAGGCTGTCAGCAATTCTTACTGTGGCATTTGCCTCCCTTGCTTCAGACAAAGGGGTCGAAACCGCTTCCCCTAGAAAACCTGGCCGTGGGCTGTCTTCGGTACAGGTTTCCCTATCTTTCCACGGTTTGAGTAGATTCACATGGTACACCTGCTCTGGCTTTCGCCACCCTGGCTGGTGTACCTTGTAATTTACCTCTCCAATTATTTCAAGTACCTCGTAGGGCCCCTGCCACCTGGCCAGGAACTTACTGTCCACGGTCGGCACTAGAACCAAAACCTGATGACCCGGGTTAAAGATCCGAACCTGAGCCTGACGATTATAGATCCGACTCTGGGCGGCTTCCATATGGTCCCTGACAAGAGGCAAAACGGTCTCTATCCACTGTTGCATCTTGGTAACATACTCAAGGACACCTTTATGCGGAGTGGGTTGCTGTTCCCACGCCTCTTTCGCTACGTCCAACAAACCGCGAGGATGTTTGCCATATAGAAATTCAAAGGGCGAGAACCCAGTAGAGGCCTGGGGCACCTCTCGCACAGCGAACATGAGATAGGGCAGAAGGAGGTCACAGTCCCTCCCATCTTTAGACACCACCCTTTTCAACATGGTATTTAATGTTTTATTAAACCTTTCAACCAGACCGTCCGTTTGCGGATGGTAAACGGACGTCCATAACTGTTTGATATGCATCAACTAACAGCGCTCCCTCATGACCTTAGACAGAACCTCTTTAGGTAGCCCCACTCGGGAGAAGATTTACATTAGCTCCTTACGTATGTCGCAGTGGCTAAACCAGGATGTGTTGGTGCCCCCTAGTGGACTTCGGTACTGGGCCTATGAGGTCCATCGCAATTAGCTCAAATGGTACTTCGATGATCGGGAGAGGTACCAAGGGACTGCGGAAAAGGTGCTGGGGGCTAGTTGCCTGGCAGGTCGGGCAAGACTTACAGAATTCGTCCACCTCTCTAAACACACTGGGCCAGTAAAATCGTTGTAGTATCAGGTCCTGTGTTTTCTGCATTCCCAGATGCCCCCCGAGAACATGTGGGTGGGCTAACTCTAACACGAGTTTGCGATAAGCCTGGGGCACCACTTACTGTTCAATATGTTCACCCCGCAGTTGTTTTACCTGATACAACATATCCTGATGAACCACAAAACGGGGAAACACTGACTCTGCCCCCAGTTGTTGTGGTTCACCATCTACTATTAATACATTTCCCCAAACTCGGGATAGGGTTGGGTCTCGGCTAGGTCAGTCAGCTCAGGCCCCGGCGGCAAGTCCTCTACATCTGCCACCATTATATTCAGTGGGGTTGCCCCACCTTTTCCATCGAAGTGGCGGTCACCCCTACCGCTGGCCCTTCGGCCTCGGGTTCCCAGGGTTCTGGCTTTCCCCTGGAGCTAGGCCACTCTGCTGGGGTTACCACTGTCTCATAGGTATCAGTCACTCTCATAGCAAGCCACAGTGCCGGGAAACCCGGGAAGTCTCTCCCTATTATAAGTTCATAGTGTAAATTTGTGGCAACTGCCACTTCATGAGTCCACCTGATGGCCCCTGTGGTTAGAGACACCAGGGAGTTGGGATAGTCTTTTAAGTCTCCATGGATTCACATGACTCCGACTTCCCGGCCAGTACACTCCGTGGACCGTACCAGGGGAGCCCTTACTAGGGACACCAGACTCCTGAGTTCAGCAGAGCCTCCGCTGGAGTGTCTCCCACTTCCGCCCGGCACAAGTGGTTTAGAGTTTTTTCTGGGGTACCTGCTGCACATAGCTTCTTGGCATATAACGACTGACGGTAGCCATAGTTAGTATCCATGGGTTCCACCTGATGTGGACAGTCAGCTCTTACATGACCAGGCTCCTGACACCGCCAGCAGACTATCGGAGCCAGGTCCGTAGGGGGTACATCCCGGGTGGGTTTGCTTGGTACAAGTCGCCGGGTCTGGGATGGAGATTTACTGGGTTTGACTGCCCCCCTCCTAAAAGAACCCCCCCGTAAGATTCTTACTAGCCTCATAGCGCTCCACCAAGTCCACCATTTCCAGGACATTGCCAGGAGACACCTGGTCGATCTAGTGCTGGAGAAGGGGTGGCAGAGCCCTCCGGAACATATCAGCCAATAGTCTATCCAGCATAGCAGTGGGACTCAGCACATCAGGCTGTAGCTACTTTTGCAAGAGGTGGAATAAGTTATAATACTGGGGTCTCACAGGCTCAGCCAGGTTGAACCCCCACTGATGCACACGCTGGGCATGGACCAACACATTCACCCCCAGTCTTGCCAGAATCTCACCCTTGACTTTCTGGTACTCGGCCACTTGATCAAGTCGAAATACACCCACTGGGAATCAGATGCCAGGAATGGAGCGACGACCTCAGCCAACTGGTCACAGGGTAGCTTCTCCCTGATGGCCACTTTCTCTCCACCTGGAACATGGGGAGTAGTCACCCACTCAGCACTTTGACTACTCCCAGTAAGAGCCGTCCTGGATTAGCTATACAGCCATACTAACTATTAAGGTGTCAAACAGCAACTGCTGATGACACATAAAAACTGGCTTTTACTCAACCGAGGCCAAGAACCTCGGTGACACGTACCTATCATTCACGATGATTCCTTGTACCTTCTTACAATAACTAATACCAGCTGTACATATATAATTATATACAGGAGATACCCAGGTTATACCAGCATTCTCCATATCACTATATACACAAGCTGAATCTGTTGCTTTTAGCTATTATCTGGCTCGCAGTCATTACTTTCTTATACTACTAATGACTAGCAAATCTTGAAATAAAACTTTATATCTATACTGAGTGAAATGGCTCAAAAAATAAATACATCATAAGCTCACGTGTAAAATCACATATGTAAAATTAATGAAAAGTCATTAAGAAGTTTAACATTTAATACATGCACCTTGGAGACAGCTGACAGGTCGGGGGAGGGGAGGAGGTTTTATTACTGGCCTCCTTCCTATAGGCGATGTGCTGGTAATTACTACTATTAGTCATGCTAATAACCGCCATACGAGACAACGGCGGCATCAGTGTAAGAAATAGGAAAACTCCTTTGTAATGGCTTTAAACAATAGGTAAAATACAAACGATGGAATGTTTTGAAACGCGTCTGCAGCGGATTATAGAGTTCGATACCAATTTCTCTGTCAATTATAGTCTTTCTTCACTTAAAGGGTGGCAGTCATCAGGCTCCTCACATTAACGCACTGAGAAGTATCCCAAAATGCCTAGCGGTGGCTGGAGAGTGACTTAATTTGTTACATATGACCCTCCCCTCTGGGGTTCTGTCAGCCAATCAATAAAGACAATAGGGGTCACATGACCCGCAATACCAGGCACAGCCACAATGTTATGTGCAGCGCTGTGTCTGGCTAATCAATGATGATCTGTAGGGGTCCTAAAGGGCTGGACCCCCAGAGATCAGACATTGACTGGCTATCCTAAAGATTGGTTCACCGGCAGCTATTACTCCCAACATCTCCCACCCCCCACCCCCCCACACACACACACACGGTGGGCTTGGTTAAGTGTGCATGTGCTCTCGTGGAGGAGAGCCGCTTATCTCCCTTGGGAATGATTAAAATCCAATCTGCCAGTGGGAGAGCGTTGGGACACCCATTCAATTTAGATGGTCAGCCAGTCCCACCAAAATTGGCGGGTTCAGGCAATGTGTGTCTAATGTGCATGGCCACCCTAAAGGCGTTGTTCAGGTTTTTTTTCTTTAAATGTTTAACCAAATGTCGTCGTCCCCCCGCTTCACCCTTGTTCAGGCTCCTTGGCTTTCAGGTGGTGCTCATCGGACTTCTTACAAGGACAAGGTCAACTTGGTTGAGGTCAAGTAAGCCACTGCAGCCATTCACTGGTCTCAGCGGTCACGTCACCGTTGTGACCAGTGATTGGCTGCAGTAGCGCCTGGTATCCCATCCATGCAGAAAATTTTCAGGTAAGGACTGGTTGTCCGTTGAACACAGCCCAGGGCATTTAAAGAAAAAAACTGGACAACGCCTTTAAGGTGGCCATGCACATTAGATGGACATTGGATGAAGCCCCCAATTTCGTTGTCTCACCTTATCACTACGATATGCCACCAATGTCCGTCCTCTGAGGCCCGCACCTATCTCCAGAACAGAACCCTCAAACTCAAACTACAAGCCCAGATAATTCAAGGGGAAACTGAATTCCTCAAGGGAGCGGCACCATTTGAGGGAGGCAGGCAGATTTACAAGTTTTACCAGGTGACAGGTCCCCTTTAAGGATAGGCCATCAACTGAAAAGCCTGGAAAGCCCCCTTAGCTACCAGGGCCACTTTAAGATTTGGGTTGGGAACAGCAGACACCCCTCGTTAGTGTGACCCTCGGCCTCTAAAACTGTATCCAAAAAAAAAAAGTGAATGAAGCTCTCAAGAGAAAGAAGAAAATAACGAATAAACTGCGAGCGAGGTGGTGGCGGATCCTGGGACTCAGCGAGGAAGGATCGGATGTCCGGTTCGGATCCGGATATAGGATGACGAGACCATTTGGATCGGTGTTAAAGGAACACGCGGGTGTTTTATATAAGAGGACAGTCCTCAAGTTACAGTGACCATCATGGTTTTCATAGCTCTGACCACCAGACAGGAGGAGATCGGGGGAGGAGGGTTGGTCGGGGTGCCCCTTTAAGACATGCCGTTTGCAAGCTTATGTCCAATTGTTTTCTAGCATGCTTTGTTTGAATTCAAGATCTCTGCTTGCTGTCACATTGGAGAATTCTGGTTTCCATCCACCGCCAGGAAAGTGAACCAGACTGAAAGCTTTTCACAGCAGAGAGCTTGCTACAATGGGTCGAGTCTGAGTAAGGCCTTATGCTGTCCGCAAAAATGCAGATCTTTTTTTTTTTTGTGGACAGCTCAGCATGTCCGCAAAAAAACGGATTGCATTCCGTTTTTTGCTGATCCATAGACTTCAATAGGGCCGTGTCCTGATTTTCACTGACAAGTAGAGGACACGTTTCATTTTTTTGCTGAGCCGTGAAAAGGGCCCCATAGAAATGAATGGGACAGCATCTAATCCGCCAAAAAACGGATCCGCATTTTTGTGGACAGCATATGGCCGTCTGAATGAGCCCTAATTCTTTGCCAGCCAAACAATTCCAGCGGTTGCCTGCACGGATACAAAACTTAAAGTTGGCTCATCCCTAGTCACAGCTCAGCCCCATGAGCTGCAATACCGAGCACTGCCACTAGAGATGGACGGCGCTGCCTGCATTGCTCCCTGAAACAGCTGACCAGGACTCGGACCCTCGGCAACGTGACAATGATGACCTCCACAGGATAAATCATCTTTATCTTTTCCAGGAATAACCCCTTTAATAAATCTCCCCCACTGTGTTTTGTCACGTTACACAGGGACGACACTGCATACATAACAGGCAAATGAACTGGAATGACTTATAATTCCAGCCCCATCATCCCGCAGGACTGGGTGAAGTCGGTGCAATCCAGGAAATTACCTTCCTGACCATATTCCCTGCCTGCGGGCGACTGAACATATCCCGGGCCTGACTCATCCTCTACGAAGCTCGTCACCTGCGGGTGTCACAGGCGCACACAGCCCTGATCTGCACATGATTAACAAGCCGAGGGGGGGAGCTCCATCACAGGAACCAATCAGATTGATCCATTCATTTACCAAAGGAGCTCTGGAAAATGAAAGGTGGAATCTGATTGGTTGATAGGGGCAACTGAGCCAGTTTTGCACTAGTTTTGATAAATCTCCCTCTTAGGGTACATTCACACGACCGTATAATTTTATCCGCATCCGATCCACTTCGCATTTTGCGGAATAGATGCGGATCTATTCATTTCTATGGGTGAATAAAATGTGCGGACAACGTTCGTATGTTGTCCGCATCCATGTTTACGCATTTCTAGTCCGCAAAAATATGTAGCTTGTCCTACTATTGTCCGCACAGATCGGCCCGCAGCCCCATTCAAGTCAATGGATCCGCAAATTGCGGATGACATACGGAATGGTTTCCGTATGTCATCCGTTTTCTGCGGATCCGTTTCCGTATTTTTAAAGGTCTTAGGCTGCATTCACACGTCCGTGGTGTGTTGCGGATCTGCAAATTGCGGGTCCGCAACACACCAGCCCGGCACCCCCATAGAAATGCCTATTCTTGTCTGCAAGCTGCGGACAGGAATAGGACATGTTCTATCTTTTTGCGGAGCTGCGGACCCAAAATCGGGGCCGCGCGCCGCAATTGCGGCTGCAGACAGCACACTGTGTGCTGTCCGCATCCATTCCGTCCCCATAGAGAATGAATGGGTCCGCAAAGTTGCGGAACGGATGCAGACCCATTTTGTGGACGTGTGAATGGAGCCTTAAGGGTCCATACACACATCCGTGTGTGTTTTGCGGATCCGCAAAACACGGACAGCGGCAATGTGCGTTCCGCAAAAAAAAAAACAACAACGGAACGGAAGCGGAAAGAAAATACGTTTGTGTGCATGAGCCCTTATTCCTCTGAGTTTAGATACCCAGTCAGAAACCAGTATAGAAGGCTATTCAGAGCGGTGACATGATGGAAAAGTAGTGCTGTGTGGCTCGCCGAGACAGTATCACACAGGATAGGATTAGATACACAGCTCAGCAGGCAGTATCACACAGGATAGGATTAGATACACAGCTCAGCAGACAGTATCACACAGGATAGGATTAGATACACAGCTCAGCAGACAGTATCACACAGGATAGGATTAGATACACAGCTCAGCAGACAGTATCACACAGGATAGGATTAGATACACAGCTCAGCAGACAGTATCACACATGATAGGATTAGATACACAGCTCAGCAGACAGTATCACACAGGACAGGATTAGATACACAGCTCAGCAGACTGTATCACACAGGATAGGATTAGATACACAGCTCAGCAGTCAGTATCACACAGGATAGGATTAGATACACAGCTCAGCAGACAGTATCACACAGGACAGGATTAGATACACAGCTCAGCAGACTGTATCACACAGGATAGGATTAGATACACAGCTCAGCAGACAGTATCACACAGGACAGGATTAGATACACAGCTCAGCAGACAGTATCACACAGGATAGGATTAGATACACAGCTCAGCAGACAGTATCACACAGGATAGGATTAGATACACAGCTCAGCAGACAGTATCACACAGGATAGGATTAGATACACAGATCAGCAGTCAGTATCACACAGGATAGGATTAGATACACAGCTCAGCAGACAGTATCACACAGGATAGGATTAGATACACAGCTCAGCAGACAGTATCACACAGGATAGGATTAGATACACAGCTCAGCAGACAGTATCACACAGGATAGGATTAGATACACAGCTCAGCAGACAGTATCACACAGCACAGGATTAGATACACAGCTCAGCAGACAGTATCACACAGGATAGGATTAGATACACAGCTCAGCAGACAGTATCACACATGATAGGATTAGATACACAGCTCAGCAGACAGTATCACACAGGATAGGATTAGATACACAGATCAGCAGTCAGTATCACACAGGATAGGATTAGATACACAGCTCAGCAGACAGTATCACACAGGATAGGATTAGATACACAGCTCAGCAGACAGTATCACACAGGATAGGATTAGATACACAGCTCAGCAGACAGTATCACACAGGATAGGATTAGATACACAGCTCAGCAGTCAGTATCACACAGGACAGGATTAGATACACAGCTCAGCAGTCAGTATCACACAGGACAGGATTAGATACACGGCTCACGGTGGTGACATCCCGGCCTCCAGCTTCTCGGTGCAGAGTCCATTAGCCTGACGACCCTCAGCTGCAGGACTCCCAGCAGGCAGCAGACAAGCTGGAGGGCCGGACGGACATCTGCTTTCTGAGGCTGTGTAATGGCGCGGTTTAGGGGGCTACCACCCCCGCTGTGATGCAGGAAACACCGCATCGGCACCAGTGCATTCACAACGCAGTTATACAGGGTGGTCCATGAAAATGTAGCCGCCACCAATATCTCCAAATCAAACTGCCTGTCCTAGTTGTCCATAGCAACCAATCAGAGCTCAGCTTTCATTTTTTTCAGAGCCCTGTAGGAACTGAAAGCTGAGCTCTGATTGGTTGCTATGGACAACTAGGACAGATTTACTATTAAGCAGTTTGATTTGGAGATAATGGAGGCGTGGCTACTTTTTGGTGGCCCACCCTGTAGACCCCAGCCAGGTTAGCAGCCTCATTAACCACTCGTTTTTTTGGGGGGGTACAGGGTTCACAGTGAATTCGACCATGAAAATCGTGCCGAAACCGCCTCTCGTTCCATGAGGCTGAGGGTTTCCCATCTACAGAAGTTTGTGCGTCCGGGTAGATTTTTGGTATTTTTTACGCCTAAAACTGGGAATATGCCGGGACCAACAAAACATTGTATAATGGGGTCTTGTGACTTTTTTTTTTACACCAGTTTTGCATTAGTAAATGACCCCCAATGTGCACTGTGCAGCATGTGGATGAGGCTTTGTGAAATCTAATCCACTATGCTGCTATGTAATACACCACAGATGGTGCAGCTGAAAATCCACAGTCTGTACGTCTTGTGCGTATTCAGACGGTGCAGTTACACCTGCATCAGAAAAAACTGCACCTGGTTTTAGTACTGTGTGATGCGGTTTTATCCGTACCCTTCTTTTTTTTTTTTTTTCGTTTACCGGCTGTTTTTTGTGTTCCATATACGGAACCATTCATTTCAATGGTTCCGCAAAAAAAAAACGGAATGTACTCCGTATGCATTCCGTTTCCGTATTTCCGTTCCGTTGAAAGATAGAACATGTCCTATTATTGCCCGCAAATCAGGTTCCGTGGCTCCATTCAAGTTAATGGGTCCGCAAAAAAAACTGAACACATACGGAAATGAGTCCGTATGTCTTCCGTATCCGTTCCGTTTTTTGTGGAACCATCCGTTGAAAATTTTATGCCCAGCCCAATTTTTTCTATGTAATTACTGTATACTGTATATGCCATACAGAAAAACGGAATGGAAAAAACGGAACAGAAACTCAACCGAAACAAAAAAAGGAACAACGGATCCGTGAAAAATGGACTGCAAAACACTGAAAAAGCCATACGGTCGTGTGAAAGAGGCCTTATAGACTAAGACCTATTGCACACGACCGTATGGCTTTTTCAGTGTTTTGCAGTCCGTTTTTCACGGATCCGTTGTTCCGTTTTTTGTTTCCATTTCTGTTCCGTTTTTCCGTATGGCATATACAGTATACAGTAATTACATAGATAAAATTGGGCTGGGCATAACATTTTCAATAGATGGTTCAGCAAAAAACGGAACGGAAACAGAAGACATACGGATGCATTTCCGTATGTGTTCCGTTTTTTTTGCGGACCCATTGACTTGAATGGAGCCACGGAATGTGATTTGCGGGCAATAATAGGACATGTTCTATGTTAAAACGGAACGGAAAAACGGAAATACGGAAATGGAATGCATACGGAGTACATTCCGTTTTTTTGCGGAACCATTGAAATGAATGGTTCCGTATACGGAACGCAAAAAACGGCCAGTAAACGGGAAAAAAAAACGGCCGTGTGCAGGAGGCCTAAGGCCTGTATTACACCAACAGATTATCTGATTGGAAAGATATTAGTCAGATAATCTGCTGGTGTAGTACAGCCTTTAGGCCCCTTTCACACGGGCGAGTTTTCCGCGCGGGTGCGATGTGTGAGGTGAACGCATTGCACCCGCACAGAATCCGGACCCATTCATTTCTTTGGGGCTGTGCACACGAGCGGTGATTTTCACGCATCACTTGTGCGTTGCGTGAAAATCGCAGCATGCTCCTCTTTGTGCGTTTTTCACGCAACGCAGGCCCCTGAGAAGTGAATGGGGCTGCGTGAAAATCGCAAGCAAGTGCGGATGCGGTGCGATTTTCACGCACGGTTGCAAGGTGACGATCGGGATGGGGACCTGATCATTATTATTTTCCCTTATAACATGGTTATAAGGGAAAATAATAGCATTCTGAATACAGAATGCATAGTAAAATAGCGCTGGAGGGGTTAAAATAAATAAATAATTAAACTCACCTTAATCCACTTGATCGCGCAGCCGGCATCTCTTCTGCCTTCATCTGTGAGGAAAAGGACCTGTAGTGATGTCACTACACTCATCACATGGTCAGTCACATGATCCATCGCCATGGTAAAAGATCATGTGATGGACCATGTGATGAGTGCAGTGACGTCACCACAGGTCCTTTTCCTCACAGATGAAGGCAGAAGAGATGCCGGCTGCGCGATCAAGTAGATTAAGGTGAGTTAAATTATTTTTAATTTTTTTTAACCCCTCCAGCCCTATTGTACTATACATTCTGTATTAAGAATGCTATTATTTTCCCTTATAACCATGTTATAAGGGAAAACAATACAATCTACACAACACCTAACCCAAACCCGAACTTCTGTGAAGAAGTTCGGGTACCAAACATGCCGATTTTTCTCACGCGCGTGTAAAACGCATTCAAATGTTTAGCACTCGCGTGGAAAAATCGCACATTTTCACGCGACGCACCCGCATCTTATCCGGGCCAAAAACATGACGCCCGTGTGAAAGAGGCCTTAGAAATGTCAGCTTTAGGCCCTATTTACATAACCGTATTGATTTTGCGGTCCACAAATCGCTGGACGTGTTTGATTTTTTTTTTGCAGGGCATTAGAATGGACATACGGGTGCGGACATCTTACGGTGTGCTGTACACATCTTTTGCGGCCCCATTAAAATTAATAGGTCCCGCATCTGATCCAGAAAAAATGTGGATCGGATGTGGACCGACCATACGGTCGTGTGCATGAGTCTTAAAGGGTTTCTCCAGGATTTTAATACTGATGGTCTATCCTCAGGAGAGGGAGCGGTCAGCGTCAGACTGGCCCACCACAGCACCAAAGGATCCTCCAGTGGGCTCAGGCTTTTATAGCATAGTGGACCCGAGAGGTCCAGAAAATAAAATATTTGGAGCCAAGAACTTGTCACTTCTTTGAATCAAAAGTTATTAAACTTTATTGTTGATATCGGAAAATTTCATCTGGTGGGCCCAAGCCAAGGCACCCCAGCCCACCCCTGGGAGCACTACACAATGGATAGAACTGTGTAGTTCCAGTGCCGAAGATACTGCCGAATATCTAACATATCACATATAATAGGATTAGATACACCAGCTCAGAAGATAGGATCACAAATGGGTTTAGATACATCGGCTCAGCAGACAGTATCACACATGAAGGAGTTTGATACACCGTCTTGGTTTTATGCCATGTTCAGCAGCTGGGTAGGACGTGGGGGGAAGGATGCCTCATCATAAATTAGCCGAAGAGGAGAATCTAAGGCCGCTTGCAGACGAGCGTGTGCGGATTAGGTCCAGATGCGTTGCGAATGCGTTCGGTGAAAAGTGCGCGATTTTGCAAACAAAGCCATTCAGTTTTGTCTGCAATCGCGTTCAATACGATTTAATGCCTCAGTTTTAAAAGATAGTAAATGTGCAGTGCCCGATGCCCCGGGTGCAAAAACGTCCACGTCGCAAAGTGACAAAATAGGGTCTGGCCTAGCGGCCGTTGTAAATGACCCCCATTGTCCCTGGAAATTACTTTATAGTGAATTTGGGATTGACACATTATTATACTTCGGATCCGCGCATGAAATGTCCGTCTCCACACCGAAGAAGTAAAGAAAGGCAAATAAGATGGGAAATGAATGCGCCAGATTCTTCATTTTCCCAATGAAATGGATGTGGAAAGTTTAGAAAATTAAGATAATCTGTCTTTTCTTATGACTTGGCAATGAGGAGTGCGCGGTGCGGGCAGAGACGAGGCTCTCGTAATGCAGCCTGCGAGTACAGTGTGTTATTACGGCCCGCACCGCCGCTCGTGATTAACTGTCTTAAGAGCAATGAATGTCATCTGCTTTGTGAGGGCGCAGGATTTACCGGGGACGGGAACAGATGGGACTTCATTTCCCACTGGCAATGGTTTTCCGGTCGTGCTTCTTATTACAGAATGTCCATGAGGTTATAGGATGTGATGTGTCAGGAGATCTACTGTATAATGTATAGTATTAGATATAGATTATGTTAAATATTCAAAACTGTCAGCGCAACATCTACTTTGGAAATGAAACATGTCCCAGATTTGTCTCTGGCTCTGCATGGAAATGTCTGGAAGGAATATGTCACACAGAAGAGCAGCTGAACGGTTTCACCTTATGAGGGGGGGGGGGGGGTTGAGTTTGGCAAACCCCTCTCCTGGCCAGACTTGCAAAATGGAAGCAAGCACTGTATGGATAAGTCAGGGTTAACACTTCGACTTAACCCCTTTAGGTTGCCAGGAGATGGACTTGGGTCCGCACACTAATTAGTTCAGGCAGTGGAGTCTAGTGCTAGCTGAGGAAAAGAGAGAATCTAGAGAGACGCCTGAGCTCAGAGAATCTTCATCTCTGAGACTGTTACAGCGTAAGAACAATTGCTGCACTAAAGTGATCCAGAGAGACAGAAAAGGAAGAAAGTAGAAGGTCCATAATCAGCAAGGCAGTGCACTGGAGTCAGTCAGCAAGGTATTGTGCTTGTTCATGGCAGAAAGAGGGAACATTTTTAAACACCCTTCCAAGCATTGAGACAGTTTGGACAACCGTATCTTAACTTTGTAGCCCTCAGCCTGGAATTTACAGAAAGATCTAAGGGTACTTTCACATTAGCGGCAGGGGACTCCGGCAGGCTATTCCGGGGGGTGAACAGCCTGTCGGATCCGTCCTGCCGCTAGTTCACATGTGCCCCCGGACTGCCGCTCTGTCAACATTGACTATAATGGGGGCGGGGCAGAGTTCCGGCGGCGGCACGGCAGTGCACGGCGAGAGGCAGCCGGACTGAAAGTACTGCATGCATGTCCAGCTTGAGGGCCACCTTGATGAACATAGTTTGTCTTCCCATTCTATCCTTCTTGTTCTCCTACCTTACCTGTGTGGTTGTTTGGTGTGGATTTATGTTCAGGGTGTGGTGTCTCGTCTTGTTGTTGTTACATGTCTGGTCAGTTGGTGTTTTATGTCTGGCATGTATGCAAGGCGTTACACTGGGTGTTGTGCCTCCGGTGAGGGGGCTTCTGAGTTCCTCGGAGGGGGAACAGCGTTGACCACCAGCCTGCGGAAGTGGGCTCCATGGTTTCCCGGAGGGGTGAACCACAAGTCTAGGCAATGAGGGTTTTTCTTCCCGTTGCTGCTGGAGGTAAGTGCTATTTGTCCCAGAGCTTTTTATCCAGGTGGGATTCCTGTCTCTGGGTTCTTACCTGCTGACCCTCTTGGTTTCTCACTGTCTTTTCTGTTTATGTGTTTTAATGGGGATTCCTACAGTTGTGGTGATGTTCTAGGGGTCAGGTGGACCCGCTCTAGAACATGATGGTAGTGTTGTTTTCCCTGTTGCTACTGGTTGCTAGGCCTGTGGGAGACTCTGGTTCATCCGTGTCATGGATGAACTGGTTGTCTCCTAGCCCTGACATTATTTCCAGGGATCTCCAGGGTTAGTAGGGCCCGAGGTTCCAGAGTATGAGCCTCCCTACCATCATACAGTTAGGAGGTCAGGGATATGATGAGGGTGGCGTTAGGAGGTGACCTGCTCCCCTTATCTTGGTATCCAGGCCTAGTGGAATATTCCGCCGACCCTCATAGTACGGTGGGGAGTTTGCCCCACTCCACACCGTGACATTTACTTACATCAACTGGCCTGGTTACTGAGACTTAATATCACAATCACCACCAGGCAAGAGGCCCAAGTCCAGGCAGGTAAGAAAGAGTGTGCCCTCTTGTCACTGTGCAGCCCCAGGGAGAGCCAAAGAGAGAGAATTGCCACGGTGCACTACTACTACCCTCAGGGCCAAAACTACCACTTCCATCCTCTGCTCCACTTTCCTGGGTGGTCTATTGCACTAGAACCTGACAGGCCATGCAGGCTTTAGACAGCAAGGTATTCATGTGTTTATGGCATAAGAGACTTTACTGCTGTGGAAAATATTATTCCCTCCAGCACCTACTACATGTTGAGACAGACTGGCCATCCGTGTCTTAGGGCTCTTGCACACGACCGTATGCCCTCCGGGACATATGGCCAGCTCACGGACCGTATGTCTCGGAGGGCATACGGTCGTGTGCATGAGCCCTTAGACTTATACCCCTCAGTCCGGGAATAGCACATGCAGTACCCCAGAGAAGGTGGTACTTGAAATTTTATGTTTGCCATGTTATTTAATATTTTATGCTCTCTAGAAAGTTCTATCCTGGAGTTAGCAAGAAGAGGAAGAGTGAGGAAGCAACTGCATGTGCTCCATATCTCACAAGACTGTACTAAAGCTACAGAGATTCACCGCTCTTTGCATGATCTACAGAAAGAGAGACAGAGACAAGAAGGTGTAGAAATCATGAGTGAGCAATGGAGTCAGTAAGGTATCAAGCCAACTAAGCTATATAGACTTTACTGCAGTGAGGGAAATACTGTTAAGACATCCTTCCCACATGGACACGACTTTGACAGTCGTATCTTTAAAAAAAAAATTATGACTCCACCATTCATCCTCCAGCTACTATACCTGCTCTCCTGCCTTGTAGCCATATACCTAAGGGTCCATTCACACGTCCGTATGTGTTTTGCGGATCCGAAAAACACGGACATCGGCAATGTGCCTTCCGCATTTTGCGGACCGCGCATCGCCGGCACTCTCATAGAAAATGCCTTTACTTGTCCGCAATTGCGGACAAGAATAGGACATGTTCTATTTTTTGGCGGAACGGATGTGCAGATCTGCAAATGCGGATGCGGACAGCATATTCCGGCCCCATTGAAAATGAATGGGTCCGCACCTGTTCCGCAAAATTGCGGAACGGATGCAGACCCATTTTGCGGACGTGTGAATGGACCCTAACACCAAGGGCACCCCACCTAAGGGCTCATGCACACGAACGTATTTTCATTCCGTGTCCATTCAGGTTTTTTTGCGGACCATATACGGAACCATTTATTTCAATGGGTCGCCCCAAAAAAACGGAAGGTACTCCGTGTGCATTTTGTTTCCATATGTCCGTATTTCTGTTCCGCAAAAAAATAGAACATGTCCTATTATTGTCCGCATTACGGACAAGGATAGGACTGTTCTATTAGGGGCCAGCTGTTCCGTTCCGCAAAATATGGAATGCACACAGATGTCATCCGCATTTTTTGCGGACCGCAACATACATACGGTCGTGTGCATCAGGCCTAACACTGAAGGAATCACTGCATGGCACCAGGGTGGAGATTGCCACTGCTAACTGGGAGTACAACTACCACCATCATAGCCACTCTTCCCATCCTCTCCATCCATGTGTTCTCCTTGGTGTCTCTGGGAGCAGTCTGAACAGAATCAGTATCCTTCCCCATCTGGCAGCTGACAATATAATCCCTTCTTACCTCCCCACAAAAGGAGTCTTCTCAGCTATACTGCCATCTTCAGGAGGCTCTGAAATAAACAGAAGACAACTATGTAGAGACCCGACTGAGGAGAGTGACTGAGCACGTGTGTCCACCAGTGCATAGCACATTAGGTGGACATGCTATAAACTTGGAACACCCGATGGCACAATCCCATATACCGTAATTAAATGCCATAACTCTTCATTGGATGATTTTATTTACAAGTGGCAAACAACTTTAAACAGCTGGATATCCCTTTAATGCTTTTATAACCTATACAATAGATATCATCTTTAAAGGGGTTTTCTGGGACTCCTATATGGATGACCTATCCTCGGGATAGGTGATCAGTATCTGATCGGTGGGGGTCAGACACCCAGCACCCCCACAGTCTTCTCACAGCTCACCAAGCACAGCGCCATACATTGTATTGTGGCTGTGCTTGGTACTGCAGTCCAGGCCATGTGACCGATGAATGTGACATCATCAGAGCGTTGCGGTCTCCTGTCGGGAGTCGGACATCCTCTAATCTCCTTTTGATTACCTATCCTGAAGAATGGATTCCGGAATAACCCTTTAATAGGCGTGCACCTTTTTGTAAATCTCTCTAATTACCCTCTGTACTCTGACTGGCATAAAATACACCATTATTAATAAATGTGGGCTAATATAGTTTAAACTTTTTGTAACTAAAATGTGAATATGAGCTTGTGCTGCCTGCCTGCACAAACGCCATTTTTTTATCCTTGGTGCTCTTTTTCATGGTAAGAATCAAGGCTCACATATATGAGCATGGTTGCCATGTTTTTGTAGCAAAGGACAGTTGCAAACGCCATTGGGCACCACATACATTGGTACATGTGCCCAACTATTCTGCCATCCACACAACAGCTGTATACGTGAAGCCATTGGGCCTAGTATGGAAACCGAGAAAGCAGTGGCTTGTATGTTGCCCATAGCAACCAATCAGGCTTCAGCTTTCATTTTTCCACAGCAGTTTAAGAAATGAAAGCTCGCTGCTGATTGGTTGCTATAGGCAACAAGGCCTGTGCCTGCACTGTGCCCACTATGGGGCCATTTCCCGGCTTTACATATCAGGGAATGTCCCTGTTTTTTAGGAAATTGCTTGGAATTTGTCACTGATGGTAGTAATACCACATAACAACTACGGTACTCCCACTCTGTAGGCCAACGAAGCAATTAAAGAAATACCAATGGCTGAGATTTATCAAGACTGCCGTTTATAATGCCAGTCTGTGGTGGCCAAAATTGAGGCGTGTTATGCCCAAATTTCTTACAGAACTACAGGTCCCAGCACACTGGGGCGCCCACAAACCTACTACAGTCTTCATACAGGTGACCCAGTGCTATTATGAGGCCACTTTAGTTCAGGTTTTCAGCCTCGAAAGGTAACTATGAGTGTTGCAATTCAATGACAGCAAGCACAGGTTTAGACAGGAGGATATGTATTTATTATGGCTGCCTCCATGGCCGAGTGATTAAGACCTTTGCTTTACATCGGCTGGAAAATAAAAGATGGCTGCACTGGCAGAGGCTGGGAGTTGTAGTTCCCTAAGCTGTGGGTGACATGAGAGGGTTAAACCGATCATAGCCGGGGCGAGGATAAAAAAAGGATTCTGTACGAGCCCGAGCACCTTTACCGCCTCCTCCCGCTGTGATTTAGCGCCATTGACAACCTTTAACCGGCTCTGCGGTCTCCAACGCTGTTCCATTAACAGGAAGGAGCGCGTCCTACTTAATACCGCCAGGTAATTTCACACTTCTCCCCTGTCCAGACCAGCGATAAAACCATCACGAGAAAACCTAGTAACATCCACACCAGGGATTGCATTGACTAGGAGCACTGACCCACAGAGCTTACACTCTAAATTGGTATCTTTTCAGAGAACACCAGGCGCTGGAGCTGCAGAAAGCCGCGAGCAATTTGTCAGATGGCAGCGGTGATAAATCCTGAGGAGCTGGAAGTCAATGGCTTCATCTACTCAGAAATAACGGAGATATAAATCACTCCTGCAGGTAATTCACGGCTTTCCATTTACATGCTCTTCTGGATAACATCATTTAAATGCTTTATTCTGGATCAGTGGCTACAATGAAACGTAGGATTTGATGGCATAGGAGAAGATTTCGGATCACGGCGGTGTCTCTTCCCCTATTCTGGTATTTGATTTCGATTACGCAGTAGTCGGTTTTCTCTTAAAGGGGACCTGCTCAAGACAAAAGAGTCATCGTGAGGTACGGGGCATGAGGCACAGATCCGTACAGGATAGTCCAGTAACTTGAAGTATGGTTGGATATGCTGCAGGAAGGTGCCCTGTAGGGGTAAGTTCAAACGGCCGAAATACGCATCCGAAAAATCTGACATGTATTTGCCGTGGAATCCGCAGAATTCCAAGGATTTGCATCTACGACTTCCACGGGTCTGCCCTCTCCATTCAATGGGATGGAGGTATGTAATCATGCCGCAACGCAGAATCCCATTATACACATTGCGACGCAGATTTTACACAGATTTTGGCTGCCTCTACATACTGTACCATAAAGGGGATGTCCCACGAAAAATATTCAACAGTTTTCAAACCAGCATCTGAATCTGAATAGTTTTGTAATTGCATGTAATTAAAAATTTTGTATAGCTACTGAGTTATTCAATAAAATGTATTTGTATAGCGCCACCTGCTGTTTTTTTTTTCTCTTATTCCTCTGTCCGGCTGACTGAGAAGGACGCACACGCTCAGTCTTAAGCTTCATCTTCCTCCTGAGCTGTGATAAAGAGAGTGTTCCAGCAGAAAAGACACGCCCCCTGAGCTGCAGCAGAAACGACACGCCCGCTGAGCTCCACCAGAAAAGACATGCCCCCTGAGCTGCAGCAGAAAAGACACGCCCCCTGAGC
This sequence comes from Bufo bufo, assembly GCF_905171765.1. Lineage (NCBI taxonomy): Eukaryota > Metazoa > Chordata > Amphibia > Anura > Bufonidae > Bufo > Bufo bufo. Next base: position 92,522,066 of record NC_053399.1, read on the forward strand.
TGCAGCAGAAACGACACGCCCGCTGAGCTCCACCAGAAAAGACATGCCCCCTGAGCTGCAGCAGAAAAGACACGCCCTCTGAGCTGCAGCAGAAAAGACACGCCCCCTGAGCTGCAGCAGAAAAGACACACCCCTTGATCTCCACCAGAAAAGACACGCCCCCCTGAGCTGCAGCAGAAAAGACACGCCCTGAGCTGCAGCAGAAAAGACACGCCCCCTGAGCTGCAGCAGAAGACACGCCCCTTGAGCTCCACCAGAAAAGACATGTCCCTTGAGCTCCACCAGAAAAGACATGCCCCCTGAGCTGCAGCAGAAAACTCACACCCCCTGAGCGCCACCAGAAAAGACACACTCCTTGATCTCCACCAGAAAAGACACGCCCCCTGAGCTGCAGCAGAAAACACACCCCCTGAGCGCCACCAGAAAAGACACGCCCCATGATCTGCAGCAGAAAAGACACGCCCCTGAGCTGCAGCAGAAAAGACACGCCCCCGAGCTGCAGCAGAAAAGACACGCCCCCTGAGCTGCAGCAGAAAAGACACCCCCCCTAAGCTGCAGCAGAAAACTCACACACCCTGCGCGCCACCAGAAAAGACTCACCCCTTGATCTCCACCAGAAAAGACACACTCCTTGATCTTCACCAGAAAAGACACGCCCTCTGAGCTGCAGCAGAAAACTCACAACCCCTGAGCGCCACCAGAAAAGACACGCTCCATGATCTGCAGCAGAAAAGACACGCCCCTGAGCTGCAGCAGAAAAGACACGCCCCTGAGCTGCCAGCTTAATATAAATCTAGTAGGGCAATGAATGTGGAGATCTCGGGATCCACGCGTGGTTGTAGCTTCGTTAGGAAGATTTTCATTTTTTACATTAATCATGGGATAACCCTTTTAAGGCTAAGTTCACAAAGAGTTTTTCTGTGTACAAAAAAAAACAAAAAAAAAACCACCAGATTTTTTTAGCAGCAGTTTTTATTCCGCAGCGGGTTTTGACGTGGTTTTAAATACTGCCCATTGCAATCTGAACTCTGGACACAGATTCTGTGTGGACATGTCACTTCATCTTTCCATAACGCAGTTTTTAAAAACCGCAAGCGAAAAGAAAAAAACTCACCATGTACATTAACGAGCCATTTTCCCATTAAAAACAATAGAGACGACTTGCAAGCGTTTTTTTTTCAGTACAGTTTTTGGGTTCAGAATTCAAGCCAACATCCACTCTGAAAAAAGACTCCATGTTAACATACCCTACGGTCACACATGCACGGTGGATATTACGCCTGGATTTTCACGCGCAGTGTAATACAGCACCAGCTAAAGTAGATGAGATCATCAAAATCTCGTCTACACTGCGCGGAAATTTAAAATCCGCAGCATGCCAATAGTTTGTGCGGATTTTCAGTGCAAATCCGCCACAAAATTGGCAACGAAGACCTGCACAGTGACTGACCCCCTGCCAGTTCTGTAAGTAACACGATGGAGTCTTTCGGCTTTCACACCGTTCTGCTCCAATGCCGTTCTGTTCAGACCCCGGGTCATTCCTGTCTCATTTCATTCTTTTTTTTCCTGTACAGTCGTGACACAAGCTCATCATCTCGGCCAGCTTGCGTACATCCTGCGGCCAGCGACGCTCCAGGAGCACCGTAGCTGCAAGACCAGCTCCTGGCCAGCAGTTAATTAGCTCAGAATGGAGGTCGCTCCTGGGAGCGGGTGAGGGTTATGATGTGAGATATGGGATATGAAGGACCCACTCGTGTCACGCCGGTCACAACCAGAACATTATGGCTCCACTTTGTCACTGCCGTAAAAATTAATTGAAGAAATATCACAAGTGACTTCCTCCAGCAGCTGTTTATAACCAGTACGACAGGGCTTTTCAATCATTTTTCTACTGGGGCCTCACCAGCCTGAGCATCACCGCTGGTCGGAGTCTATGCCAACATTTCAAACTTGCCTCAATTTATCTTAAAATGTATCTCCTAAATCCTAAAATGCGTGGGGCTCATGTAAACCCCACCCATAACTGAGCGCTCTTGCGCTCTCCGGGGCGATTTTGCTATTTTTCCCAAATCTATCAACTGCAAAGCTGGTAGGTATGCAGGTCAAAGATACGGCGTAGTGGCTAAATGCTTTTATTAGCTTTTGTAAGGGGGTCAGACCTTAAAGTGGTCTACATGCCCTAAAAAAGAAGGGTCTACTTGGTGAGAGATGGTGTTTAACCCCTTACAGACCCTTGTCAGGTCTTTAAAGATTGAGCTTGGAACGAGCGCTAAAGCCGCCAGGTTTGTGCTGTTCACACAGTAGACACCTAGGGCTAATGTCTGCAATTGGCGTTAGCGCCGATCACAGACATTTAAGCCCTCGGACGCCGTGGTCAATTGAATGGCTCTTCCGCGTGGCAATCGGGGGAGCCGTTCCTTCCTTGTGATAGTCTGGGGCAGGGCTCCATAGCAACATAGCGCAACTCCCAAAGCCGCCAGGTTTGTGCTGTTCACACAGTAGACCCCTAGGGCTAATGTCTGCAAGTGGCGATAGCGCCGATCACAGACATTTAATCCCTCGGACGCCGTGGTCAATTGAATGGCTCTTCCACGTGGCAATCGGGGGAGCCGTTCCTTCCTTGTGATAGTCTGGGGCAGGGCTCCATAGCAACATAGCGCAACTCCCAAAGCCGCCAGGTTTGTGCTGTTCACACAGTAGACACCTAGGGCTAATGTCTGCAATTGGCGATAGCGCCGATCACAGACATTTAATCCCTCGGAGGCCGTGGTCAATTGAATGGCTCTTCCACGTGGCAATCGGGGAAGCCGTTCCTTCCTTGTGATAGTCTGGGGCAGGGCTCCATAGCAACATAGCACAACTCCCATGGTAATTTATTGCGGTCTGTGGGACAAACGATCTAACAATCGTTTACTAATATCCCCTAAGGGGACTTGAATATGTGTTTTTAAAAATGTAAAAAAATTTAAATTAGCCCCTTTTCCCATATTAAAATAAATATAATTAAACAATAAAAAAGTAAATTAATTTGTATCGCAAATACCAATGTGTTTATGTGAACGCTGTGTTTTTTTTCATCGCTTCGCCTCCCCCCAAAAAATACTGGATGAAAAGTCATCAAAAGGGCATATGCCGCAAGTGCTAGCGGAGCGTAAGATGGGAGTGAAAAAACGTAAAATGCAAAAAACGGAAATAGGTTCATATAGTGTGCATTGTATGAAATCCCGACGTCACTGCGAGCCATGCCTCAGCATTACAGCGACATTTCCACCACCACAGAGATGGCGTATGTGTTCTCTCCGTGGGTTTTCTCCCGAGTCAGGCATTATCATAATTCACAGGCAGAGGCTTGAAGAGCGTGCACTTCTCTTCCTAGCAGCGAGAGGCCCCCGCACGCCTGCAACAGCGCAAATCTTATCCCGGTGTAATTAAATCCATCCCCGCACCCCTCTCTGCTGCTGCTCCGACACCATTTCCTTGACTGATCGCAATGGTCTGAGACCCCAAACCATCCACTGCAGGCGACTTGTAATTAGTGACAATTCATTGTAACGTCCCGTAGAATTACCTCACTCAATCTCCCTCCTGCCAGCGGCCACCGTTCCTGTCCGCGCGCCAGGCGCTGCCGAGAGATATAGCTGCCAACGGGTGATGGAAAATCAAGATGGAGAATATTTAGGGCAGTAAATAAATCGTCTTAGTACTGGACTCAGCAGGTTGGCCTCATCTTCTATATGGGCCCTGATGAAGGGTGGCAGCCGAAGAAGCGAAGACTTTGTGAATTAAGTGTTTTTTGGATTCAGTGTAATTTTTGTCTATGGGCACGAGAATGCAGATTTCGAGGGTGCAGACATTCCACCTCAAATCCTCGGCAGATGTAAGACGTGCGGATTCGTCCACTGCGTAAAATTTCTTGTCTGTAAATCCTCTCTCTAGCTCTGGAGGACTCAACGCAGCCATGTCTGATATAGAAAGCCCACTGATTCCAATGGGAAGGGTGCAGTGCTTCATTTCACCTGGGGTGGCGCTGCAGGGAAATTGATTTCAGTTCGCAATGACTTCCATGGTGAGATACAATCCCAGTCCCACCATATCAGAGAAAATTATAGAGAAGGGTTCTGCAACCACGGGTGGCGCTTCATGAGTGCAAAAAGTTGCTGACCCCTGTCATAGTGTCTACTACATTACATTATCCCACCGAAGCTACCATCCACGGTGCTCTGGTACATGTCATACAGGTGGCACAGTGTGAACGGAGTGGAGATTACTGAAAGCCACTAATATTACTCTTGTTGTTGGGATCAGTACGGGTCTGACCACCGTGGATAGGAGATGAGACAAGCCCTTTAAAAGGGTTTTCCAGGACCCAGTGGGTCCCGCAAATCCCGGGGCGCACCACCAATGAGGCAAGGTGAGGCGATTGCCTCAGGCACCACCAGGTAGGGGAAAGACGAGGGCAGCCGAAGGTGGGCACAGTATGTGGCGCTGTATTACCCTGTATGTTCTGTAGCGCTGTATGTAATTTTTTTTCCAAGTATGTCTTTAATAGCAGGCTTGAAGAGAAGGGGGGTTTCAGTTTTTGCCTTACTACATCCGTCTCCCCTTCTGAAAATCCTGCTTCTGCCAAAGTCACGTCCTTTACCCGATTTCCGGCCTGAGCTGTCGTAGGAACCAGAACAATTCCTCTTCCTGGCGCACGTACAGACGAGGAGGATTCAGGCATAGGCGCACGCGCCGCCGGGTAGAGAAATAGTTCTGGCCTTGTCCAAAGTGGATGAAACGTCCCGTCCATATTCCAGTCCGGAAACCTGGTAAAGGACATGACGTTGGCAGAAGCTAGATTTTCAGAAAGGGAGCTTTGCGTGACCACACACCTCCAGAACAGGATGTAAAGCAGTATATTACATATAGTAACTTGTTTCTAACTTTATTAACAAAATGGAGCACCCCTTTAAGACATATTTATATGGACAAACAGGCAGCGACTTAACAGATCAGACAGAGGAGTTGCGGGAATTTAACTGAAGAAGAACTTTCCACATTCGCTTTTTCCCCCGAGTGGACGGGAAGCAACGACTCCGAGGCCTGAGGGTATTCTGGCGTATAACACCTTCCTGCATGGACCATGATCTGAATACCTTCATGAAGCATCAGTCTGTTTCCATGTATGCTAGGACCAGGGGTGCACCTAGACTTTCTGCTGCCTCAACGGCGTTCTACCCCCCCCAATGCCAATTTCTTAACCTAACCCCTTTGCCACAATGAAAGCGCTCATTGCCCATGGTCCTTTCGCTGCCCCCCGGGGCGATCGCCTCACCTGGCCTCATTGGTGGTCCTCCCCTGGCTAGGACCATGGCGGACACATTATACAGAGCACGCCATGATACGGAGGATGACGGAATCAGATCAATGAGCCTCGTAGCAGCCATGTTGGTAATAAATTAGCTTTCACATCCCGATTTTGCTGGGACAATCCCATGAACCTGGATATGAAAGGGGGAAGGGCTTATTCAAGAACCACCCTAAAGTAAGAGTTTTCCTTGGGCCTTCTGGACATGTAAGGCATATTGATAAGATATGCCATAAATGTCTGAAAGGAGCAGGTCTCACCTCCAAGACCAAAAAAGAGCCCTACTGGAGGGGTGGCTTTGTCCATTCCCTGATTTGGGACTTCTGAAAATAGTCAAGAGCTGGCTTAGCTATTTTCGGAAGTCCCAAAGCGGTGAATGGAGAGGTAGCCACTCATGCATGGTGTCCAAGCCACTCTATACACCCTTGCTCCTCCTGCCAGCCCCACCATCTCCTTCCTGACTGCTAGGTGAGAGGACCATGCAGGAACTTGGCCCTGTCAATCAAGTGGAGAAGGAGGAGCTGAAAGAGGAAGCAGGAGGAGCAAGGGAGCACAGAGTGGCTCGGCCCCTCCCTCAGTGCACTTAACTGCTCATTTGCATAAGGATTAAAACTTAATTTTCTCTAGAACGAAGCCACGGATTGCTAAGTGAAAGGTATCATTGCGTTCAGCCCTACAAGGCCGTGTGCCTGTTGTAACAATGACTTTCCTAGTGACACACTCCCTTTAAGCTTCATTTGCATAAAAGCGGGAGACCTCTGTAGGCCTTTTGTCCAATGACTCATCCCTTAGACTTATGACTTCCCCTTTAATAGAAGAAGTTTCCCTTCCACCAGATTCAGAGTCGGCGGGTGGTAGCGGCTCTGATCCCAATATCTCGCCCCCCCCCTCGGGTAATTAACCAGCCTCCACCTTCCATCTGCTCCATTTCCATCTCATAAGTGGAGCCCCAGCTGTGAAGCACATTCTCCGGGTCATTGTGACACGTCTTCCAGTCATCTGAAGATGAACTCATACAAGTCGCTGTCTCGGAGGTATTTTACACGGTCAAGTAGCATTCTTGACCTTGCTCTCTCGGAGGAGGAATCTCGTACCCTGATAATCAATAAATTCATATTAATAAGTGGCCAGCGGTTCCTGCGCTCGTGACGTAATGCTGCACAGAGGCAGCTTATTATACCGCCACATTATTCTGCTGGGGTACCTAATTATCTATATTAATGATGGGCCTGTCCTATTAATACTCGCTGCAGAATAATGACCTTTATAACCAGCCGCTGCCTGCGCTCTCCGGGGAATACTAATTCAGACTAGTACTGCCCAGTGTTACATGATGGGGGGTGTAGTCCTCGGAGAATGACAGTATCACACAGGATAGGATCAGATACACTGCTCAGCAGACAGTATCACACAGGATAGGATTAGATACACGGCTCAGCAGACAGTATCACACAGGATAGGATTAGATACACAGCTCAGACAGTATCACACAGGATAGGATTAGATACACAGCTCAGCAGACAGTATCACACAGGATAGGATCAGATACACTGCTCAGCAGACAGTATCACACAGGATAGGATTAGATACACAGCTCAGCAGACAGTATCACACAGGATAGGATTAGATACACAGCTCAGCAGTCAGTATCACACAGGATAGGATTAGATACACAGCTCAGCAGACAGTATCACACAGGATAGGATTAGATACACAGCTCAGCAGACAGTATCACACAGGATAGGATTAGATACACAGATCAGCAGACAGTATCACACAGGAGAGGATTAGATACACAGCTCAGCAGACGGTATCACACAGGATAGGATTAGATACACAGCTCAGCAGACAGTATCACACAGGATAGGATTAGATACACTGCTCAGCAGACAGTATCACACAGGACAGGATTAGATACACAGCTCAGCAGACAGTATCGCACAGGATAGGATTAGATACACAGCTCAGCAGACAGTATCACACAGGATAGGATTAGATACACAGCTCAGCAGACAGTATCGCACAGGATAGGATTAGATACACAGCTCAGCAGACAGTATCACACAGGATAGGATTAGATACACAGCTCAGCAGACAGTATCGCACAGGATAGGATTAGATACACAGCTCAGCAGACAGTATCAAACAGGATAGGATTAGATACACAGCTCAGCAGACAGTATCACACAGGATAGGATTAGATACACAGCTCAGCAGACAGTATCACACAGGATAGGATTAGATACACAGCTCAGCAGTTGATATCACACAGGATAGGATTAGATACACAGCTCAGCAGACAGTATCACACAGGACAGGATTAGATACACAGCTCAGCAGACTGTATCACACAGGATAGGATTAGATACACAGCTCAGCAGTCAGAATCACACACAATAGGATTAGATACACAGCTCAGCAGACAGTATCACACAGGACAGGATTAGATACACAGCTCAGCAGACAGTATCACAAAGGACAGGATTAGATACACAGCTCAGCAGACAGTATCACACAGGATTAGATACACAGCTCAGCAGACAGTATCACACAGGACAGGATTAGATACACAGCTCAGCAGGCAGTATCACACATGATAGGATTAGATACACAGCTCAGCAGTCAGTATCACACATGATAGGATTAGATACACAGCTCAGCAGACAGTATCACACAGGATAGGATTAGATACACAGCTCAGCAGTCAGTATCACACAGGATAGGATTAGATACACAGCTCAGCAGACAGTATCACACATGATAGGATTAGAAACACAGCTCAGCAGTCAGTATCACACAGGACAGGATTAGATACACAGCTCAGCAGACAGTATCACACAGGATAGGATTAGATACACAGCTCAGCAGACAGTATCACACATGATAGGATTAGATACACAGCTCAGCAGACAGTATCACACAGGACAGGATTAGATACACAGCTCAGCAGACAGTATCACACAGGATAGGATTAGATACACAGCTCAGCAGACAGTATCACACATGATAGGATTAGATACACAGCTCAGCAGTCAGTATCACACAGGATAGGATTAGATACACAGCTCAGCAGACAGTATCACACAGGATAGGATTAGATACACAGCTCAGCAGGCAGTATCACACAGGATAGGATTAGATACACAGCTCAGCAGACAGTATCACACAGGATAGGATTAGATACACAGCTCAGCAGGCAGTATCACACAGGACAGGATTAGATACACAGCTCAGCAGACAATATAACACAGGATAGGATTAGATACACAGCTCAGCAGACAGTATCACACAGGACAGGATTAGATACACAGCTCAGCAGGCAGTATCACACATGATAGGATTAGATACACAGCTCAGCAGACAGTACCACACAGGATAGGATTAGATACACAGCTCAGCAGGCAGTATCACACAGGACAGGATTAGATACACAGCTCAGCAGACAGTATCACACAGGATAGGATTAGATACACAGCTCAGCAGACAGTACCACACAGGATAGGATTAGATACACAGCTCAGCAGGCAGTATCACACAGGACAGGATTAGATACACAGCTCAGCAGACAGTATCACACAGGATAGGATTAGATACACAGCTCAGCATATAGTATCACACAGGATAGGATTAGATACACAGCTCAGCAGGCAGTATCACACATGATAGGATTAGATACACAGCTCAGCAGACAGTACCACACAGGATAGGATTAGATACACAGCTCAGCAGGCAGTATCACACAGGACAGGATTAGATACACAGCTCAGCAGACAGTATCACACAGGATAGGATTAGATACACAGCTCAGCAGACATTATCACACAGGATAGGATTAGATACACAGCTCAGCAGACAGTATCACACAGGATAGGATTAGATACACAGCTCAGCAGACAGTATCACACAGGAGAGGATTAGATACACAGCTCAGCAGACAGTATCACACAGGATAGGATTAGATACACAGCTCAGCAGACAGTATCACACAGGATAGGATTAGATACACAGCTCAGCAGACAGTATCACACAGGACAGGATTAGATACACAGCTCAGCAGACAGTATCACACAGGATAGGATTAGATACACAGCTCAGCAGACGGTATCACACAGGATAGGATTAGATACACAGCTCAGCAGACAGTATCACACAGGATAGGATTAGATACACAGCTCAGCAGACAGTATCACACAGGATAGGATTAGATACACAGCTCAGCAGACGGTATCACACAGGATAGGATTAGATACACAGCTCAGTAGACGGTATCACACAGGACAGGATTAGATACACAGCTCAGCAGACGGTATCACACAGGATAGGATTAGATACACAGCTCAGCAGACGGTATCACACAGGACAGGATTAGATACACAGCTCAGCAGACAGTATCACACAGGATAGGATTAGATACACAGCTCAGCAGACAGTATCACACAGGATAGGATTAGATACACAGCTCAGCAGACGGTATCACACAGGACAGGATTAGATACACAGCTCAGCAGACAGTATCACACAGGATAGGATTAGATACACAGCTCAGCAGACAGTATCACACAGGATAGGATTAGATACACAGCTCAGCAGACAGTATCACACAGGATTAGATACACAGCTCAGCAGACAGTATCACACAGGATAGGATTAGATACACAGCCTAGCAGACAGTATCACACATGATAGGATTAGATACACAGCTCAGCAGACAGTATCACACAGGATAGGATTAGATACACAGCTCAGCAGACAGTATCACACATGATAGGATTAGATACACAGCTCAGCAGACGGTATCACACAGGATAGGATTAGATACACAGCTCAGCAGACAGTATCACACAGGATAGGATTAGATACACAGCTCAGCAGACCGTATCACACATGATAGGATTAGATACACAGCTCAGCAGACAGTATCACACAGGATAGGATTAGATACACAGCTCAGCAGACAGTATCACACAGGACAGGATTAGATACACAGCTCAGCAGACAGTATCACACAGGATAGGATTAGATACACAGCTCAGCAGACAGTATCACACAGGATAGGATTAGATACACAGCTCAGCAGACAGTATCACACAGGATAGGATTAGATACACAGCTCAGCAGGCAGTATCACACAGGATAGGATTAGATACACAGCTCAGCAGACAGTATCACACAGGATAGGATTAGATACACAGCTCAGCAGGCAGTATCACACAGGACAGGATTAGATACACAGCTCAGCAGACAATATAACACAGGATAGGATTAGATACACAGCTCAGCAGACAGTATCACACAGGACAGGATTAGATACACAGCTCAGCAGGCAGTATCACACATGATAGGATTAGATACACAGCTCAGCAGACAGTACCACACAGGATAGGATTAGATACACAGCTCAGCAGGCAGTATCACACAGGACAGGATTAGATACACAGCTCAGCAGACAGTATCACACAGGATAGGATTAGATACACAGCTCAGCAGACAGTACCACACAGGATAGGATTAGATACACAGCTCAGCAGGCAGTATCACACAGGACAGGATTAGATACACAGCTCAGCAGACAGTATCACACAGGATAGGATTAGATACACAGCTCAGCATATAGTATCACACAGGATAGGATTAGATACACAGCTCAGCAGGCAGTATCACACATGATAGGATTAGATACACAGCTCAGCAGACAGTACCACACAGGATAGGATTAGATACACAGCTCAGCAGGCAGTATCACACAGGACAGGATTAGATACACAGCTCAGCAGACAGTATCACACAGGATAGGATTAGATACACAGCTCAGCAGACAGTATCACACATGATAGGATTAGATACACAGCTCAGCAGACAGTATCACACATGATAGGATTAGATACACAGCTCAGCAGACAGTATCACACAGGATAGGATTAGATACACAGCTCAGCAGACAGTATCACACAGGATAGGATTAGATACACAGCTCAGCAGACAGTATCACACAGGATAGGATTAGATACACAGCTCAGCAGACAGTATCACACAGGATAGGATTAGATACACAGCTCAGCAGGCAGTATCACACAGGATAGGATTAGATACACAGCTCAGCAGACAGTATCACACAGGATAGGATTAGATACACAGCTCAGCAGACAGTATCACACAGGATAGGATTAGATACACAGCTCAGCAGGCAGTATCACACAGGATAGGATTAGATACACAGCTCAGCAGACCGTATCACACAGGATAGGATTAGATACACAGCTCAGCAGACAGTATCACACAGGATAGGATTAGATACACAGCTCAGCAGACAGTATCACACAGGATAGGATTAGATACACAGCTCAGCAGACCGTATCACACAGGATAGGATTAGATACACAGCTCAGCAGGCAGTATCACACAGGACAGGATTAGATACACAGCTCAGCAGACAGTATCACACAGGATAGGATTAGATACACAGCTCAGCAGTCAGTATCACACAGGATAGGATTAGATACACAGCTCAGCAGACCGTATCACACAGGATAGGATTAGATACACAGCTCAGCAGACAGTATCACACAGGACAGGATTAGATACACAGCTCAGCAGACAGTATCACACAGGATAGGATTAGATACACAGCTCAGCAGACAGTATCACACAGGATAGGATTAGATACACAGCTCAGCAGACAGTATCACACAGGATAGGATTAGATACACAGCTCAGCAGACAGTATCACACAGGATAGGATTAGATACACAGCTCAGCAGACAGTATCACACAGGATAGGATTAGATACACAGCTCAGCAGACAGTATCACACAGGACAGGATTAGATACACAGCTCAGCAGACAGTATCACACAGGATAGGATTAGATACACAGCTCAGCAGACAGTATCACACAGGATAGGATTAGATACACAGCTCAGCAGACAGTATCACACAGGATAGGATTAGATACACAGCTCAGCAGACAGTATCACACAGGATAGGATTAGATACACAGCTCAGCAGACAGTATCACACAGGACAGGATTAGATACACAGCTCAGCAGACAGTATCACACAGGATAGGATTAGATACACAGCTCAGCAGACAGTATCACACAGGATAGGATTAGATACACAGCTCAGCAGACAGTATCACACATGTCACTTGCACATATTCTCTTGTAAGTATCTATGGAGAAGTCGCTCTCCCCTACACGTCTCACCTATTCCTACAATGTGACATCGGCTCTGCTGCTCGGGTCACTGCGTCAATAACATTTTCCTATCCTCCCTTGTAATATTCTTCAAGATTCCTGAAATTCTCTCCAAGTTACTGAAAACCCAAGTCTATGTCCTCCGTCCATACAGCGTCTTACACACCGGTCACAATCAAAGCCATATCTGTAACAGGGTCCATCTCTGCCATGTGCCCCGTAACCATGACAACCATCTTGTTACATTAGGAAAGCGATTTTTGTTACAAAGTGTTTTTTTTTGTTTTTTTTTTCACACCTTTATTCATAAAAGACGTCCGAACGGTATGAGAACCGCGAGAGGATGTCCTATTAGGGATTCAATTAAATGTCCATTTTTATATAGTGACACAAAAAGAGGGGGGGGGAAATGCAATTTTGTTCCCATTGGCTGCAGCTCCGGGACGGATCCCGTTGCGCTCTCGTTTTCTAGTTAATGCGCTCCGTCTTATTACAGCCACAAACAATCACCATTGCTCCACGACGTGGGAGTGACATCAATATGCCACGCAATTATACAATAATGAAATTGCTTCGCTGAGAGATGTTTGTTTTTAATTTTGTACGGGAACCTCAAGACATACTAATGTTCCTCCTTCCCCTCAGCTGCAATCAGCAAGAAGGATCGGCCGCCCTAGATCGCACCTCCCCCGACAGGACTCCAGAGCCCCCGTCACCCATAAGCCGCCTGTGAACCAGCAAACATCATTCCTTCTTTGCCTGACATTTTTGTTCTGAGAGCCTCCAGACATTTACAATAAAATTCCCTTAGGCCTCTTTTACACGGGCGTTGCGGGAACACGCGCAAGTTTTCCGCACGAGTGCAAAACATTGTAATGCGTTTTGCACTCGCGTGAGAAAAATCGCGCATGTTTGGTACCCAAACCCGAACTTCTTCTTCACAGAAGTTCGGGCATGGGATCGGTGTTCTGTAGATTGTATTATTTTCCCTTATAACATGGTTATAAGGGAAAATAATAGCATTCTGAATACAGGATGCATAGTAAAACATCGCTGGAGGGGTTAAAAAAAAATAAAAAAATATTAAACTCACCTTAATCCACTTGATCGCGCAGCCGGCTTCTCTTCTGTCTTCTTCTTTGCTGTGTACAGGAAAAGGACCTGTGGTGACGTCACTGTGCTCATCACATGGTCCATCACCATGGTAAAAGATCATGTGATGGACCATGTGATGACCGGAGTGACGTCACCACAGGTTCTTTTCCTGCACACAGCAAAGAAGAAAACAGAAGAGAAGCCGGGCTGCGCGATCAAGTGGATTAAGGTGAGTTTAATTATTTTTGATTTTTTTTTAACCCCTCCAGCGCTATTTTACTATGCATTCCGTATTCAGAATGCTATTATTTTCCCTAGTATAATTTTCCCATAATAATGATCGGGTCCCCATCCCGATCGTCTCCTAGCAACCGTGCGTGAAAATCGCACCGCATCCGCACTTGCTTGCGGATGCTTGTGATTTTCACGCAACCCCATTCATTTCTATGGGGCCTGCGTTACGTGAAAAACGCACAAAGAGGAGCATGCTGCGATTTTCACGCAAACGCACAAGTGATGCGTGAAAATCACCGCTCGTGTGCACAGCCCCATAGAAATGAATGGGTCAGGATTCAGTGCGTTCAACTCACGCATCGCACCCGCGCGGAATACTCGCCCGTGTGAAAGGGGCCTTAATCTGCCGTTTTATACTTATTTTCAGCAATCTGGAAATTTGCAAGAAGGTTCAGCAGAGAAAACTAATTAGGAAATCTAAAAAACAAAAAGGAAGTCGTAGCTAGGACGACCTTCACAGAAGGTAAAGATTCAGTTTGCTGATATTTACCTGTTTTGTAAATACTGTGGCCAAAGAAGAGTGACTTGTTGTGCCCCGAAACAGCGGCAGGGACTGTTTTTGGAGGTAGCCGCACGACCATCTCGCAGATCCAGAGACCACAGGCTGCTGGTTCTAGTGGTGGTTACCAGACCTGTCCTGAACAAAAAGTGGCCCTCCCGGACAGATTCTCTGGGGGGAAGCGATCATTTCATTTTGTTCAGAGAGGCGTGCAAATTGTATTTTAAGCTACGTCCACAATGGGGATGAGAGTCAGAGAGTTGTTGTGGTTATTTTGTTGCTTAGAGGGGACGACGCTCAATCTTGGGCTTCTTCTCTGCCAACCGGATCGCAGTCCTTCCGGTCGGTGGATGAATTTTTTAGAGCTCATTTAGGATGACCCGGACCGGACCTCCCTAGCCGAGACCAACTTACGTGACCTTCGTCAGGGAGAGCGTTCTGCTGAGATCTATTGCTCCGAGTTTAGGAGGTGAGCTATGGAACGATCGGGCTCTCCGTAGTCAGTTCTGTCAGGGATTATGAGAGAGGCTGAAGGACGCTTTGGCCTTTCATGAAAATGTTGAGTCTCTGGAGGCCGCTATTCCGCTAGGCCGTCTCTTTCTATACGCATTGATAGACGCCTGAGAAAGAGATCTAGGGGCCCCACTCTCAGGACGTTCTATCACATAACGTATCGTCTTCTTCTGACAATTTGGATGAAGATACTCCTGAATTTAGGTCTGGGGACGAACCCATGCAATTAGGGGGAGCTACTCCTGGATCTGCTTTCAAGAATATTAGTCATAGGAAGGGTGTGTGTTTTTTCTGCGGACAAAAGGGACATTTTATCAATGTATGTCCATGCATTCAGCTTGGAGGGGTAAGAGGTGAGTCAGAGAACGTGCATTTGTCTTTGACTGGTAGTACCCGATTTCTCCTTCTGAGGGGGCGCTAGAGTCCAAGATTGTGGTGATTGAGGTGTTTATCGACAGTGGGGCAGGGGTGAATCTGATTGATGGTCAGTTCGTCCGTATGCACGGGTTGTCACCGAGTGCATTAGAGAAAAACATTTCAGTTTTTGCCATTGAATCTGCACCTCTAACTCAGAAGTGCTTGTCTCAGATGGTGCATAACATCTGTATAAGTGTCCATTCACATGTCCGCAAAATGGGTCCGCATCCGTTCCGCAAATTGCGGAACTGGCGCGGACCCATTCATTCTCTATGGGGACGGAATGGATGCGAAGAGCACACATTTGCGGAGTGCGGCCCCGATCTTCCGGTCCGCGGCTCCGGAAAAAAATAGAACATGTCCTATTCTTGTCTGCAATTGCGGACAAGAATAGGCAGTTCTATGGGGGTGCCGGCCGGGTGTATTGCAGATCCGCAATTTGCGGATCAGCAATGCACTACGGACGTGTGAATGGACCCGAAGAGTGGGTGACTTTCATCAGGAGTTCATCTCGTGTTTTGTGATGGAAGGTCTCCCTGCTCCGTTGGTTCTGGGTTTACTGTGGTTAAGCAAGCATTATCCAACCATCGATTGGTAAGCTAGACAGATTCTGGATTGGGGTGATTGCAATGTTGATAATTGTCTGAATACATATTTTTCTGCCTTAACCACTAAAACATTACCCTCTTTTATATCTGATTTTAACTATGTATTTTCTGAAAGTGGATGCCAATATGATTGTTCTATCAACCTTATTCCCGGAGCTAAGTTGCCCAAATCTAGGTTGTATAATCTTTACGGACCTGAAAGACTGACCATAAGAGAGTATATTACCGAGAGTTTGCTAAAGGACACATAAAACCTTTCAAATCTCCTGTGGCAGCATGGTTTTTCCTTGTTAAAATAAAGGAAGGAATCCTTAGGCCATGTCTGGATTTCCGTAAGCTCAATCGGATTACTGTCTGTGATCCTTACCCCCTTCCTTTGATTCCTGATTTGTTTAACCAGATTGTTGGTGCCAAGGTGTTCTCAAGTTGAACTTAAGGAGGGAAGGATCAAGGAAGACTACTTTTAATACCCCAGAGGGTCACTTTGAGAACCTGGTCATGCCTTTTAGGTTGACCAATGCTCCTACGGTTTTCCAGCATTTTGTAAATGACATTTTCCATCACCTGGTTGGGAGGTTTGTTGTCGTATATTTGGATGACATACTAATTTATTCTCCAGACGTGGAGACTCATCAGGATCATATTAGACAGGTGTTACAGATCCTAAGAGATAATAAATTGTATGCAAAATTGGAGAAGTGTGTTTTTGCTGTACAGGAGGTGCAGTTCTTGGGATACCTGTTGTCATCTTCGGGTTTTATGGATCCAGAGAAAGCCCGTGCTGTATTCGACTGGGATCGACCAGAAAATCTGAAGGCTCTTATGTGGTTTTTGGGGTTCACCAACTACAGGGAGTGCAGAATTATTAGGCAAGTTGTATTTTTGAGGATTAATTTTATTATTGAACAACAACCATGTTCTCAATGAACCCAAAAAACTCATTAATATCAAAGCTGAATATTTTTGGAAGTAGTTTTTAGTTTGTTTTTAGTTTTAGCTATTTTAGGGGGATATCTGTGTGTGCAGGTGACTATTACTGTGCATAATTATTAGGCAACTTAACAAAAAACAAATATATACCCATTTCAATTATTTATTTTTACCAGTGAAACCAATATAACATCTCAACATTCACAAATATACATTTCTGACATTCAAAAACAAAACAAAAACAAATCAGTGACCAATATAGCCACCTTTCTTTGCAAGGACACTCAAAAGCCTGCCATCCATGGATTCTGTCAGTGTTTTGATCTGTTCACCATCAACATTGCGTGCAGCAGCAACCACAGCCTCCCAGACACTGTTCAGAGAGGTGTACTGTTTTCCCTCCTTGTAAATCTTACATTTGATGATGGACCACAGGTTCTCAATGGGGTTCAGATCAGGTGAACAAGGAGGCCATGTCATTAGATTTTCTTCTTTTATACCCTTTCTTGCCAGCCACGCTGTGGAGTACTTGGACGCGTGTGATGGAGCATTGTCCTGCATGAAAATCATGTTTTTCTTGAAGGATGCAGACTTCTTCCTGTACCACTGCTTGAAGAAGGTGTCTTCCAGAAACTGGCAGTAGGACTGGGAGTTGAGCTTGACTCCATCCTCAACCCGAAAAGGCCCCACAAGCTCATCTTTGATGATACCAGCCCAAACCAGGACTCAACATCCACCTTGCTGGCGTCTGAGTCGGACTGGAGCTCTCTGCCCTTTACCAATCCAGCCACGGGCCCATCCATCTGGCCCATCAAGACTCACTCTCATTTCATCAGTCCATAAAACCTTTGAAAAATCAGTCTTGAGATATTTCTTGGCCCAGTCTTGACGTTTCAGCTTGTGTGTCTTGTTCAGTGGTGGTCGTCTTTCAGCCTTTCTTACCTTGGCCATGTCTCTGAGTATTGCACACCTTGTGCTTTTGGGCACTCCAGTGATGTTGCAGCTCTGAAATATGGCCAAACTGGTGGCAAGTGGCATCTTGGCAGTTGCACGCTTGACTTTTCTCAGTTCATGGGCAGTTATTTTGCGCCTTGGTTTTTCCACACGCTTCTTGCGACCCTGTTGACTATTTTGAATGAAACTCTTGATTGTTCGATGATCACGCTTCAGAAGCTTTGCAATTTTAAGAGTGCTGCATCCCTCTGCAAGATATCTCACTATTTTTGACTTTTCAGAGCCTGTCAAGTCCTTCTTTTGACCCATTTTGCCAAAGGAAAGGAAGTTGCCTAATAATTATGCACACCTAATATAGGGTGTTGATGTCATTAGACCACACCCCTTCTCATTACAGAGATGCACATCACCTAATATGCTTAATTGGTAGTAGGCTTTCGAGCCTATACAGCTTGGAGTAAGACAACATGCATAAAGAGGATGATGTGGTCAAAATACTCATTTGCCTAATAATTCTGCACGCAGTGTATTACTGAAAATTTATTTAGAACTATTCTACCGTCGTGAGACCCTTAACTGACATGACTAAGAAAGGGACGGATGTCTCAGTGTGGTCCGATTCGGCATTGCAAGCCTTTTCTGCAGTTAAAGAGTGTTTTGCTTCTGCCCCATATTGGTGCAGCCAGATGTGTCACAGCCTTTCAATGTGGAGGTTGATGCGTCCAAGGTGGTGGTCGGAGCAGTCTTTTCACAGGGCCCGTCATCTGGTTAATGGCGCCCATGTGTATTTTTCTCTAAAAAACTCTTTGCCGCAGAGAGAAATTACGATGTGGGTAACAGAGAGTTGCTGGCCATTAAGTTGGCTTTTCAGGAGTAAAGTCATTGGTTGAAAAGGGGCGATTCATTGTCAATACTGCTCCTATGTACAAGTATATAACTACTATAATACTGCTCCTATGTACAAGAATATAACTACTATAATACTGCTCCTATGTACAAGACTATAACTACTATAATACTGCTCCTATGTACAAGAATATAACTACTATAATACTGCCTCCTATGTACAGGAATATAACTACTATAATACTGCCTCCTATGTACAAGAATATAACTACTATAATACTGCCCCCTATGTACAAGAATATAACTACTATAATACTGCTCCTATGTACAAGAATATAACTACTATAATACTGCTCCTATGTACAAGAATATAACTACTATAATACTGCTCCTATGTACAAGAATATAACTACTATAATACTGCTCCTATGTACAAGAATATAACTACTATATTACTGCCTCCTATGTACAAGAATATAACTACTATAATACTGCTCCTATGTACAAGAATATAGCTACTATAATACTGCTCCTATGTACAAGAATATAACTACTATAATACTGCTCCTATGTACAAGTATATAACTACTATAATACTGCCTGCTATGTACAAGAATATAACTACTATAATACTGCCTCCTATGTACAAGAATATATCTACTATAATACTGCTCCTATGTACAAGAATATAACTACTATAATACTGCCTCCTATGTATAAGAATATAACTACTATAATACTGACTCCTATGTACAAGAATATATCTACTATAATACTGCTCCTATGTACAAGAATATATCTACTATAATACTGCTCCTATGTACAGGAATATAACTACTATAATACTGCTCCTATGTACAAGAATATAACTACTATAATACTGCCTCATATGTACAAGAATATAACTACTATAATACTGCCTCCTATGTACAAGAATATAACTACTATAATACTGCCTCCTATGTACAAGAATATAACTACTATAATACTGCCCCCTGTGTACAAGAATATAAATACTATAATACTGCCTCCTATGTACAAGAATATAACTACTATAATACTGCTCCTATGTACAAGAATATAACTACTATAATACTGCCTCCTATGTACAGGAATATAACTACTATAATACTGCTCCTATGTACAAGAATATAACTACTATAATACTGTCTCCTATGTACAAGAATATAACTACTATAATACTGCTCCTATGTACAAGAATATAACTACTATAATACTGCTCCTATGTACAAGAATATAACTACTATAATACTGCTCCTATGTACAAGAATATAACTACTATAATACTGCTCCTATGTACAAGAATATAACTACTATAATACTGCCTCCTATGTACAAGAATATAACTACTATAATACTGCCTCCTATGTACAAGAATATAACTACTATAATACTGTCTCCTATGTACAAGAATATAACTACTATAATACTGCTCCTATGTACAAGAATATAACTACTATAATACTGCTCCTATGTACAAGAATATACTATAATACTGCTCCTATGTACAAGAATATAACTACTATAATACTGCTCCTATGTACAAGAATATAACTACTATAATACTGCTCCTATGTACAAGAATATAACTACTATAATACTGCCTCCTATGTACAAGTATATAACTACTATAATACTGCTCCTATGTACAAGAATATAACTACTATAATACTGCTCCTATGTACAAGAATATAACTACTATAATACTGCCTCCTATGTACAAGATTATAACTACTATAATACTGCCTCCTATGTACAAGAATATAACTACTATAATACTGCTCCTATGTACAGGAATATAACTACTATAATACTGCTCCTATGTACAAGAATATAACTACTATAATACTGCTTCTATGTACAAGAGTATAACTACTATAATACTGCTCCTATGTACAAGAATATAACTACTATAATACTACTCCTATGTACAAGAATATAACTACTATAATACTGCTCCTATGTACAAGAATATAACTACTATAATACTGCCTCCTATGTACAAGAATATAACTACTATAATACTTCTCCTATGTACAAGAATATAACTACTATAATACTGCTCCTATGTACAAGAATATAACTACTATAATACTGGCTCCTATGTACAAGAATATAACTACTATAATACTGCTCCTATGTACAAGAATATAACTACTATAATACTGCTCCTATGTACAAGAATATAACTACTATAATACTGCCTCCTATGTACAAGAATATAACTACTATAATACTGCTCCTATGTACAAGAAAATAACTACTATAATACTGCTCCTATGTACAAGAAAATAACTACTATAATACTGCTCCTATGTACAAGAAAATAACTACTATAATACTGCTCCTATGTACAAGAATATAACTACTATAATACTGCTCCTATGTACAGGAATATAACTACTATAATACTGCCTCCTATGTACAAGAATATAACTACTATAATACTGCTCCTATGTACAAGAATATAACTACTATAATACTGCTCCTATGTACAAGAATATAACTACTATAATACTGCCTCCTATGTACAAGAATATAACTACTATAATACTGCTCCTATGTACAGGAATATAACTACTATAATACTGCTCCTATGTACAAGAATATAACTACTATAATACTGCTCCTATGTACAAGAATATAACTACTATAATACTGCTCCTATGTACAAGAATATAACTACTATAATACTGCTCCTATATACAAGTATATAACTACCATTTCTGTATTACTTAGGATGCAGCCTGCGTTCGGTTCTCTAGGGAGCAGTGAGATGGGTGTACAGGAGGCAGTGCTCGCTCTATTCTGTAGGGATGCCCTGAGAGAACCATTTCTATTTCTTTCTTTTTTTTACATACTTAATTGACTCCAGCAAAACCTGAATCTTCTATTTATATCCAACCCATCGTTGGGAATTTGCTCAAAGGGATCCCAGGATATATATTTATAAAGCTCCGAAAACTGCATCCAATTACACGAGCGCCAAAGATGAAAGTACAGAAAATTGCATAATGATTTTAAAGCTCTTCCACTTCCGAGGCTATAGCCGTATGTGAACCGCCAGACCCAGTTTCCTAATGTTCTCTGTTTTAAGTCGACTCCCCACAAGCAGAATTTTGCCTTCCGAGCGATGAATGCTCGGGGAAGAAATCGGATTGTTTTGATTCCACAAAAATGCCCCCCCCCCCAAGAATCATTCATCTTCCTCTCCTGCATTCGGTGTCATTAGCGGCGTATGAACATGTTCCTATAATGAGCTAAAAAATAAAGTAGCCTCTTTTCGTTGCGACAAGACACTAAACCCCCTGAATAAATATCATTGTGGTTACTTGATATTATTTTGATCTGTAGAGATGGATCTTCGCGACGCTGTGCGCACTGCGGGAGCCCCTGTGGAGCCTGCAGCGCTCTCCGGGAGAAGAGGAGAAGAAGAAAAAAAATGAACCGTCAGGTTCTGTCTGTGCAGATCGGGGGAGATAAATTTTATCCGAAGTCAAGAAAACCCATCTTTAATTTCACCCACACCGCCGGAGCCGGCCGCCCTAGGGACAGCGCTTGGTGTGAAAACCGGTTGGATCGTCTTTTCATTTTTTTGGCGGCGTTTCAGCAAGATAGCGGCGTATCTTATCTCGCGTGCCTTGCTACATATGCAAAAGGATTGTTTTGCCATCTTTTGTCAAAGTGGCAGCTTGGCTCGACAGGATTTATGGCCGTCTACTAACGCCACGCATTAATACGGCGTAATCCATCTATTATTTAATTTTCTGTCCTTTAGTGTCTGTATTAGAAGTAACAGATTTCTTACGGAGAGAGACTTTACCTTTTTCGCCTTTTTGGAATCGTTCCTTTAATAAATCTTCCCGGTCGTCCACCAAGTCTTCAGCTCTTACCGGGACGACACTTTTTAAAGGGGCATTCCAGCTTTAACCAAGGCAAAATTTTTGTATAATAAAAAGTTTTCCAAATTTGTAATATACTGTAGTTTGGTTGGCGTTTATCGAATCCACCATTGTGTACGACCGTCTAAATATTTGCGCCTCTTTCATCTGGAGGTCCGATTGCCAGCACTGAAATCTACACCGGCAAGGGAGCTGCTGAAGATTTCAGGTATAATTTACGCCAAATTAAGGAATACATTATAATTCATGTACCTCCCCTGCACACTCCACGCTCAGCCTCAGCGCTCCAGATGGCGACCAAAATGGTCGCCAATGCGCCTTAAAATTTGCAGATGGCGACAAGACTTTTTAGCATTGTCGCCATTTGCGACAGGGCTACCGCGCTGTAGCTGAGTGTTGCGGCGGGGCATGGGAGCCAATAATTCCTTGCCCCGCCGCTGATTACCTACTCTACAGGCTACACACCTCATTGCTGTGCATCCCGACACAGGTGGGCGTGATGACATCATCACGCCCGCTACTGCTGGGACGCACAGCAGTGATGTTTGCGCATCTGCGTCGCATCATCCAAAAGTTGTGGGGGGGGAGGGGGGGCAGGGTGCAAGCGGCAGCACCCCTGGGGGGTCTAGGGTCACACAGCTGTGCTGTGGACCCCAGACACACTAATTAGGGTGATGCAAGAAAACTTTTTCACCACTAACTTTCCCTTTATTTTCCCTGCCTAGCCCAACCTTTCCCTAGTCACCTGCAGATAAGATGGGGGGTGCTGGGGCACAGATCGGATCCTGGGGCAAGGATGGGTGCTGGGGCACAGATGCTGGCTCAGATCCGACACGTGCAGGCAGCGCTCCTCTCTCCTCGGCTCCTGGACACAAAAGGAGGAGGAGAGGAGCGCTGCTATCATTTGAATCTCCCGCCGGCCCGCCCTCCTACCAATCAGAGCCGATCCTGAGAGGTGATGTCACCATCACCTCTCAGGATCGCAGGATGGCGATTGGTGGGGTAAAATCACACCACCGATCACCATCCTGTTCCGGGTTATCGGGTCCTCAGAGACCCGAATAACCCGGAAACGCAGCAAACCGCAGGTCTGAATTAACCTGCGGTTTGCTGCTATCGCCTACACGGGGGGGTCACAGGACACCCCGTCGCATTTGCCCCAGGTGCCTGCTCAACGATTTGAGCAGGCACCGGGTTCCGATCACCACCCGCCGCGGTGATCGAAAATACACGGGGCGTACAGGTACGTCCTGTGTCCTTAAGTACCAGGAGATAAGGGCGTACCTGTACGCCCTGTGTCCGGAAGAGGTTAAATGGCTTTTTCCAGGGGTTTGATATTGATGGCCTATCCTCAGTATAGGTCATTAATATCTGGTAGGTGGTGGTCTGACACCTAGCACCCCCCGCCTTTCAGCTGTTTGAAGAGGCTGTGGCAGGGGTGTAGCTAGAAATGCATGGGCCCCATAGCAAAAAATAAATTATGCCCCCCCCCCGTGCCATCCACAGATCCCTCTCCCCTAAACAGTGCCATCCACAGACCCCCCCCTCCCCTAAATAGTGCCATCAACAGATCCCCCTCCCCTAAACAGTGCCATCCACAGATCCCCCTCCCCTAAACAGTGCCATCCACAGATCCCCCCTCCCCTAAACAGTGCCATCCACAGATCCCCCTCCCCTAAACAGTGCCATCCACAGATCCCCCTCCCCTAAACAGTGCCATCCACAGATCCCCCTCCCCTAAATAGTGCCATCCACAGATTCCCCTCCCCTAAACAGTGCCATCCACAGATCCCCCTCCCCTAAATAGTGCCATCCACAGATCCCCCTCCCCTAAATAGTGCCATCAACAGATCCCCCTCCCCTAAACAGTGCCATCCACAGACCCCCCCCTCCCCTAAATAGTGCCATCAACAGATCCCCCTCCCCTAAACAGTGCCATCCACAGATCCCCCTCCCCTAAACAGTGCCATCCACAGATCCCCCCTCCCCTAAACAGTGCCATCCACAGATCCCCCTCCCCTAAACAGTGCCATCCACAGATCCCCCTCCCCTAAACAGTGCCATCCACAGATCCCCCTCCCCTAAATAGTGCCATCCACAGATTCCCCTCCCCTAAACAGTGCCATCCACAGATCCCCCTCCCCTAAATAGTGCCATCCACAGATCCCCCTCCCCTAAATAGTGCCATCAACAGATCCCCCTCCCCTAAACAGTGCCATCCACAGATCCCCCTCCCCTAAATAGTGCCATCCACAGATTCCCCTCCCCTAAACAGTGCCATCCACAGATCCCCCTCCCCTAAATAGTGCCATCCACAGATCCCCCCTCCCCTAAACAGTGCCTTCCACAGATCCCCCTCCCCTAAATAGGGCCATCCACAGATTCCCCTCCCCTAAACAGTGCCATCCACAGATCCCCCTCCCCTAAATAGTGCCATCCACAGATCCCCCCTCCCCTAAACAGTGCCATCCACAGATCCCCCTCCCCTAAATAGTGCCATCCACAGATCCCCCCTCCCCTAAACAGTAACATCCACAGATCCCCCTCCCCTAAACAGTGCCATCCACAGATCCCCCTCCCCTAAACAGTAACATCCACAGATACCCCCTCCCCGACGCTCACATGAGTACATTTATAAACTAGTCAGTAACTTTAACTTTAATCATTGACATAGCTGATCTCTTTACTGGGATATCTTACTTTGTCTTAGCTCCGGTAACAGCAGGCAGTGCGGGCGGGCAGCGCTCACTCACTGACGTCACGCACCTGCTCCTCCCACTAGGCGGCGCAGGCGCGTGACGTCAGTGAGTGAGCGCCGCCCTCCCGCACTGCCTGCTGTTACCGGAGCTAAGATAGAGTAAGATATCCCAGTAAAGAGATCAGCTATGTCAATGATTAAAGTTAAAGTAGTTAGTTACTGATTAGTTTAGAAATATACTCCTGTGAGCGGTGTGGCCCTGTATATTCTAACCCCCAGGCAAGCGTCCCTGTCACCATGGGAACGCCTGGGGGTTAGAATATACCATCGGATTTGAGTTTTTACGATCTCACTGAGCTCGTAAAAACTCAGATCCGATGGTATATTCTAACCCCCAGGTAAGCGTCCCCATCACCATGGGAACGCCTGGGGGTTAGAATATACCATCGGATCTTCTGAGTTACTCAGTGGCCTGGCTGGAGCCTCCCCGACCCCAGCCACTGTGTCGGCCCGGCCCTGCGTGCGCCCTGCTCCAGTCCTGACTCCTCCCCAGCCAGGCCCGAGCCGTGGGCTCGGGCCTGGCTGCCGGTGTGTGGTGTGTATGTAAATAAAAAAATTAAAAAAAAATAAAAAAAATCAACAGAAGGCGGCCCGGACGGGCCCCCAGTGGCGAAAGGGCCCCATAGCCACTGCTATGGTTGCTATGGCGATCCCTACGCCACTGGGCTGTGGCACTCTGATGACAGCTGCAGCCTCCTCACAGTATACCAAGCACAGCGCCATACATTGCATAGTGGTTGGGCTTGGTATTGCAGTCAGGCTGATTCCACATGGAACATTATGATTAGAGATGAGCAAATTTCATATTTTGAAATTCGTTCACGCTTCGTTTACTGGTAAAAAGGTGAATTGCGTTATGGATTCCGTTATCACAGACCATAACGCAATTCTATGACGGAATGCCTTTAGAGGCATTCCGCTATAATGGAAGTCTATGGGCTGCAAAATGGATCTGTCCCGTTTCCGTTATGCAGGGGAGTCCGGAAACGGGACGGATCCGTTATGCAGCCCATAGACTACTATTATGACATAAAGAATAACGGAATGCCTCTAAAGGCATTCCGTCATAGAATTGCGTTATGGTCTGTGGTAACGGAATCCATAACGCAATTCACCTTTTACCAGCAAACGAAGTGTGTACGAATTTTATAAGCGGAAATTCGCTCATCTCTAAGTATGATGTCATAATGTATCCTAACGGCATAGAACATGATGTCATAGAACATTATAATATTACTATCTATGGTGATCTAACCATGGGAGGTCTTGGTGTGAAAAAGCACCCATATGACGGGCAGCAGAAAGTGGTCTTAATCTGGGGTCTCCACATTGTCTAGAATTTTCAGTAAATGCATTAGAGCTTGGGAACCACAATGGGAAACGCCGCATCGCCACATAAGAGAGAATCAAAATATATTCTGGGCTGGGCATATTCTGTAGAACGGCTCTCCGCAACCTCTGCGCTCCAGCTGAAAGTACAACTCCCAGCATTTTTCATTCACTTCTAGGGGAGTTCCAAGAACAGCCAAGCAAATGTGCCATGATGGAGTTGTAGTTTCACCACAGCTCCTACCTCCCAACCATTCCAGAACAGCCCGAGAGTTCGGTGGCTGTCCCAAGGTCCTGAGACTTCTGAGATATGCCCCGATTTCAACTGAGAAGGCAGAGGCAGTTGAATGCAACAGTGAAGCAGGAAGCCATCAGGTCCCTCTGACCAGTGACACATCGCACCTGCTGGGCTGTGTAGGAGGAGTGTGCAGGACAGGGAATCATTGTCATGTATCGCTGCATGGTTGTGCTCCAATCATTGAGGGAATGGGGCTAGGTGAGTATTACTGTTTTGTTTTACTAGTAGTGTGGGAGGCACTACTGTAAGGGGAGCTTAATTACTGTATGGAGGCACCAACAGGGCATAATTACTTTGGAGGACAAAGGGGGTCTAATTACTGTAATCAGGGGACAAAGGGGACCTAACTACTGTATGAGGTTGGCTGGGAATACTGCTCCAGTGTGTGCACATGTCTGCATAGAAATGACCCTGGGTACTAGAGCAACCAAAGCCTGTAGAGAAGTTACAGTCTTGTGGTCCCGATGCAGAGTAACCAGAGCAGAGTACCAGAACCAGTAGGATACCAGAGCAGCTGGAGACCATAGGCAAGTTGCATCCCCAGGGTATGCCGAGATATCATAGTTTTATTCTGACTAGTGCATCCTTTTCAGTAAATAAAGAGTTGATCACCCCCGTCCTCCTGCACGTTTATTTTGCTGGCTTTTGATGGAGGTCAGCTTGGTCTCCGATAGTCCGGCATCGCACTCTTCTCTTGACTGCCGGAGCAATGGCATCTCTAAACTTCGAGCTGGCCGTCCAGCGCGCACCGGGAGAGCGAATCAGTGGAACGAGCAGGCTATTATTTTGAAGACAAGGAATTCGTCTTTCTTTTCAAAAGCCGTTGCCTTCCATTCAGTAATGTGAAGTCCCTTTGTGTGTTTGATGTTGGAGGCAGGGCCCATTAAGTTAAAGGCCTGTAGAACTCTTTCCAAAGGTGATGTCCGCAGATGCTTTCCAGTCCAGCACACACACAGCAGCTGCCTGTCGGACCCTGGGAGTTTATAAAAGTCCTCCCAGTCCGGTGCCTCCGCTCCTTTTATTCCGCTGACCCTTTATCTGGCAGGACGGCCTGGCGCTCCCTCCTTAATTAATTATTGAATTTACTCTGAGCCTTTCACACAAGTCCCTGGACACTGCCGGGGAGCATTAGAAAAACTGTGCAGGGTCTAAAGAATGAGGCCGAACATTGATAGGTGAGGTATACAGCTCTGCAACCTAAATAATTCATCTCCAGCCATTACACACCGACACAAAGCTCCAGACAACTGAGCAACGAAGTTCACCAGTCTAGGACATTGGTACAGAGAGCAGCACCTTGACAACTGGGGTACAGGATAATGACACTGACACTTGGGGTACAGGATAATGACACTGACACTTGGGTTACAGGATAATGACGCTGACACTTGGGGTACAGGATAATGACACTGACACTCGGGGTACAGGATAATGACGCTGACACTTGGGGTACAGGATAATGACGCTGACACTTGGGGTACAGGATAATGACACTGACACTCGGGGTACAGGATAATGACACTGACACTTGGGGTACAGGATAATGACACTGACACTCGGGGTACAGGATAATGACACTGACACTGGGGGTACAGGATAATGACACTGACACTTGGGGTACAGGATAATGACACTGACACTCGGGGTACAGGATAATGACGCTGACACTTGGGGTACAGGATAATGACGCTGACACTTGGGGTACAGGATAATGACACTGACACTCGGGGTACAGGATAATGACACTGACACTTGGGGTACAGGATAATGACACTGACACTTGGGGTACAGGATAATGACACACTGACACTTGGGGTACAGGATAATGACACACTGACACTTGGGGTACAGGATAATAACACTGACACTCGGGGTACAGGATAATGACACTGACACTTGGGGTACAGGATAATGACACTGACACTCGGGGTACAGGATAATGACAATGACACTTGGGGTACAGGATAATAACACTGACACTCGGGGTACAGGATAATGACACTGACACTTGGGGTACAGGATAATAACACTGACACTTGGGGTACAGGATAATGACACTGACACTTGGGGTACAGGATAATGACGCTGACACTTGGGGTACAGGATAATGACGCTGACACTTGGCGTACAGGATAATGACACTGACACTCGGGGTACAGGGTAATGACGCTGACACTCGGGGTACAGGATAATGACACTGACACTCGGGGTACAGGGTAATGTCACTGACACTTGGGGTACAGGATAATAACACACTGACACTTGGGGTACAGGTTAATGACACTGACACTTGGGGTACAGGATAATGACACTGACACTTGGCGTACAGGACAATGACGCTGACACTCGGGGTACAGGATAATGACGCTGACACTTGGGGTACAAGATAATGACGCTGACACTCGGGGTACAGGATAATGACGCTGACACTCGGGGTACAGGATAATGACGCTGACACTCGGGGTACAGGATAATGACACTGACACTTGGGGTACAGGATAATGACACTGACACTTGGGGTACAGGATAATGACACTGACACTTGGGGTACAGGATAATGACACTGACACTTGGGGTACAGGATAATGACACTGACACTTGGGGTACAGGATAATGACACTGACACTTGGGGTACAGGATAATGACACTGACACTTGGGGTACAGGATAATGACACTGACACTTGGGGTACAGGGTAATGACACTGACACTGGGGGTACAGGGTAATGACACTGACACTTGGGGTACAGGATAATGACACTGACACTTGGGGTACAGGGTAATGACGCTGACACTTGGGGTACAGGATAATGACACTGACACTTGGGGTACAGGATAATGACGCTGACACTTGGGGTTTTGGATGCTGCGATTTTACCAACCTAAACAATGGTAAGTAGGAGTTTCCTGTGCATCGTTTTGGATCACCAGCGGGCGGTGTTGTGGCTCTCTGTGTATCTCCTCTGGAGGTCTACACTTGGTCTACACTCTTTCTGGTGAGGGTACTCTCATATTTGTTCACTCGGCTATGTGTAGATAATGGCGCACAATCATTCCTCACTTTCCGGGTTTGTGACATTTATGGTACAATTTGTGACATTTCCCACTTGGGCTCCTGGCAGAAGTCATTTTTAGGCCACAAGTAAAAATGGCCACCTGCTCGTGACTGGCGTGGACCTAGCAGTTCACAACAACGCAGCACATTTATAATGGTTTATAAGCCTTTTTACAGATTTGGTATAAGATACCCCCAAAGTAGTGTGCAGATTCCTGATCACATATTGCTGTGTACCAAAGGGAGTGGAGATATCAGAACTTCATCAGGAGATGACTCGGTGGTGGCCATGCTTGATCAGGACTCCACAACCGAATTCCTTAACCATGGCCTAATCTGAGCACAAATAACATCTGCTCTTCCACGCAGGCGGGAGTCTACTGACTTCTAAAATGTTTCTTGGGCTCCAGGGTCATTCCCTTTACTCTAAATCTAGGCGAGATGTAATTCCTAAATAAAATAATGTCCATTGGAAAGGCAGCGCCTTTCCGCTCCGGTGAGCCACAATGAGATGGTTTAAACCGTAGCCCCAGGAGGTGCTGGGCTGTTTAAATCATAAAAGATGAGGGTGAAGCTGGAGACAGAGCACTGGAACGCCAATGAAATAAGAAAGGAACCACAGGAACGGCAGAAGAAAAGCTCAACAGCTTATCCCCTTAACCCTAAATATACCGAAGGGCTCTAAAACATGTTACACCACTTGGGCTAGTAAGGAGGCCAGCCATAAGACGTCCAGATGACCAACAGCTAAGCCTGAAACTCCAAGAAGACATCCTGAAATGTGATCACATAAATGAAGCCACATATCTACATATTTCATTGATAGAATAGTGACCTCATAAGGAATAACAATGTGGGAAAATGTTCACCGGACAGTGAGCAAAACATTGTAGAATGGTACACATATACATAGGAGGCAGTATTATAGTAGTTATATTCTTGTACATAGGAGGCAGTATTATAGTAGTTATATTCTTGTACATAGGAGGCAGTATTATAGTAGTTATATTCTTGTACATAGGAGCAGTATTATAGTAGTTATATTCTTGTACATAGGAGCAGTATTATAGTAGTTATAGTCTTGTATATAGGAGCAGTATTATAGTAGTTATATTCTTGTACATAGGAGGCAGTATTATAGTAGTTATATTCTTGTACATAGGAGCAGTATTATAGTAGTTATATTCTTGTACATAGGAGCAGTATTATAGTAGTTATATTCTTGTACATAGGAGCAGTATTATAGTAGTTATATTCTTGTACATAGGAGGTAGTATTATAGTAGATATATTCTTGTACATAGGGGCAGTATTATAGTAGTTATATTCTTGTACATAGGAGCAGTATTATAGTAGTTATATTCTTGTACATAGGAGGCAGTATTATAGTAGTTATATTCTTGTACAGAGGAGGCAGTATTATAGTAGTTATATTCTTGTACATAGGAGCAGTATTATAGTAGTTATATTCTTGTACATAGGGGCAGTATTATAGTAGTTATATTCTTGTACATAGAAGGCAGTATTATAGTAGTTATATTCTTGTACATAGGAGCAGTATTATAGTAGTTATATTCTTGTACAGAGGAGGCAGTATTATAGTAGTTATATTCTTGTACATAGGAGCAGTATTATAGTAGTTATATTCTTGTACATAGGAGCAGTATTATAGTAGTTATATTCTTGTACATAGAAGCAGTATTATAGTAGTTATATTCTTGTACATAGGAGCAGTATTATAGTAGTTATATTCTTGTACATAGGAGCAGTATTATAGTAGTTATATTCTTGTACATAGGAGCAGTATTATAGTAGTTATATTCTTGTACATAGGAGGCAGTATTATAGTAGTTATATTCTTGTACATAGGAGCAGTATTATAGTAGTTATATTCTTGTACATAGGAGGCAGTATTATAGTAGTTATATTCTTGTACATAGGAGCAGTATTATAGTAGTTATATTCTTGTACATAGGAGGCAGTATTATAGTAGTTATATTCTTGTACATAGGAGGCAGTATTATAGCAGTTATATTCTTGTACATAGGAGCAGTATTATAGCAGTTATATTCTTGTACATAGGAGCAGTATTATGGTAGTTATATTCTTGTACATAGGAGCAGTATTATAGCAGTTATATTCTTGTACCTAGGAGCAGTATTATAGTAGTTATATTCTTGTACATAGCAGCAGTATTATAGTAGTTATATTCTTGTACATAGGAGCAGTATTATAGTAGTTATATTCTTGTACATAGGAGCAGTATTATAGTAGTTATATTCTTGTACATAGGAGCAGTATTATAGTAGTTATATTCTTGTACAAAGGAGCAGTATTATAGTAGTTATATTCTTGTACATAGGGGGCAGTATTATAGTAGTTATATTCTTGTACATAGGAGGCAGTATTATAGTAGTTATATTCTTGTACATAGGAGCAGTATTATAGTAGTTATATTCTTGTACATAGGAGGCAGTATTATAGTAGTTATATTCTTGTACATAGGAGCAGTATTATAGTAGTTATATTCTTGTACATAGGAGGCAGTATTATAGTAGTTATATTCTTGTACATAGGAGGCAGTATTATAGCAGTTATATTCTTGTACATAGGAGCAGTATTATAGCAGTTATATTCTTGTACATAGGAGCAGTATTATGGTAGTTATATTCTTGTACATAGGAGCAGTATTATAGCAGTTATATTCTTGTACCTAGGAGCAGTATTATAGTAGTTATATTCTTGTACATAGCAGCAGTATTATAGTAGTTATATTCTCTTACATAGGAGCAGTATTATAGTAGTTATATTCTTGTACATAGGAGCAGTATTATAGTAGTTATATTCTTGTACATAGGAGCAGTATTATAGTAGTTATATTCTTGTACATAGGAGCAGTATTATAGTAGTTATATTCTTGTACATAGAAGCAGTATTATAGTAGTTATATTCTTGTACATAGAAGCAGTATTATAGTAGTTATATTCTTGTACATAGGAGCAGTATTATGGTAGTTATATTCTTGTACATAGGAGCAGTATTATAGTAGTTATATTCTTGTACATAGGAGCAGTATTATAGTAGTTATATTCTAGTACATAGGAGGCAGTAATATAGTAGATATATTCTTGTACATAGGAGGCAGTATTATAGTAGTTATATTCTTGTACATAGGAGGCAGTATAATAGTAGTTATATTCTTGTACATAGAAGCAGTATTATAGTAGTTATATTATTGTACATAGAAGCAGTATTATAGTAGTTATATTCTTGTACATAGGAGCAGTATTATGGTAGTTATATTCTTGTACATAGGAGGCAGTATTATAGTAGTTATATTCTTGTACATAGGAGCAGTATTATAGTAGTTATATTCTTGTACATAGAAGCAGTATTATAGTAGTTATATTCTTGTACATAGGAGCAGTATTATGGTAGTTATATTCTTGTACATAGGAGCAGTATTATAGTAGTTATATTCTTGTACATAGGAGCAGTATTATAGTAGTTATATTCTAGTACATAGGAGGCAGTAATATAGTAGATATATTCTTGTACATAGGAGGCAGTATTATAGTAGTTATATTCTTGTACATAGGAGGCAGTATAATAGTAGTTATATTCTTGTACATAGAAGCAGTATTATAATAGTTATATTCTTGTACATAGGAGCAGTATTATAGTAGTTATATTCTTGTACATAGGAGGCAGTATTATAGTAGTTATATTTTTGTACATAGGAGCAGTATTATAGTAGTTATATTCTTGTACATAGGAGCAGTATTATAGTAGTTATATTCTAGTACATAGGAGGCAGTAATATAGTAGATATATTCTTGTACATAGGAGGCAGTATTATAGTAGTTATATTCTTGTACATAGGAGGCAGTATAATAGTAGTTATATTCTTGTACATAGAAGCAGTATTATAATAGTTATATTCTTGTACATAGGAGCAGTATTATAGTAGTTATATTCTTGTACATAGGAGGCAGTATTATAGTAGTTATATTTTTGTACATAGGAGCAGTATTATAGTAGTTATATTCTTGTACATAGGAGCAGTATTATAGTAGTTATATTCTTGTACATAGGAGGCAGTATTATAGTAGTTATATTCTTGTACATAGGAGGCAGTATTATAGTAGTTATATTCTTGTACATAGGAGGCAGTATTATAGTAGTTATATTCTTGTACATAGGAGGCAGTATTATAGTAGTTATATTCTTGTACATAGGAGGCAGTATTATAGTAGTTATATTCTTGTACATAGGAGGCAGTATTATAGTAGTTATATTCTTGTACATAAGAGCAGCATTATAGTAGTTATATTCTTGTACATAGGAGCAGTATTATAGTAGTTATATTCTTGTACATAGGAGGCAGTATTATAGTAGTTATATTCCTGTACATAGGAGCAGTATTATAGTAGTTATATTCTTGTACATAGGAGGCAATTTTTATTGTGAAAACAAACAAAAAAAATACAATTAAAATACATTCTTACAAAAACAAAAAATAACAGGCATTGTACACACAATGACTACTCAACTAAAATGACTATAGAATCATATTAAACTTAGAAAGTCCACATTTGCTGGGGAGGAAAAAGAAGAGAAAAAAAAAAAAAACACACAAAATAACATCATATTTTCTGTTTTAAACCAAAGACACATTTCTCCATAATTTCCTATTATTCGGGTTACTCTTTATCTCTAATGATTTAACCCACTGGAGCTCAGACATTATTTGGCTTACGGCTGTGGTGTGGTGGAATGGCTCATTGTGTATAGACACGCGGGTTCTCATGTGCCAATGGTAATATTTTATGACCGAAATGATCAGGTACATTGTCCCCCTGTCTACATTCCTATTTCTGGATGGAACAGCATAGATTATATCAGCATAAGTCAGGGACTGCAGTAATGGGATGTTTAGCTTTTGTGACACCTCTTCCCATATTCTCCTCCCACCCCTGCAGTCAGATATTAAGTGCTCCATCGTCTCCTCCTGCTGACAACCGAGAGGACAGTTCCTATCTGAAACACTTAAAAATTTCAGGTTACCCCTAACAAATAGCTTTCCATGTAATGACAACCAAGCTATGTCAAATAATTTGGCGGGAAGTCGTTTCCCATTGAGGAGCTTCAGACTTTCTTGTAAAGTGCTAGTCACACAATCCCTCAAGACAAGTGGAGAACAAAAGTAAGCCCTACAGACCCTCACGTATAGATCTTTCCTTGGCTTACCCTCAATGTAGGACTTCTCTATCTTCCACCTTCTCACACACTTCAGTCCATAGTCCAGGTACTGGGGGAGGTAGTCACTCGTCCATCGACCCCTCTTGAGACTGCCGCCTCGCACCCAAGACTCTGCAAAAGGCATTATCCAGTCCCTGATACTATTCACCCACAGGAAGCTGTTCTCTGAGTCCAGGCAACCAAAATTAACTTTTAGAAACATGGAGTCAAAGAACACCCTTGGATTCAGCATATCCAACCCACCCTCTCTCCTCTGTAGGTAGGTGATCCCTCTTTTTATCAGGTTCAACCTGTTCCCCCACAACAGTTGGAAGAACAGGCTAAAGAGCCTAGCGGAGAAAGATTCCGGCAAAGGAAAAACGACAGAGACATACAAGAAGACAGGGACCAGGTAAGTCTTCAACATTTTAACCCTTTCTCTATAGGTCAGCCTCCAGTTCTTCCATCGCTGAACCTTTGCATTTCCGGCTTCCAACTTCTCATCCCAATTTAGTTTGGCGTTATCATTCCTCCCAAATTTGACCCCTAGGATTTTAATTTAGGTGGAGGCTCTCACAAATTGTGGCAGATCAAAGTCTGGATCACTGTCTGATATCCAGAGAGCTTGACTCTTCTCAAGGTTGACCAGAGACCCTGAGGCCTCCGAATAACTTCTGATGGCCGCAGACAACATCTCCACCTCACGAGGCTCAGATATCACTACAGTCACATCATCCGCATAGGCAACAACACTCAGGGGCAGGCAATGGGGGACTGGCACCCCCTGAAAACCACACTCCTGCAGTGACCTCAAGAATGGGTCTAAGGCAAATACATACAGCAGCGGACTCAGTGGGCAACCCTGTCTCACCCCTGCCTCAACCCTGAAGGTATCACCCTGCCAACCATTGACCAGAGGAAAGCTCTCAGCCAATCGATGAATTGCCCCGGAATACCGTACTTTGACAAAGTGGCCCATAGATACTCATGATCTACTCTGTCAAAGGCTTTAGCCTGGTCAAGACTCACAACATATCTCCCACCCCTCAGGGCTTTACATCTCTCAAACATCTCCCTTATCGAGATGACTGCTCCAGAGATGTTCCGCCCTTCTACTGTGCCAAACTGACAGCCTGACAACAGTGCTGAGGACAGACAAACTAATCTAGAAAACAGAATTTTTGCCAGAATCTTTCTGTCGACATTCAAGAGGGCAATCGGCCTCCAGTTCTTGATGTCACTCGGCTCTTTACCTTTGGACAGCAGAATCAGCGAGGACACTCTCATGGATGGAGGCATCAGGTGACTTTCTAGACAATTTGTATATACATCCACGAGGATTGGGGCCAAGAGGTCTCTGAATGTCCTATAGAATTCTGCTGTTATCTCATCTGGACCTGGTGCCTTCTTCAGATGTAACTTATCAATTGCCTCTTTAACCTCCGCCACCGTCAAATCTGCTGTCAAAGGAGAAAAGTCCAAATCATTAGTATCAGGGAGCGGAGTTGCCTCCAAGAATTGGGTCATCTTGTCTCTATCCAAAACCTTCCTCTGAAACAAGTCAGCATAGTAAGATCTCACTACCCCCAGGATACCCTCCCGAGATTCTTGCAAAACACCCTGGGGGTCAGTGAGACCGGTGACAGATTTATTTGCCACTCGCTCCCGGCAATTCTCAAAGGGATCAGGAGACCCTAAGGTCCCATAATCCCGTTCAAGAACCAGGGAGGTATACCTGCTGTACTGATACTGCCTTATCTCAGATTTCAGTCGGTCTATCCTTTGTTGGTCATCCCCTCCCGCCGAATATAGTGACTCCAATTCTTTCCGCAGCTTGAGATACTGGCCATACTTACTCTTCCCCTTTATAACTGACAGTCTCTTTAAGAGGGATCTGATCTCATCCTTGACATCCTCCCACCAGTCGGCCATATTGTCATAAAAGTCCACTCTCTCTAGCTGACTCCGTATAAGAGAGTGAACATGGCTCTGAACCGAAGGGTCTTCTAATAGACTGGAATTAAGTCTCCATAACCCTCTACCTGTCCCAGAACACTTTGTGACACCCAAACAGAAATATAAGGCCAGATGGTCTGAATAAGGGACGATCTTCTCATCTTTTTCACCAATGGTCTCTGTAGGACTCACCAGAGCTAAATCTATCCGACTTCTTCTTTCACCACAAAAATAAGTAAATTTTGGTTTCCGACCACTCTGCACAAACACATCTGACAACCCGGCCTGTTGAATAATTCTGTTTAGGACCTTGGAGTCTCTGGTAAGAGGCCTATTAGAGGTCCTGTCACAAGATGTCCTGGTGGCATTGAAATCTCCAGCCATGATGACAGGGATAGATGTGAAGAGATATGGCTTCACTTCATTATAAAGGTTAACCCTTTCAGTCACTGTCTGCGAACCATAGATATTTATAAGACGGAGCCTCCTACCCCGAATAGTAACTTCCAGAATTAGGCACCTTCCCATCAATACCTCTGTCAACCTATGTATAGTTACATCATTGGTGTTAAAGAGGATAGAGACCCCGGCACTTGGTTCTACAGCCAGTGACCAAAAGGATGGACCAGACCGCCATTCACGCTCGGCTTCCCGTAAGAGTCCTGAAGTATTCAAACGTGTCTCTTGTAAGAAAAAGACATCAGCATCAAGAGACCTTAGATGTTCATAAACCACATGCCTGGTCCTCTTCACTCTGACACTGTTCACATTACTGGAGAACACTTTAAGGGTAAAGTCAGCCATCAAAGCAAAGCAAAGCACAAGTAGCAGAGATATTCCCCCCATCATCATAGAGCTGAGTCTGAGCCCACCTGCCGACCACCTGTCTCCATGTCTGATTCGGACAGACGTTTAGCTCGCGGGGGTTTCCTTTTCGTGGGGGGATCGCCCTCTTGGTCCTCATTAAATTCATCTACCACCCTCTTTAACTCTCTCTCCATCTCTTCCTCAGCGTCTGAGTCTGATAGGACACTGTACCTATTTGTGATAGTCATGACACCTGACCCGGGGTCTACTTTCTTTTTGGAAGGTTTTTGGACAGTGGTCCATTCCCCCTCAGGCTTACGGCTGGTTTTGTCCTTCTTCCGTTTCTTCTGCGGATTTATTGATGCAGAGGCAGAAGACGACGTGCCCACAACCTGCTCAGTGACCTCCCCGTTCCCCTCAGTGGCTCCTGTCTGGGACTGGTCAGGCACTATGTCACCCATATTGTCACCCATATTGTGCTGAGGCTCGGGCGGTGTCACTGCTGACCCTGACAACAGCGTCTCCTCCTCTAGGTCATCTGCCACTTCCAGCAAGTCCTCATCAGGGAAGTCCTTACAAACATTATGCCAGGCGTCTGGACAGTCCCTGTGCGAGTGACCGATCCTACCACAGAGGTTGCACCGGATGTTCTGGCAGGTGGCGCTGACATGGCCGATCTCCCCGCATAAGTTACATTTTACCAGGGTGCACACACTCGCAATATGACCGGCCTTTCCGCATTTAAAACATTTTCTAGGCTGACCAGCATAGAAGCATACCCCTTTCTCCCGGCCAATAAAGAATGAGTTGGGCAGATGTTGGGTGATGTTGTTAACCTGCCGTAACTTTACCAGGACCTTCCACCCCCCAGTCCATATGCCATCCTCGTCCCTGGTCTTGGTCAGATCTGACATTAGGTCACAGTGTCTTTTTAGCCATACAACAATATCCTGGTGTGGTACCGACTCGTTCCAGAATATTATGGTGACGTTTGCTGTGTCCGGTCTAGAGATGGGGATGAGGCTGAACTTATTCCAGCCATCAGCATCTCTCACCCGGGCGAAATGAGCCCAGAAGCGGTCCAGGTCAGACATGAGTTTAAAACTGACGTCATACCCCTGCCTGTCAGGAAGGTTTATCACTGCCAGGATGTTAGATGGCAGGAAACCCATTTGGTGGCACAGAAGTTCACGGACCACAAACCTCCTGTCAGGCAACTCCTCCTTGGCCCCTCTATGTCTGAACCTGACCACGTTCCTCCTCTTAAAAGCCTGACCTGTATAGTTTACATTAGACCTGAAGGATGGTGACCCACGGCTCCAGGTATTACCAGAGGAGACCCCACCAGTTCCACCCTCCTGCTGTACTTGAGGGCGCTGTGGTGGCTGCTGACCGCCTGCACTATGAGGGTCTGACACTCCTGGTGTAACTAAAGGGGGGAAGTGCTGTGCATCAGACTGTATAGCCCCCTCCCCACCATCATCCATAATACTCTGCGAGTCACAAGCCTCTGAAGGCTGATCTAATGGTGGACCCGACTCTAGAGATGACCCCAAATCCCCCACACACTGTGAAGCGCTCCCCTCTGCAGAAACATCATCAGTAACATCACATACAGTCATATCAATGCAGTCACTAGCAGTATGATCCTGCTCTACAGAGCCCCGACAGTCCTGCTGAGCCATGACCTGTGAGCTCTCTGCTGCACTGCTGCCTTCAGGCGAGAGTCCACAGTCCTGCTGCTCTCTACTGCCCCCCAGAGCTTGTGGTGACTGCACTGCTACTGCAGAGTTACCTTCAGGCGAGAGCCCACAGTCCTGCTGCTCTCTACTGCCCCCCAGGGCTTGTGGTGACTGCACTGCTACTGCAGAGTTACCTTCAGGCGAGAGTCCACAGTCCTGCTGCTCTCTACTGCCCCCCAGGGCTTGTGGTGACTGCACTGCTACTGCAGAGTTACCTTCAGGCGAGAGTCCACAGTCCTGCTGCTCTCTACTGCCCCCCAGGGCTTGTGGTGACTGCACTGCTACTGCAGAGTTACCTTCAGGCGAGAGTCCACAGTCCTGCTGCTCTCTACTGCCCCCCAGGGCTTGTGGTGACTGCACTGCTACTGTAGAGTTACCTTCTGGTTTGAGTCCACAGTCCTGCTGCTCTCTACTGCCCCCCAGCGCTTGTGGTGACTGCACTGCTACTGCAGAGTTACCTTCAGGCGAGAGCCCACAGTCCTGCTGCTCTCTACTGCCCCCCAGGGCTTGTGGTGACTGCACTGCTACTGCAGAGTTACCTTCAGGCGAGAGTCCACAGTCCTGCTGCTCTCTACTGCCCCCCAGGGCTTGTGGTGACTGCACTGCTACTGTAGAGTTACCTTCTGGTTTGAGTCCACAGTCCTGCTGCTCTCTACTGCCCCCCAGGGCTTGTGGTGACTGCACTGCTACTGCAGAGTTACCTTCTGGCTTGAGTCCATAGTCCTGCTTCACAATACAAACTGCTGGGACTTGTGGTACCTTTTGAGGAGTCTCTGCAGGTCTTTGCTGTTGCTGGACACTTTCTCCCACTTCTCTGTACAAATTCCCTTTCTCAAAAGGGAAGCTGGCTGGTCTGAGGACTGGTCTTGCACAGGCCTGCTGGGTGTCATCTGGACAGGTTGGAGACTTGGGTTTAGATGGAGATGGTTCTGGCGCAGGTCTTCCCCCATGTCCCTCAAGTCTTTGCTGGTTCCTGAAGGATTCAGCGACTGGTCCCATCTGCTCCAGTACAGCCTCCATGTCCTGCACAGTCTCAGCGAGCTGCACAGCGAGGGCGCTCAGCTTCTTGTCGTGGACGGCCTGATTGTTGGGGTTTGCTGCCTTTAGCTTATAGACACAATCTATCTGTTTCTGCAGCTGTAGTTTTGTTCTTTTTAATGTCTCCAGTCTCTTGACCAGAGCTGGGATCCGCTCGGCCAGACATAGTTCAGGTGCATGCTGAGTATTGGGGGGTTGTGTACTCACAGAATGGCTCCTTACAGGCGTCCCTCTGCTTGGTCCTTGCACTGGACTTGGTGCAGCCGTGGTCACTGCTGCGAGGTCACTATCTCCAGATTGGGGACTGGGCCCCTGGTTCTTCTCAGTAACTGCACTTGTGGCCCCATGAAGCCTTCCTTCAGTATTCCCTCTGGTCTCATCTATCGTGTTGGCGACTTTTGCGCTGTTCCCACTCCCGTAACGTGTGCGGTCAGACCGTATCAGGACAGGCTGCTGCAGATTCTCCTGCATGGTCTGCTTCTCCAGGGATGTTCTCCTCTGTCTGCCTGCGGGTGGGGTGGATTGCACATCTGCAGCCATGCTCTTACTCAGTGATGTCTCCTTCTTTACTTCCAACATTTTCTTTTCATCTTTGCTTCCTGCTGCACTGGGACTGGCAACACTCGGAACATTCCTTCCTTCCAAAGAAACTTCTGGATAATTATCCATAGTGTGAGAAGACTGGGAATTATTTCCCAGAATAGGCCTTGGAGCCTGGGCCTTGCTTGGGGAGCATCCCCACCCAGAGTGGCCCCGCCCTGGGCTTTCTCCAGACATCCAAAGCCTCAGGAGAGCTACTGACACACGTCCTCACAGCAAGGAGGCAGTATTATAGTAGTTATATTCTTGTACATAGGAGGCAGTATTATAGTAGTTATATTCTTGTACATAGGAGCAGTATTATAGCAGTTATATTCTTGTACATAGGAGGCAGTATTATAGTAGTTATATTCTTGTACATAGGAGCAGTATTATAGCAGTTATATTCTTGTACATAGGAGCAGTATTATAGTAGTTATATTCTTGTACATAGGAGCAGTATTATAGCAGTTATATTCTTGTACATAGGAGCAGTATTATAGTAGTTATATTCTTGTACATAGGAGGCAGTATTATAGTAGTTATATTCTTGTACATAGGAGCAGTATTATAGTAGTTATATTCCTGTACATAGGAGCAGTATTATAGCAGTTATATTCTTGTACATAGGAGGCAGTATTATAGTAGTTATATTCTTGTACATAGGAGCAGTATTATAGTATTTATATACTTGTACATAGGAGGCAGTATTATAGTAGTTATATTCTTGTACATAGGAGCAGTATTATAGTATTTATATACTTGTACATAGGAGGCAGTATTATAGTAGTTATATTCTTGTACATAGGAGCAGTATTATAGTAGTTATATTCTTGTACATAGGAGGCAGTATTATAGCAGTTATATTCTTGTACATAGGAGCAGTATTATAGTAGTTATATTCTTGTATATAGGAGCAGTATTATAGTAGTTATATTCTTGTACATAGGAGGCAGTATTATAGTAGTATTATTCTTGTACATAGGAGTAGTATTATAGTAGTTATATTCTTGTACATAGGAGCAGTATTATAGTAGTTATATTCTTGTACATAGGAGCAGTATTATAGTAGTTATATTCTTGTACATAGGAGGCAGTATTATAGTAGTTATATTCTTGTACATAGGAGCAGTATTATAGTAGTTATATTCTTGTACATAGGAGGCAGTATTATAGTAGTTATATTCTTGTACATAGGAGCAGTATTATAGTAGTTATATTCTTGTACATAGGAGCAGTATTATAGCAGTTATATTCTTATACATAGGAGGCAGTATTATAGTAGTTATATTCTTGTACATAGGAGCAGTATTATAGTAGCTATATTCTTGTACATAGGAGCAGCATTATAGTTGTTATATTCTTGTACATAGGAGGCAGTATTATAGTAGTTATATTCTTGTACATAGGAGCAGTATTATAGTAGTTATATTCTTGTACATAGGAGGCAGTATTATAGTAGTTATATTCTTGTACATAGGAGGCAGTATTATAGTAGTTATATTCTTGTACATAGGAGCAGTATTATAGTAGTTATATTCTTGTACATAGGAGCAGTATTATATTAGTTATATTCTTGTACATAGGAGCAGTATTATAGCAGTTATATTCTTGTACATAGGAGCAGTATTATATAGTTATATTCTTGTACATAGGAGCAGTATTATAGTAGTTATATTCTTGTACATAGGAGCAGTATTATTGTAGTTATATTCTTGTACATAGGAGGCAGTATTATAGTAGTTATATTATTGTACATAGGAGGCAGTATTATAGTAGTTATATTCTTGTACATAGGAGGCAGTATTATAGTAGTTATATTATTGTACATAGGAGGCAGTATTATAGTAGTTATATTCTTGTACATAGGAGGCAGTATTATAGTAGTTATATTCTTGTACATAGGAGGCAGTATTATAGTAGTTATATTCTTGTACATAGGAGCAGTATTATAGTAGTTATATTCTTGTACATAGGAGCAGTATTATAGAGGTTATATTCTTGTACATAGGAGCAGTATTATAGTAGTTATATTCTTGTACATAGGAGGCAGTATTATAGTAGTTATATTCTTGTACATAGGAGGCAGTATTATAGTAGTTATATTCTTGTACATAGGAGCAGTATTATAGTAGTTATATTCTTGTACATAGGAGGTAGTATTATAGTAGTTATATTCTTGTACATAGGAGGCAGTATTATAGTAGTTATATTCTTGTACATAGGAGCAGTATTATAGTAGTCACATTTGTTTTCTTCTGGGAAATATGATTTTCTGAAACGTAATGGCAATGAATAGAAGCAATTTCATAAATTCAATTTTAAATGTCTCTGAAAATGCTAATAGTATCATTGATTTCAATATTACTAGAGACTAGACTTTCTCTTTAATATCTCACTGATCTATGTCATATTTGTATCTTTGTTCATGGCTGCTCATTTTTTTCCTTCTGCAGCAGATGACGGTCACATCTGTGAGGTTGTAGCATCTGAAAAGATGTAAAGTGCTATTAGAAGGGGGTCACAGACTTGAAAATTAGCATCTGTACACCTGGACTTTGTGTGATGGAGACACAATCTGTTCTCAGCACACTGTCAAACACTAACACATGTGATTCACAAGCCAAGCAGTGCTCAGTTCTCTGGACAGTCAGGACCAATGATAACGAGAAAAGTAAACACCTAAGAGAAGATTGTGCCAACAATAAGAGATGCAATAACAAAACACAGTTCTCTAACCTTCACAAAATCAGACACTGAGTGAATTTTGCTGTGCATATATGGCACCTCTACTGATATGAAATAAAACCCGAATATACACATTGTATAAACCTATATGATGTCCAAGCTGATCATAATACTGCCTCCTATGTACAAGAATATACTATAATACTGCTCCTATGTACAAGAATATAACTACTATAATACTGCTCCTATGTACAGGAATATAACTACTATAATACTGCTCCTATGTACAAGAATATAACTACTATAATACTGCTCCTATGTACAAGAATATAACTACTATAAT
The DNA here is from genome assembly GCF_905171765.1 of Bufo bufo. Classification (NCBI taxonomy): domain Eukaryota; kingdom Metazoa; phylum Chordata; class Amphibia; order Anura; family Bufonidae; genus Bufo; species Bufo bufo. Next base: position 92,566,522 of record NC_053399.1, read on the forward strand.
ACTGCTCCTATATACAAGAATATAACTACTATAATACTGCTCCTATGTACAAGAATATAACTACTATAATACTGCTCCTATGTACAAGAATATAACTACTATAATACTGCTCCTATGTACAAGAATATAACTACTATAATACTGCTCCTATGTACAAGAATATAACTACTATAATACTGCTCCTATGTACAAGAATATAACTACTATAATACTGCCCCCTATGTACAAGAATATAACTACTATAATACAGCTCCTATGTACAAGAATATAACTACTATAATACTGCTCCTATGTACAGGAATATAACTACTATAATACTGCCTCCTATGTATAAGAATATAACTACTATAATACTGCCTCCTATGTACAAGAATATACTATAATACTGCTCCTATGTACAAGAATATAACTACTATAATACTGCTCCTATGTACAGGAATATAACTACTATAATACTGCTCCTATGTACAAGAATATAACTACTATAATACTGCTCCTATGTACAAGAATATAACTACTATAATACTGCTCCTATATACAAGAATATAACTACTATAATACTGCTCCTATGGACAAGAATATAACTACTATAATACTGCTCCTATGTACAAGAATATAACTACTATAATACTGCTCCTATGTACAAGAATATAACTACTATAATACTGCTCCTATGTACAAGAATATAACTACTATAATACTGCTCCTATGTACAAGAATATAACTACTATAATACTGCCCCCTATGTACAAGAATATAACTACTATAATACAGCTCCTATGTACAAGAATATAACTACTATAATACTGCTCCTATGTACAGGAATATAACTACTATAATACTGCCTCCTATGTATAAGAATATAACTACTATAATACTGCCTCCTACGTACAAGAATATAACTACTATAATACTGCCTCCTATGTACAAGAATATAACTACTATAATACTGACCCCTATGTACAAGAATATAACTACTATAATACAGCTCCTATGTACAAGAATATTTCTACTATAATATTGCCTCCTATGTACAAGAATATAACTACTATAATACTGCTCCTATGTACAAGAATATAACTACTATAATACTGCTCCTATGTACAAGAATATAACTACTATAATACTGCTCCTATGTACAAGAATATAACTACTATAATACTGCTCCTATGTACAAGAATATAACTACTATAATACTGCTCCTATGTACAAGAATATAACTACTATAATACTGCTCCTACGTACAAGAATATAACTACTATAATACTGCTCCTATGTACAAGAATATAACTACTATAATACTGCTCCTATGTACAAGAATATAACTACTATAATACTGACCCCTATGTACAAGAATATAACTACTATAATACAGCTCCTATGTACAAGAATATAACTACTATAATACTGCTCCTATGTACAAGAATATAACTACTATAATACTGCTCCTATGTACAAGAATATAACTACTATAATACTGCTCCTATGTACAAGAATATAACTACTATAATACTGCTCCTATGTACAAGAATATAACTACTATAATACTGCTCCTATGTACAGGAATATAACTACTACAATACTGCTCCTATGTACAAGAAAACAACTACTATAATACTGCCTCCTATGTACAGGAATATAACTACTATAATACTGCCTCCTATGTACAAGAATATAACTACTATAATACTGCTCCTATGTACAAGAATATAGCTACTATAATACTGCCTCCTATACACAAGAATATAACTACTATAATACTGCTCCTATGTACAAGAATATAACTACTATAATACTGCCTCCTATACACAAGAATATAACTACTATAATACTGCTCCTATGTACAATAATATAACTACTATAATATTGCTCCTATGTACAAGAATATAACTACTATAATACTGCCTCCTATGTACAAGAATATAACTACTATAATACTGCTCCTATGTACAAGAATATAACTACTATAATACTGCTCCTATGTACAAGAATATAACTACTATAATACTTCTCCTATGTACAAGAATATCACTACTATAATACTGCCTCCTATGTACAAGAATATAACAACTATAATACTGCCCCTAAGTACAAGAATATAACTACTATAATACTGCTCCTATATACAAGAATATAACTACTATAATACTGCTCCTATGTACAAGAATATAACTACTATAATACTGCCTCCTATGTACAAGAATATAACTACTATAATACTGCTCCTATGTACAAGAATATAACTACTATAATACTGCCTCCTATGTACAAGAATATAACTACTATAATACTGCTCCTATGTACAAGAATATAACTACTATAATACTACCTCCTATGTACAAGAATATAACTACTATAATACTGCCTCCTATGTACAAGAATATAACTACTATAATACTGCTCCTATGTACAAGAATACAACTACTACACTGCTCAAAAAAATAAAGGGAACACTTAAACAACACAATGTAACTCCAAGTCAATCGCACTTCTGTGAAATCAAACTGTCCACTTAGGAAGCAACACTGAGTGACAATCAATTTCACATGCTGTTGTGCAAATGGGATAGACAATAGGTGGAAATTATAGGCACTTAGCAAGACGCCCCCAATAAAGGAGTGGTTCTGCAGGTGGTGACCACAGACCACTTCTGAGTTCCTATGCTTCCTGGCTGATGTTTTGGTCACTTTTGAATGCTGGCGGTGCTTTCACTCTAGTGGTAGCATGAGACGGAGTCTACAACCCACACAAGTGGCTCAGGTAGTGCAGCTTTTCCAGGATGGCACATCAATGCGAGCTGTGGCAAGAAGGTTTGCTGATTCTGTCAGCGTAGTGTCCAGAGCATGGAGGCGCTACCAGGAGACAGGCCAGTACATCAGGAGACGTGGAGGAGGCCGTAGAAGGGCAACAACCCAGCAGCAGGACCGCTACCTCCGCCTTTGTGCAAGGAGGAACAGGAGGTGCACTGCCAGAGCCCTGCAAAATGACCTCCAGCAGGCCACAAATGTGCATGTGTCTGCTCAAACGGTCAGAAACAGACTCCATGAGGGTGATATGAGGGCCCGACGTCCACAGGTGGGGGTTGTGCTTACAGCCCAACACCGTGCAGGACGTTTGGCATTTGCCAGAGAACACCAAGATTGGCAAATTCGCCACTGGCACCCTGTGCTCTTCACAGATGAAAGCAGGTTCACACTGAGCACATGTGACAGAGTCTGGAGACGCCGTGGAGAACGTTCTGCTGCCTGCAACATCCTCTAGCATGACCGGTTTGGCATTGGGTCAGTAATGGTGTGGGGTGGCATTTCTTTGGAGGGCCGCACAGCCCTCCATGTGCTCGCCAGAGGTAGCCTGACTGCCATTAGGTACCGAGATGAGATCCTCAGACCCCTTGTGAGACCATATGCTGGTGCGGTTGGCCCTGGGTTCCTCCTAATGCAAGACAATGCTAGACCTCATGTGGCTGGAGTGTGTCAGCAGTTCCTGCAAGACGAAGGCATTGATGCTATGGACTGGCTCACCCGTTCCCCAGACCTGAATCCAATTGAGCACATCTGGGACATCATGTCTCGCTCTATCCACCAATGTCACGTTGCACCACAGACTGTCCAGGAGTTGGCAGATGCTTTAGTCCAGGTCTGGGAGGAGATCCCTCAGAAGACCATCCACCACCTCATCAGGAGCATGCACAGGCGTTGTAGGGAGATCATAAAGGCACGTGGAGGCCACACACACTACTGAGCCTCATTTTGACTTGTTTTAAGGACATTACATCAAAGTTGGATCAGCCTGTAGTGTGTTTTTCCACTTTAATTTTGAGTGTGACTCCAAATCCAGACCTCCATGGGTTAAAAAATTTGATTTCCATTTTTTTATTTTTGTGTGATTTTGTTGTCAGCACATTCAACTATGTAAAGAACAAAGTATTTCAGAAGAATATTTAATGAATTCAGATCTAGGATGTGTTATTTTTGTGTTCCCTTTATTTTTTTGAGCAGTGTATAATACTTCCCCCTATGTAGAGGAATATAACTACTATAATACTGTCCTCTATGTACAAGAATATAACTACTATAATACTGCCCTCTATATACAAGAATCTAACTACTATAATACTGCTCCTATGTACAAGAATATAACTACTATAATACTGCTCCTATGTACAAGAATATAACTACTATAATACTGCTCCTATGTACAAGAATATAACTACTGTAATACTGCTCCTATGTACAAGACTATAACTACTATAATACTGCTCCTATGTACAAGAATATAACTACTATAATACTGCCTCCTATGTACAAGAATATAACTACTATAATACTGCTCCTATGTACAAGAATATAACTACTATAATACTGCTCCTATGTACAGGAATATAACTACTATAATACTGCTCCTATGTACAAGAATATAACTACTGTAATACTGCTCCTATGTACAAGAATATAACTACTATAATACTGCTCCTATGTACAAGAATATAACTACTATAATACTGCCTCCTATGTACAAGAATATAACTACTATAATACTGCTCCTATGTACAAGAATATAACTACTATAATACTGCCCCTATGTACAGAAATATAACTACTATAATACTGCCTCCCATGTACTATAATACTGCCTCCTATGTACAGGAATATAACTACTATAATACTGCCTCCTATGTACAAGAATATAACTACTATAATACTGCTCCTATGTACAAGAATATAACTACTATAATACTGCTCCTATGTACAAGAATATAACTACTATAATACTGCTCCTATGTACAAGAATATAACTACTATAATACTGCGCCTATGTACAGGGATATATCTACTATAATACTGCCTCCTGTGTACAGGAATATAACTACTATAATACTGCTCCTATGTACAAGAATATACCTACTTTAATACTGCTCCTATGTACAAGAATATAACTACTATAATACTGCCTCCTATGTACAGAAATATAACTACTATAATACTGCTCCTATGTACAAGAATATACCTACTATAATACTGCTCCTATGTACAAGAATATAACTACTATAATACTACTCCTATGTACAAGAATATAACTACTATAATACTGCCTCCCATGTACAAGAATATAACTACTATAATACTGCCTCCTATGTACAAGAATATAACTACTATAATACTGCTCCTATGTACAGGAATATAACTACTATAATACTGCCTCCTATGTACAAGAATATAACTGCTATAATACTGCCTCCTATGTACAAGAAAATAACTACTATAATACTGCTCCTATGTACAAGAATATAACTACTATAATACTGCCCCTATGTACAGAAATATAACTACTATAATACTGCCTCCCATGTACTATAATACTGCCTCCTATGTACAGGAATATAACTACTATAATACTGCCTCCTATGTACAAGAATATAACTACTATAATACTGCTCCTATGTACAAGAATATAACTACTATAATACTGCTCCTATGTACAAGAATATAACTACTATAATACTGCTCCTATGTACAAGAATATAACTACTATAATACTGCGCCTATGTACAGGGATATATCTACTATAATACTGCCTCCTGTGTACAGGAATATAACTACTATAATACTGCTCCTATGTACAAGAATATACCTACTTTAATACTGCTCCTATGTACAAGAATATAACTACTATAATACTGCCTCCTATGTACAGAAATATAACTACTATAATACTGCTCCTATGTACAAGAATATACCTACTATAATACTGCTCCTATGTACAAGAATATAACTACTATAATACTACTCCTATGTACAAGAATATAACTACTATAATACTGCCTCCCATGTACAAGAATATAACTACTATAATACTGCCTCCTATGTACAAGAATATAACTACTATAATACTGCTCCTATGTACAGGAATATAACTACTATAATACTGCCTCCTATGTACAAGAATATAACTACTATAATACTGCTCCTATGTACAAGAATATAACTACTATAAAGCTGCCCCTATGGATAATTTTTTGAATTAGAAAAGGTGAGAAAAAAAATCTAATGTGCTGAATTTACTCTTATTTTTTGTCCTCCAGTACAGGACCCCACCTTCCCCGTGCAGAAAATGAATAGTAATGTACATATAATTATGCTCACCATGTGTTCTACTTCCCTATCTCTTTTAGCCAAGAATTACGCATCACAATTACGATACAGATTACTTCACTAATTCCTTTTAAAATTCAGCACTCCACATGGGGAAGTTGGGCAAGTGTCTCGCGGACGTGGCATGAAAGCTGCCATCTATCCATCTACCATCTGCTAGAAACCTGTTATCCTCACGCTGGCTTCCGCACTCCATACTAAGCGACACCTGTCCCACTTAACCTGTTAGGTCCCGGGCATATCAACACACAATTCTCATTCCTTTAAGCACTGAATGATGTGGGCGCTTGCAGCCAAATTAGGTCACAGCCATCCAGGCCTGGCACAGAGAAACTGGGTACTAAACCTTATGTGGCGCAACGCAACAGATATTTGGCATAGGCCAGCTTACTGGTTATCCTGATCAGAGGATTGTACAAAATAGGTCACAAAGCAGATTTTAAACTAGATTTGTTTTATATTATAGGAAGAATGATTTATATTATTTTATATTACATTCCACCTTTCCTCTGAAAAAAAGGCCAGACCCAGGAACAGCAGGTCACAGATACCGGACCTTGACCAATCTCACTTGTCATCTTTTTCTTTTGGCGAGATATACCTACAGTATATGAAAAACCTACATTCCCATTCACTAAAAACAGTATTATAGTACGAACTTTGGGCACCCTGCATAGTTAGCACCTAGTAACTCCTTTTGGCAGGTATCACAGCTTGTAAACATATTTTGTAGCCAGCCAAGAGCTTTTCAGTTCTTGTTTGAGGGATTTTCATCCATTCTTCCTCACACTCGTCTTCCAGTTCTGTGAGATTCCTGGGCTGTCTTGCATACACTGCTCTTTTGAAGTCTATCCACAGATTTTCAATGATGTTCAGATCTGGGGACTGTGAGGGCCATGGTAAAACCTTCAGTGCACACCTTTTGAGGTGATCTATTGTGGAGTTTGAGGTGTGTTTAGGATCATTATCCATTTGTAGAACCCATCATCTTTTCAATTTCGGCTTTTTTACAGTTAGTGTTATGTTTTCCTTCGAATTTGTTGAATTTTATTGAATCCATTCTTCCCTGTATCCATGACATGTTCCCTGTGCCATTGGCTGCAACACATCCCCAAAGCATGTTTGATCCACCACCGTGCTTAATGGTTGGATTCTAAATTCTGTGCCATTTTGTCTCTAAACATACCTTTGCTCATTGAGGCCAAATAGCTCTATCTTAACCTTATTGGTCCATAGAACTTGTTTCCAAAATTCCTCATGCTTGTTTAGATGTTCTTTTGCAAACTTATGACACTAAATTTAGCGATGAGGATGCAGGAGAACTTTTCTTCTGATGACTCTTTCATGAAGGACATATTTGTATAGGTGTTGCTGAGCAGTAGAACAATGTACCACAACTCCAGAGTCTGCTAAATCTTCCTGAAGGTCTTTTGCAGTCAAGAGGGGGGTTCTGGTTTGTATTTTCTAGCAATCCTATGAGCAGCATTCTCATAAATTTTTCTTGGTCTTCCAGACCTTCTCTTGACCTCCACTGTTTCTGATAACTGCCATTTCTTAATTACATTTTGAACAGAGGAAATGCTATGCTGAAAACTTTTTGCTATCTTCTTATAGCCTTCTCCTGCATTGTGGACCTCAATCGTTTTCATCTTTAGAGTGTTGGGCAGCTGCTTAGGAGAACCCATGGATGCTGTTTTTGGGACAAGGTTAGAGCAGTCTGGGTATTTATAAAGCTTAGAAATCTGAATCACTTGGCCTTTACAAACAATGATTGTGAACAAGCCTTAACTCTAACAGGCTATTTAAGGTCTAATACCTCAGTCAAAGTTATCTGAGCGCTCAAATCTAAAATAGTACAAAACAAAATAAAACACTGATATTGCTTAAAATGTTGAAAACTGTTTCATCTTTAACTTTATGACTTCAACTTACTTAACTGCTCACAGTCATAGTAGTTTTGCATCCCACTGTAGGAGCAGTATATTTGTTATTTTTTGTTTATAATCTTGTACATAGAAGGCAGTATTATAGTAGTTATATTCTTGTACATAGGAGCAGTATTATAGTAGTTATTTTCTAGTACATAGGAGCAGTATTATAGTAGTTATACTCTTGTACATAGGAGCAGTATTATAGTAGTTATATTTTTGTACATAGGAGCAGTATTATAGTAGTTATATTCTTGTATATAGGAGGCAGTATTATAGTAGTTATATTCTTGTACATAGGAGCAGTATTATAGTAGTTTTTTTCTAGTACATAGAAGGCAGTATTATAGTAGTTATTTTCTTGTACATAGAAGGCAGTATTATAGTAGTTATATTCTTGTACATAGGAGCAGTATTATAGTAGTTATATTCTTGTACATAGGAGGCAGTATTATAGTAGTTATTTTCTTGTACATAGGAGGCAGTATTATAGTAGTTATATTCTTGTACATAGGAGGCAGTATTATAGTAGTTATATTCTTGTACATAGGAGCAGTATTATAGCAGTTATATTCTTGCACATAGGAGCAGTATTATAGTAGTTATATTCTTATACATAGGAGCAGGTTTATAGTAGTTATATTCTTGTACATAGGAGCAGTATTATAGTAGTTATACTCTTGCACATAGGAGCAGTATTATAGTAGTTATATTCTTGTACATAGGAGGCAGTATTATAGTAGTTATATTCTTGTACATAGGAGCAGTATTATAGTAGTTATATTCTTGTACATAGGAGGCAGTATTATAGTAGTTATATTCTTGTACATAGGATGCAGTATTATAGTAGTTATATTCTTGTACATAGGAGCAGTATTATAGCAGTTATATTCTTGCACATAGGAGCAGTATTATAGTAGTTATATTCTTATACATAGGAGCAGGTTTATAGTAGTTATATTCTTGTACATAGAAGCAGTATTATAGTAGTTATACTCTTGCACATAGGAGCAGTATTATAGTAGTTATATTCTTGTACATAGGAGGCAGTATTATAGTAGTTATATTCTTGTACATAGGAGCAGTATTATAGTAGTTATATTCTTGTACATAGGAGCAGTATTATAGTAGTTATATTCTTGTACATAGGAGGCAGTATTATAGTAGTTATATTCTTGTACATAGGAGGCAGTATTATAGTAGTTATATTCTTGTACATAGGAGCAGTATTATAGTAGTTATATTCTTGTACATAGGAGCAGTATTATAGTAGTTATATTCTTGTACATAGGAGCAGTATTATAGTAGTTATATTCTTGTACATAGGAGGCAGTATTATAGTAGTTATATTCTTGTACATAGGAGGCAGTATTATAGTAGTTATATTCTTGTACATAAGAGCAGTATTATAGTAGTTATATTCTTGTACATAGGAGGCAGTATTATAGTAGTTATATTCTTGTACATAGGAGGTAGTATTATAGTAGTTATATACTTGTACATAGGAGGCAGTATTATAGTAGTTATATTCTTGTACATACGAGGCAGCATTTTAGTATGAGGGGGAGTCCAAATACATAATTTGCTTTAAAATACACTTTGTCCTGTCAATTAGCTGTTGTATTCCCTTATTAAAAAATTGTTTTAGGGTGAGTTGCGAGCCATGAATGCACCACTGTCTTCACCAGAGAGGCATGGCTGATTTAAAAATAGTTCACCACATAATCATTTGTCATTCTTCTATTCAACTGAATCAGTTCATGTGAACGTTAAATGTTGTCATCAGTCGTGGACGGGTTTCCAACTCCTTCTTTATGGCAGAAACTTGTGCGGCCTTTCTTGAACCTCTCTATCCATTTATACACACTTTTACTGTGCACAAAGCCTTCGATAAATATTGGCACCAGACACACCCTCAGAGCACAGGGGGAAAAAAAGGAATCACTGCATGCTGCTCTTCTTTCATGCAAATCACAAGTGGGGCAGGTATTGTTTGTTGCACCGCAAATGAACTGACGTAACACGTTCAAACCTGCACGGCAGTCACTAGGGAGGTTATGGCAAAAAATGATGTATTTGTCTTTTGTAAAAGTTGAATAAAATAAATTCTACAGCCAGATTGCTGATAGTAGTCATATTCTTGTACACAGTAGCAGTATTAGGCCTCTTTCAGACTTCCGTTGCGGGAAAATGTGCGGGTGCGTTACGGGAACACCCGCCATTTTTCAGCGCGAGTGCAAAACATTGTAATGCGTTTTGCACGCGCGTGAGAAAAATCGCGCATGTTTGGTACCCAAACCCGAACTTCTTCACAGAAGTTCGGGCTTGGGATCGGTGTTCTGTAGATTGTATTATTTTCCCTTATAACATGGTTATAAGGGAAAATAATAGCATTCTGAATACAGAATGCATAGTAAAATAGCGCTGGAGGGGTTAAAAAAAAATAAAAATTTTAACTGACCTTAATCCACTTGATCGCGCAGCCGTCATCTCCTTCTGTCTCCTTTGCGGAACAGGACCTGTGGTGAGCATTCATTACCATGGTAAAAGATCATGTGATGGATCATGTGATGATCGGAGAGACGTCACCACAGGTCATTTTCCTGTAATGAATGCTTACCACAGGTCCTGTTCAGCAAAGGAGACAGAAGGAGATGCCGGGCTGCGCGATCAAGTGGATTAAGGTGAGTTAAATTATTATTATTATTTTTTTAACCCCTCCAGCTCTATTTTACTATGCATAGGAGTAGTATTATAGTAGTTATATTCTTGTACATAGGATGCAGTATTATAGTAGTTATATTCTTGTACATAGGAGCAGTATTATAGTAGTTATATTCTTGTACATAGGAGGCAGTATTATAGTAGTTATATTCTTATACATAGGAGGCAGTATTATAGTAGTTATATTCTTGTACATAGGGAGCAGTATTATAGTAGTTATATTCTTGTACATAGGAGGCAGTATTATATTAGTTATATTCTTGTACATAGGAGCAGTATTATATTAGTTATATTCTTGTACATAGGAGGCAGTATTACAGTAGTTATATTCTTGTACATAGGAGGCAGTATTATAGTAGTTATATTCTTCTACATAGGAGGCAGTATTATAGTAGTTATATTCTTGTACATAGGAGCAGTATTACAGTAGTTATATTCTTGTACATAGGAGCAGTATTATAGTAGTTATATTCTTGTACATAGGATCAGTATTATAGTAGTTATATTCTTGTACATAGGAGGCAGTATTATAGTAGTTATATTCCTGTACATAGGAGCAGTATTATAGTAGTTATATTCTTGTACATAGGAGGCAGTATTATAGTAGTTATATTCCTGTACATAGGAGCAGTATTATAGTAGTTATATTCCTGTACATAGGAGCAGTATTATAGTAGTTATATTCCTGTACATAGGAGCAGTATTATAGTAGTTATATTCTTGTACATAGTAGCAGTATTATAGTAGTTATATTCCTGTACATAGGAGGCAGTATTATAGTAGGTATATTCTTGTACATAGGAGCAGTATTATAGTAGTTATATTCTTGTACATAGGAGCAGTATTATAGTAGTTATATTCTTGTACATAGGAGCAGTATTATAGTAGTTATATTCTTGTACATAGGAGGCAGTATTATAGTAGTTATATTCTTGTACATAGGAGCAGTATTATAGAAGGTATATTCTTGTACGTAGGAGCAGTATTATAGTAGTTATATTCTTGTACATAGGAGGCAGTATTATAGTAGTTATATTCTTGTACATAGGAGCAGTATTATAGTAGTTATATTCTTGTACATAGGAGCAGTATTACAGTAGTTATATTCTTCTACATAGGAGCAGTATTATAGTAGTTATATTCTTGTACATAGGAGCAGTATTACAGTAGTTATATTCTTGTACATAGGAGCAGTATTATAGTAGTTATATTCTTGTACATAGGAGCAGTATTATAGTAGTTATATTCTTGTACATAGGAGGCAGTATTATAGTAGTTATATTCTTGTACATAGGAGCAGTATTACAGTAGTTATATTCTTCTACATAGGAGCAGTATTATAGTAGTTATATTCTTGTACATAGGCGCAGTATTATAGTAGTTATATTCTTGTACATAGGAGGCAGTATTATAGTAGTTATATTCTTGTACATAGGAGCAGTATTATAGTAGTTATATTCCTGTACATAGGAGCAGTATTATAGTAGTTATAATCTTGTACATAGGAGCAGTATTATAGTAGTTATATTCTTGTACGTAGGAGCAGTATTATAGTCCCCTATAACAGTGCCATCCACAGATGCCCCCATAACAGTGCCATCCACAGATGCCCCCATAACAGTGCCATCCACAGATGCCCCCATAACAGTGCCATGCACAGATGCCCCCAAAACAGTACCATGCACAAATGCCCCCATAACAGTGCCATGCACAAATGCCCCCATAATGATCCCCCATAACAGTGCCATCCACAGATCCCCCATAACAGTGCCATCCACAGATGCCCCCATAACAGTGCCATCCACAGATGCCCCCATAACAGTGCAATCCACAGATGCCCCCATAATGATCCCCCATAACAGTGTCATCCACAGATGCCCCCATAACAGTGCCATCCACATATGCCCCCATAACAGTGCCATCCAGAGATGCCCCATAACAGTGCAATCCACAGATTCCCCCATAATGATCCCCCATAACAGTGCCATCCACAGATGCCCCATAACAGTGCCATCCACAGATGCCCCCATAACAGTGCCATCCAAAGATGCCCCCATAACAGTGCCAACCACAGATCCCCCATAATAGTGTCATCCACAGACCACCATTATTCAAAATATATTTTTTCTTATTTTCCTCCTCAAAAACCTAGGTGCGTCTTATGGGGCAAAAAATACGGCACATTGTACAGCGGCTGTGCTTGGTATCGCAGCTCAGCCTCATTCACTTCTATGGGGCCATGTGAGTGATGAACTTGTTGTCACTTGGCCTAGGTAAAGCTGCGAGAAAGCCACAACGCTACAGCAAGGGTCGCAGACTTCTCAAACAGCTGATCGGCAGGGGTCCGGGATGTTGGATCCCCACCGATCAGATACTGATAACCTATCGGAAAACCCCCCTTAACTTTACATACGGGAACACCATAAAAACTGTTCCCTTGCTGAAGAACCCTTGCTATTGCAGTGACATCTATTGCTGTTGCTGTCTTCTGGTGAACTGTTAACCGGTTTGTAAGGAACCTATTACCCATACAGGTGAGACAACAATAAGCTAAAATAGTTTGGGCTATAATTCTAAAACATTTTACATTGTCGTCCGTTTTTCAACGACAAAATTGGTATGACTCTTGACTATTTCAACAAATGACAAACCTACAGCATGTGAATTTACTGAAAAAATTACTTTTACTCCGGAAAGTCCCATGAATTGTTTTATACGAGGCTTTACTCCAGCAGACCAGCAGGGGGCATTGTACAATAAGTGTTCCCATGTATCACAAAGGGTTCCAACAGAAGTATCTTCAGTGTGTGTGAGCCTGTAGTATAAGAAAAAATAGCAGCAGATGAAATATATTACCGCGTCCTCATCCTTTCTCTGTTCTCGCTAGTGTTTCTGAAGTATATATTCATAACCCATCCCCCACATTCCAAGTATGTCATTATGGTGATTATGTATGAGTATAGTCTTTGCTCCTCTCTTAAAAAAACTACCTACATACGAGGTGCATCTGGGCCCTTTCAGATGCTATACTTCTCACTGATAGGATTGTTAGAGCAGATGATATGCCCCTTTTTCGAGGTGCATCGGGGCCCTTTCAGATGCTATACTTCTCACTGATAGGGTTGTTGGAGCAGATCATATGCCCCTTTTACGGGGTGCATCGGGGCCCTTTCAGATGCTATACTTCTCACTGATAGGGTTGTTGGAGCAGATCATATGCCCCTTTTACGAGGTGCATCGGGGCCCTTTCAGATGCTATACTTCTCACTGATAGGGTTGTTGGAGCAGATCATATGCCCCTTTTACGAGGTGCATCTGGGCCCTTTCAGATGCTATACTTCTCACTGATAGGATTGTTAGAGCAGATGATATGCCCCTTTTTCGAGGTGCATCGGGGCCCTTTCAGATGCTATACTTCTCACTGATAGGGTTGTTGGAGCAGATCATATGCCCCTTTTACGGGGTGCATCGGGGCCCTTTCAGATGCTATACTTCTCACTGATAGGGTTGTTGGAGCAGATCATATGCCCCTTTTACGAGGTGCATCGGGGCCCTTTCAGATGCTATACTTCTCACTGATAGGGTTGTTGGAGCAGATCATATGCCCCTTTTACGAGGTGCATCGGGGCCCTTTCAGATGCTATACTTCTCACTGATAGGGTTGTTAGAGCAGATCATATGCCCCTTTTACGAGGTGCATCGGGGCCCTTTCAGATGCTATACTTCTCACTGATAGGGTTGTTGGAGCAGATCATATGCCCCTTTTACGAGGTGCATCGGGGCCCTTTCAGATGCTATACTTCTCACTGACAGGGTTGATGGAGCAGATCATATGCCCCTTTTACGAGGTGCATCGGGCCCCTTTCAGATGCTATACTTCTCACTGATAGGGTTGTTGGAGCAGATCATATACCCCTTTTACGGGGTGCATCGGGGCCCTTTCAGATGCTATACTTCTCACTAACAGGGTTGTTGGAGCAGATCATATGCCCCTTTTACGAGGTGCATCGGGGCCCTTTCAGATGCTATACTTCTCACTGATAGGGTTGTTGGAGCAGATCATATACCCCTTTTACGGGGTGCATCGGGGCCCTTTCAGATGGTATACTTCTCACTGACAGGGTTGTTGGAGCAGATCATATGCCCCATTTTACGAGGTGCATCGGGGCCCTTTCAGATGCTATACTTCTCACTGATAGGGTTGTTGGAGCAGATCATATGCCCCTTTTACGGGGTGCATCGGGGCCCTTTCAGATGCTATACTTCTCACTGATAGGGTTGTTGGAGCAGATCATATGCCCCTTTTACGAGGTGCATCGGGGCCCTTTCAGATGCTATACTTCTCACTGATAGGGTTGTTGGAGCAGATCATATGCCCCTTTTACGAGGTGCATCGGGGCCCTTTCAGATGCTATACTTCTCACTGACAGGGTTGTTGGAGCAGATCATATGCCACTTTTACGAGGTGCATCGGGGCCCTTTCAGATGCTATACTTCTCACTGACAGGGTTGTTGGAGCAGATCATATGCCCCTTTTTACGAGGTGCATCGGGGCCCTTTCAGATGCTATACTTCTCACTGATAGGGTTGTTGGAGCAGATGATATGCCCCTTTTACGGGGTGCATCGGGGCCCTTTCAGATGCTATACTTCCCACTGATAGGGTTGTTGGAGCAGATCATATGCCCCTTTTACTGCCCCATCCCACAGGCTTGCGGCCTTTTGTTCTCTGGAAACGTCTCATGCGCCCACTAAATCAATGCAGACGCCTGGATCGGAGGAACAAAGACATTCTTTGTACTGTAGGTGTAAAGCACCTGGTCTGGCAGGCTCCCACTCTGCTTCACTTATATAAAGGTGCACAGAACTTATGCCGGAGTCTTAAAGGGGAGTACAGTATGAAGAGCTCCCCCGTTCATGCAATTAAAGGGGTTCTTCTTTGCTTTTGGACAAGCCCCCCCCCCCCCCCCCCCCCTACCAACACTTAGAGCTGCTTTCTGCTGGGATGGGAAAAAAGCTTGTCAACACAGAAGTGATTTGAGAGAGCTGCACACATACATGGCCACCTCTCCGTGTATCTGGATGCAGCGGCCGCCATAGGTGCTGGCCCCAGAGGTGGGCTTTGCATTGATCAGGCAAATTGTGTGGATATGCCAAAAGGGTACCCCTTTAAATCATAATCGGACAACCCCTATGTATTCTCCGCCTGGATGAAGCAGCCTCCAAAGGTGCAGGCCCCACAGAGCTTTTTCATGTAATCCCCACTGAACTCCTTCATAATCTGTTGCCCCAGCTTCCCCAGACTCCTGAGGTCAAAACTTTTGCAGCACCTGATCCTTTCTTCCTATTTGACTGTGTTTCTAAGAAGATCAGCCATTCAGGACTCTAAAAAAGCTTGGTGACAATCCATATGGGTTGACGTCCAACTTTTCTAGAACTCGATATATAACCAAGAGACTATAAATCAGATAAAAGTGGAGGCCATTGGTTGCTGTTCAGACAACATACACGTTACAGTGTACAGTATGACTTCTTACATTTTTAAGCCACCCATGTCTGGTGGCACGAAATGTTATGGATCTGGAGGTGTAGTTTGAAGGGGTACTGGTTCTTATCGAGGAGACACAGTTCAGGCAATGCTCTATGGGAAAACATATGCTCATACCAGAGAACCCATGCTTTCACAGCACTGTCTCGGGGTTCTTGCTCCTCATCAGTAGAGTATGAGATGCCTTAGATGTTGCTCAGGGGGATACAGCTCTCATTGAATAGCCACAGCGTTGTATGGAGACTTCTTTTTAAGGCAATGCTCCTTGAGGCAAAGATAACCCTTTCAGCAGAAGGAACTGATCAGGCATTAGTTGAAGGATATTTCACCAGGCCTGGTCACAGTCCATCATAGACTGGAGTCATAAATTGTATCAGCCAGGTCCCTCACATTAGGAGCTCCATGCAGTTCTACACTGACGGCTGCCTCGACACAACCTGCCAGTACCATACAATGTCTCCTACATCTGAAGGGTTTGTTTGCTCGTCTGCATCACCGACTCACTTGTAATTGGCAGCGCTTTCAGAGAAGAGGAGCTTTTTGCTGTAGGTGCTGCGGAGAGACCCGCTGAGAAGAGGCGAAGAAGAAACATCTCCCCCAGACAACTAGAGCATGGGAGAAGAAGCTTTCCGGATTATCCTTACACAACTCTATGATCAGTTGTCCCTCCATCCTCTGGGGACATAGAAATATAAGTTTACAGAAGATCTGTCTTGCTGTAATGAATTATTACTCAAGAGCAAGTCTATGTCATAGAGGGAGCCCATGAGTCTGTGACGGGGCCCGTGGAGATGGAAGCCCCAGTTCAGGATGGTGAAAACTCAAGGTGTCCTCATCTATGGGCGAAAGTGAGCCAGAAGAACTGGGAAAAAAGGGGTTTGGGGGGGGGGGGCGCAAAACAAGTGGTGGGCAGATCATGGAAAAGTATGTGGACTCCTGGGCATAACACAACATGTGTCCACACAATGAGACAAGAGAGGTGGTCGCTCACTGATCATTCCCCTGCAGGCCATAGCTAGAGGAGGGGATAGTTTGGATACACATCCTTCCACACTCCATCTGCCTATGATCCCACAGAGAGCATGGAAAAGGGCTGTCCGAATAGAGTAAGGCCATACACATGACATAAAGAGCCGGCAGCAGTCTCTCCCGATTCCTCCCAATGGCCGAGCATGCATGTGTTGTGAATGGGAGAGGGATAAAGCTATTGCCAGACACCAAAAGGAGTGGTCATGTCGAAGCTCAATATGTCAATATGCCTGAATCTTCTCTCCACCAACATCTGGTTCAGGGATGAGTGTGGAAGCCGCCAAAATCAGTGGATTCGGTTGGCATCCTCCCAACTCTTCCGCCACGACAGATACTTTATAGCAGTTCTATACTATGGATGTGAGCCCTCGGGTGGCCTATGCCAGTGTGCGCCCATGTAATGGCATTCATCATAGGTAGGTATGTCAAGAGGTTCTCTAAATTGTGACTGGTGGCCATGTTGTCAGTGAGATGGATATTCATGGGAGTGTGGCTTCAAGGGGTTGTCCAAAGGTTTAAACTGATCCCCTAGCCACTGGCATGCAACTGGTAAACCTTCAACGTGCCAGTGCACTGAGAGAACGAATCGACCCCCCCCCCCCCCCATGGTTACATGACTGGCTCAGCAAGAGAGTCACAAGCTGTGAATGGGTGGTGTAGACAAAAAAAAGAAAGATCTAAAGTTCCCCTCCGAAATTAGGTACATAAGGAAATGCTTGCCTGCAGAGCTTGCAGTCTAACTGCTGCTCCCTTTACCTCCAATCATAGAGCTTATAACAAAGCACTTGTCTGCAGAGCTTGCATTCTGTTGTCTTCTGACACTACGACACTTGCAAGAGCTTATAGAGTTTGTTTTTATTTTGCCCACATTGCTTGCAATCTACAGCAATACCCCTATTACTCAATGTACAGAACAAAGTTATCCACTAGAGGGTAATATACATTCTTGCCTGCAGAGCTCACACTCTATTGGCGTCTGCTGCCTCAACTCCCACATAATAAGCAAGTCTATAATTAATTACTTCTAGCCTGTAAAGCTTGCAATCTATTATCATTTGCTGCCTCAGCTCCCACATAATAAGTCAGAGTCTATAATGACTTCTTGTCTGCAGAGCCTGCACTCTACTGGCGTCTGCTGCCTCAACTCCCATGTAATAAGCTAGAGTTTATATTGATTTCTCATCTGCAGAGCTTGCAATCTAATGTAATCTGCTGCCTCAACTCCCACATAATAAGTCAGAGTCTATAATGACCTCTTGTCTGCAGAGCTTGCACTCTACTGGCGTCTGCTGCCTCAACTCCCACATAATAAGTCAGAGTCTATAATGACCTCTTGTCTGCAGAGCTTGCACTCTACTGGCGTCTGCTGCCTCAACTCCCACATAATAAGTCAAAGTCTATTATTACTTCTAGCCCATAGAGCTTGCAATCTAACATCATCTGCTACTTCAACTCCCAGATTATAAAAAAGTTCATAATGACCTTTTGCCTGCGGAGCTTGCAATCTGATATCATTCGCACATACGGTCGTGTGCGTGTAGCCTTAGCAAGAGTTTACAACTTCTTACCTGCAGAGCTTACACTCTAATGCCATCTTCTACCTCAACTCCCACATAATAAGCAAGAGTTCTTAATTATCTCTTGTCCGCAGAGCTTGCAATCTAACATTCTTCTCCTCTGGCTCAGCTCCCACGAGAGCTAATAAAGAAATTCTTGCCCTTGCACTCTCCCCCTCTCCCCCCTTCCACATTCATTGAAAGAGCTTCTAAAACCACGATTAACTGGGTCCCCTTCAAAAACCATGTCTTGCCTGCAGAGCTTGCACTCCAAACTTAAAAAAAATAAACATTCTTGCCTGCAGAGCTTGCGCTCTAAAGCCTTTGTTATCCTTGCACTTTTGCCTCTCTATTAAAAACCAGCCCCTGTCCCGAAGAGCTTGCAATCTAACAGCGCGCGTGTTATAATCACCCAGTCCACCACCAATATCTATATGAGCCTTGAAATCTTTCCTCCAGACAAGATATGGAATGCTGGAGGGAGGAGGGAGGGGGCGATGTAAGTGGGGGAGGGCGATCATCTAAAAAAAAAAAAAATCCCAACATAAGTAAATGTAAAATTCCCAAATTCCTTTCCTCACATCAGCAGATCCTGGGCCGGCTCCCCCTCACCCCGCCGCCCTCTCTCTCACTCTCATCCATCCTGCAAACTTTTTTTTTTACTTTACTTTTCTTTTTTTTTTTTTTGATGTGTGTTTTTCTGGTGCAGGGAGAGAAAGGAAAAATGTGCCAGAGACAGAGAGTTTAGGAAAGTATGTTCCCTTCCCTCCCCCCCCTGCCAGTGGAATGGTTCATTCCCCTACTGGATCCATCCTCTCATTCCAAGACTTTTTTTTGTGTGTGTGCATGAGAGAAGAGAGAGGGAGAGAGGAGAAGAGAGAAGTCAGGACTGGAGGTTTCTTCTGTGGAGGCAAATTTCACCGGTGTCCTCTCCGCTCGCAGATCAGCCCTTTGTCTGGGATATGTTCTCTTAGGAACTGCCAGGAGACGACGACTTGGATCATCGAGAATCCCTGCGAATAGTCCTTTAACTCCGGGAGACAAGGGGGAGAGCATGCTTTTTCTTTTCGTATGGATATTTACGCTGCCCAGCACACTTTGTCAAGGTAAGACCCCCTTTTTCGTAGGGATATTTACGCTGCCCAGCACACTTTGTCAAGGTAAGACCCCCCATTTTCTTTTTGCTTTTCCCAGTGCCCCCCTCCCCCAAGTGCATCAATCCCGGGAGCACGCAGGGTTAAGCGTCAATACTCCCATAGGGTAATTAGTAGATACCCCTATAGTCTGTAGAGTGAATAGTAGGTACCCCCTAGACTACTGCCAATCACGCTGGACTAAGAGGGTACTTAGCTGGTAGGTAGCTTAAGATGAACCTTCAGTTCCCACATAGTCTAAGATATATGGAAGGTACCCCGAGACTCCACAGTGATTAGAAGATACCCCGATAATCCTCACACTGTGGGGGTACATTACAATTATTATAAGCTAGGGTGAATGGTAGGTACCCTCATAGCTTAAGATGAGCATAGTCTGCAGTATACGGTAGATACCCCTAGAGATCAAGATGATTAGTAGATACCCCCCTTAGTCCAGAATTATTAGTAGGAATGTCCTCGGACAGTGGGGGTACATGTCACTCATCATAAGCTAGGGTGAACGGTAGGTACCCTCATAGCAAGCGCTAAGTACCTCCATCATCTATAAGTATATGGTAGATACCCCTGGAGACCAGGGTGATTAGTAGATACCCCTAGAGATCAAGATGATTGGTAGATACCCCCTTAGTCCAGAATTATTAGTAGGAATGTCCTCGGACAGTGGGGGTACATGTCACTCATTATAAGCTAGGGTGAACTGTAGGTACCCTCATAGCAAAGCGCTAAGTACCTCCATCATCTATAAGTATATGGTAGATACCCCTGGAGACCAGGGTGATTAGTAGATACCCCTAGAGATCAAGATGATTAGTAGATACCCCCTTAGTCCAGAATTATTATTAGGAAGGTCCTCGGACAGTGGGGGTACATGTCACTCATCATAAGCTAGGGTGAACAGTAGGTACCCTCATAGCAAAGCGCTAAGTACCTCCATCATCTATAAGTATATGGTAGATACCCCTGGAGACCAGGGTGATTAGTAGATACCCCTAGAGATCAAGATGATTAGTAGATACCCCCTTAGTCCAGAATTATTAGTAGGAATGTCCTCGGACAGTGGGGGTACATGTCACTCATCATAAGCTAGGGTGAACAGTAGGTACCCTCATAGCAAGCGCTAAGTACCTCCATCATCTATAAGTATATGGTAGATACCCCTGGAGACCAGGGTGATTAGTAGATACCCCCATAGTCAAAGCCAAATGTCAGATACCCCCATATTCTAGAATGAACAGTAGGTATGTCCTCAATCTTATAGTGAATGGTAGGTGCCCTCATAGCTTAAGATGAGCATTAAGTAGCCCCATAGTCTAAAGTGTATAGTAGGTACAACTAGAGACCAGGGTGATCAGTAGAAACCTCCTAGCTAAATGCCAGGTACCCTCATAGTCCAGAATTGATAGTAGGTATGGCCTCCGCCTACAGGGGGTCCATAGGATTCACCTTAAGCTAGGGTGAATGGTAGGTACTGTCATAGCTTAAAATGAGCATTAAGTACCCCAATAGTCCAAGGAGAACATTAGTAGTCTACTATTCATTCTAGACTATGGGGGTTCCTGACACTTAGCTTAGACATTGAGGGTATGGACTAATCACCCTGGCCTCTACAGTAGGTATTCCTATAGTGTGCAGTAAGTGGCAGCCCCATAGTGAATGTGGGGTACCCCAATAGATCATTGCTGTCCCCCTAATTAGTATATATGGCAGGCATCCTATTAGTCAAAGGTTAATGCTATAGATGGAAGGGAATGGATGGTACCCCCATTAGTCTGGTAGGTTCCTCTAGTGGTTTAGGGTGAATGGCACCCAACAGTGGGTGAATGGCACCCAGTGCAAAAAAGATGCAAACTGTGCAGACGCCGCTATATACTGTGTTCTCCGGGAGCGTAGCGCAGCCTTGAATGGAGGGATCCAGAGATTGTAGAAGAAACAGATGTGTCACTTGTTCCTTCTCTCCCCTCTGGCTTAATACTCGGGGAAGGGAGGGGGCTGGTTTTCTCCTTGCAATGCTAGGCTGGCAACTTTACGCCGGTCCGGGGCTGATGCGAGCACATTTCTGCCTCTTGTGCTGGGGGGCAGATGTTGATTTCATCCACAACCGCAGACAAGGATGAGTGTGCCATGAGTCAGGGCTAGTGATTTAACCCTTCAGGCGAGGACGCTTGCTGCTGATGTCATCACCATCCATGCATATGGAGGATGCTGCTGCAGAACCTCCGTGGAGGCAGAGCTGTCAGTTCCACTTGTTGAATGAAGCTTGATGGAGGAGATTCCCAAGAGCTGGCGCGGCACCCATGTGACTGAAGCCTCCCTCGAAGCTGTCCATCGAGCCTCTACTTGTAGAGCGTTGATGGACGGCTCTTCTTCCCAAGAGGCTCTGCAGTAGATGAAGGCTTTGTGTGCGGAGGGGGACTTGGATGGAATCCATTGTAACGTCAAGAAGAGTTGACTGCGTGCATTGTGGAGTTGAGCCCCCGGTTGCCGCATCTCATTCATGCTCCGCGCGGCATCTCCTATTAACACCTCGTCTGCCGCACAGGGTCGCCTACCCTCCGTAAAGTCCCGGACAGCCCCTTGAGAGGTGTCCGAGATTTTCTTTGAAGCTTGTGGACCTTATTGCGATTTTACAATACTTACGACTTATCAACTTTAGGATTCATTATGGTTTTCCGATTTGTCGGTGATTTTTGGATAAAATAAATAAATCAGGTTGGCCTACGCTGGAGAGGACACGAGTTCATGAAGTTCAACCTATGACTTTCATGATGTGTTGATCCAGAAGAAGTAAAAACCATATAACCCCTTCCCCCAAAAGATTACATCCCTCACCATCTCACAGACAGTGAGTGATAGTAACGGGAAGAGGAGGGAACTGCTGAGAGAGTTTTCCTTCCTCAGTATGAAGGAAGTTTCCAAACTGGTACATGTCCACCCCCCTCCACCACCAGATGTGCCTCTTCTCCATGTCCTGTCCTCTAGTAGAAGGCCACATTGCTGGCTCCGGAAAAATGCAACTCCCACGTTATTCTCTGTCCACCCTCCAGCACAGCTGGCTGCTTCCTTAGCATTTTGCAACATCAGTGCTGAGCCGCTGCTTGTGCCATGGCGGGAGGCGGGGGAGGGGAGAGGGAGCTGCCGAAGGGGAAAAACCCCCTCGCTGTCCTGCTGCATTGTGTTGTGAGGGATAATCCTGTCCGTATAATCGCGCTGCCTCTAGGCTTGAATGGAAGGCTTCTTTTTTTTTACTGCTTGACCCAAGAGCTTACAGTCTGAAGACCAGTGACTATTGTACATGCAGGGTCTTTTCTTTTGGTTTGGCTTATCTCTGAGCTTGGGTGGACTGGACTGAAATTGAAACTTGGCACCGTTGGCATGTGTCCGTGGCTCACGTGGTTGTCTCATGATTAATGTAAATAATGAAAATCAGAAATCATATACTGTCCGTTCTGCTGCAGCTCTCTCCCTATCACAGCTCAGGGGATGTGTCCTTTCTGCTGCAGCTCTCTCCCTATCACAGCTCAGGGGATGTGTCCTTTCTGCTGCAGCTCTCTCCCTATCACAGGCCAGGGTGTGTGTCCTTTCTGCTGCTGCTCTCTCCCTATCACAGCTCAGGGGATGTGTCCTTGCTGCTGCAGCTCTCTCCCTGTCACAGGTCAGGGTGTGTGTCCTTTCTGCTGCAGCTCTCTCTCTATCACAGCTCAGAGGATGTGTCCTTTCTGCTGCAGCTCTCTCCCTATCACAGCTCAGAGGATGTGCCCTTTCTGCTGCAGCTCTCTCCCTATCACAGCTCAGGGGATGTGTCCTTTCTACTGCAGCTCTCTCCCTATCACAGCTCAGAGGATGTGCCCTTTCTGCTGCAGCTCTCTCCCTATCACAGCTCAGGGGATGTGTCCTTTCTACTGCAGCTCTCTCCCTATCACAGCTCAGAGGATGTGTCCTTTCTACTGCAGCTCTCTCCCTATCACAGCTCAGAGGATGTGTCCTTTCTGCTGCAGCTCTCTACCTATCACAGCTCAGATGATGTGTCCTTTCTGCTGCAGCTCTCTCCCTATTACAGCTCAGGGGATGTGTCCATTATACTGCAGCTCTCTCCCTATCACAGCTCAGAGGATGTGCCCTTTCTGCTGCAGCTCTCTCCCTATCACAGGTCAGAGGATATGCCCTTTCTGCTTCAGCTCTCTCCCTATCACAGCTCAGGGGATGTGTCCTTTCTACTGCAGCTCTCTCCCTATCACAGCTCAGAGGATGTGTCCTTTCTACTGCAGCTCTCTCCCTATCACAGCTCAGAGGATGTGTCCTTTCTACTGCAGCTCTCTCCCTATCACAGCTCAGAGGATGTGCCCTTTCTGCTGCAGCTCTCTCCCTATCACAGCTCAGGGGATGTGTCCTTTCTACTGCAGCTCTCTCCCTATCACAGGTCAGAGGATATGCCCTTTCTGCTTCAGCTCTCTCCCTATCACAGCTCAGGGGATGTGTCCTTTCTACTGCAGCTCTCTCCCTATCACAGCTCAGAGGATGTGTCCTTTCTACTGCAGCTCTCTCCCTATCACAGCTCAGAGGATGTGCCCTTTCTGCTGCATCTCTCTCCCTGTAACTGTCATAGCTTCTAACAGTGGATACAGTCGAAGGATGGAACTGAGCATGTGTGACTACTTGAGCAAAGTCGGCAGAGAAATAAAAATAAATAAATCAAGCAGCAGGTGGTGCTACACAGATGCAGCATTTTATTGAATAACTCGGTGACCAAAGAACATTTTTTAATTACATTCAATGAGAAAAGTATTTGGATCCAGGTGCTAGTTTATAAAATGTAGAATATTTTTTGAGGGACAACCCCTTTCACGCTCGCGTTTTTTGTGGGTTTGTCATGGATCTGCAAAAACGCGTCCTTTACAATAATACAACCGCATGCATCCGTTATGAACGGATCCGCTTGTATTATCTGTAACATAGCCAAGACAGATCCGTCGTGAACTCCACTGAAAGTCAATGGAGGACGGATCCGTTTTCTATTGTGCCAGATTGTGTCAGAGAAAACGGATCAGTTTGGCTCAGTTTCGTCAAGCGGACAGCAAAACGCTGCAGGCGGCCTCCAGAGCGGATCGGAGACTGATCGGAGGCAAACTGACGCATTCTGAGCGGATCCTTTTCCATTCAGAATTCATTAGGGCAAAACTGATCCGTTTTGGAACCGCTTGTGAGAGGAGCCCTGAACGGATCTCGAAAACGGAAAGCCAAAACGCGAGTGTGAAAGTAGCCTTAGCTGGCGTGGGCAACTACAGATTGGTTATGTGGTGCACTCATAGTATACAAGGCTGGACTGGCAGCTTGGCATTGACATTTGATAGCAAAGCTCAATAGGGCACAGATCTGTAATAACCCTTGGGCACGGCCAAAATTGTCAGGGTGCCAGTAAGGGATGCCATGTGGCACAATATGAGAATTCTTTTCTCGCCGGTTTTCATAGCTGCCGGCCATGGATGCCCACACTCTGCACTACACTACCAGGATTAAGCCTTCTTCTACA
Source organism: Bufo bufo (assembly GCF_905171765.1). Taxonomy (NCBI): domain Eukaryota; kingdom Metazoa; phylum Chordata; class Amphibia; order Anura; family Bufonidae; genus Bufo; species Bufo bufo. The sequence continues at coordinate 92,592,142 of NC_053399.1, forward strand.
CCTGGCAGGCTGCAGGGCTCAGGCTGGTACCATTTATAAGTCCGATTCAGCCGCCAACACTACAGTTCCACATCTGGCCTGTTGTGCTGGGAGTTGCAGTTCTACAACCCCTGCATACCAATGCTTGGCATAGGTGGCACCTTCGGTTTTTTGCCATCAGGAAAAAAAAAATTCCCTTAGCTTAAAGGCCGCGTCCACAGCTGCAATTATGTCTAATGAAATCCATCCCCTGTGCAGGCGCCTGTGCAGGCTGTCCATGTGAGGAGCCGGAATCCGAGCGGCGGGGGCGCAGACTCCTGATGGATATCTATCGATTGTCTTCTGTTTTGCACAGAAAGTTGTTCTGTAATGTAGAGGCTCATCCAGGAGACCAGATGGAAGGGCGACTGTCACCAGCCCGGGCCATGCTGACCCCTCTGATCCCAGGCCTACATCCATCTATTATCTATCTATCTATCTCATATCAAATCAAGGGTAGGGTTGGGGGATGGGGACACGTCCAGGGTGGGGGTATAGGAGTCCATGGTCTATCAGGCTCCTCTCAGTCTATGGCAGGCAGTAATATATTGTGCTGCTGTGGCCGTTGTGTTCTCCTCTTCCCCCAGCAGTATGGAGAGTCTCTCTTCCTCCTCCATGGAAGTGAAGTCTGGGCAGAGATCAGAAAGTCTCCCTCACTGCTGAGTATTTGGGGCACCGCAGCAGGAAATGAGCCTCATCCTCCACGGCCTCCTGGTCGCACTGCTGGCACAGTCATCTATCTATCTATCTATCTATCTCATATCTATCTATCTATCTATCTATCTATCTATCTATCTATCTATCTATCTATCTCATATCTATCTATCTATCTCATATATATCTATCTCATATCTATCTATCTATCTATCTATCTCATATCTATCTATCTATCTATCTATCTCATATCTATCTATCTATCTATCTATCTATCTATCTATCTATCTATCTCATATCTATCTATCTAATATCTATCTATCTATTATCTATCTATCTCATATCTATCTATTATCTATCTATCTATCTATCTATCTATCTATCTATCTATTATCTATCTATCTCATATCTATCTATCTATCTATCTATCTATCTATCTATCTATTATCTATCTCATATCTATCTCATATCTATCTATCTATCTATCTATCTATCTATCTATCTATCTATCTATCTCATATCTATCTATCTATCTATCTATCTCATATCTATCTATCTCATATCTATCTATCTATCTATTATCTATCTATCTCATATCTATCTATCTATCTATCTATCTCATATCTATCTATCTATCTCATATCAAATCAAGGGTAGGGTTGGGGGATGGGGACACGTCCAGGGTGGGGGTATAGGAGTCCATGGTATATCAGGCTCCTCTCAGTCTATGGCAGGCAGTGATAAATTGTGCTGCTGTGGCCACTGTGTTCTCCTCTTCCCCCAGCAGTATGGAGAGTCTCTCTTCCTCCTCTATGGAGGTGAAGTCTGGGCAGAGATCAGACAGTCTCCTGAAGTCAGTCTCCCTCACTGCTATCTATCTATCTATCTATCTATCTATCTATCTATCTATCTATCTATCTATCTATCTATCTATCTGTCTATCTATCTATCTATCTATTATCTATCTAATATATAGAAATCTCTCCGTCTATTTATCTAATATCTATCTGTCTGTCTATCTATTGTCTATGGTAAAAATGCCAGAAAAAACAAAAAAAAATGCCATAAACCCCTGTAAAACGCAGTGTGTGAATGGGCCTATGAGGAGAGAACACCGCTGGGAGTCATGCAGTTGGCAGCCATCACAATGGAAATGTTCCTATGTGATTATATTACTTCCTATGGAGAGTCTTGAGAAAAGAAAAACTGGCAATTAGACCAGAAGAAGTAACTTCACATCCTGCTGTGTATCCGAGCTGTACAAAACATAACACACCACTGTCACAGTGTATCTAGCGGGCAGTCATTTGTGATACTGCCTGCTAAGCTGCTGCATCTAAGCCTAGGTTTGATATTGACTGCTGAGCTGTGTATCTAATCCTATCCTGTGTGATACTGTCTGCTGATCTGTGTATCTAAGCCTATCCTGTGTGATACTGTCTGCTTATCTCATGTACCTAATCCTATGATGTGTGATACTGTCTGCTGAGCTGTGTATCTAATCCTATCCTGTGTGATACTGTCTGCTGAGCTGTGTATCTAATCCTATCCTGTGTGATACTGTCTGCTGAGCTGTGTATCTAATCCTATCCTGTGTGATACTGTCTGCTGAGCTGTGTATCTAATACTATCCTGTGCGGTACTGTCTGCTGAGCTGTGTATCTAATCCTATCCTGTGTGATACTGTCTGCTGAGCTGTGTATCTAATCCTATCCTGTGTGATACTGTCTGCTGATCTGTGTATCTAAGCCTATCCTGTGTGATACTGTCTGCTTATCTCATGTACCTAATCCTATGATGTGTGATACTGTCTGCTGAGCTGTGTATCTAATCCTATCCTGTGTGATACTGTCTGCTGAGCTGTGTATCTAATCCTATCCTGTGTGATACTGTCTGCTGAGCTGTGTATCTAATCCTATCCTGTGTGATACTGTCTGCTGAGCTGTGTATCTAATCCTATCCTGTGTGATACTGTCTGCTGAGCTGTGTATCTAATCCTATCCTGTGTGATACTGTCTGCTGAGCTGTGTATCTAATACTATCCTGTGCGGTACTGTCTGCTGAGCTGTGTATCTAATCCTATCCTGTGTGATACTGTCTGCTGAGCTGTGTATCTAATCCTCTCCTGTGTGATACTGTCTGCTGAGCTGTGTATCTAATACTATCCTGTGCGGTACTGTCTGCTGAGCTGTGTATCTAATCCTGTCATGTGTGATACTGTCTGCTGAGCTGTGTATCTAATCCTATCCTGTGTGATACTGTCTGCTGAGCTGTGTATCTAATCCTCTCCTGTGTGATACTGTCTGCTGAGCTGTGTATCTAATACTATCCTGTGCGGTACTGTCTGCTGAGCTGTGTATCTAATCCTGTCATGTGTGATACTGTCTGCTGAGCTGTGTATCTAATCCTATCATGTGTGATACTGTCTGATGAGGTGGTGTATCTAAGCCTATCATGTGTGATACAGTCTGCTGAGCTGTGTATCTAATCCTGTCCTGTGTGATACTGTCTGCTGAGCTGTGTATCTGAGCTTATCATGCGTGATACTGTCTATTGATCTGGCGTAGCTAAGCCTATTTTTTTTACACAGTTTCTTCAGCGATGTATCTAAGCCCATCCTGTATGATACAGTCTGCAGCACTACTCTCCCCATCATTATTGAACATTACCACTGTACTCTAATGGATGTGGCCCCGTCAGTGTCCTGGGGACATGTGCCGATGGCAGCCGTGAAGGCGGGGATACTGTAGGGGGTAACGGCGGGGGCGGTGGATTATTTCGGAGAATAATCTTCCCGTTGACTTTGCTGGTTCGGTCGTGTCCCCCGTGTGACATACTTTTATTCTTATACACCCAGCTATGGTGTTTGAGTCTAGGAAGGGTTAATCTGATGGGACAGGAGCCATTTCTGAACGGAGGGAGGAGGGAGCGCAGAGACGTAGATGTAATTGGAGAGTGAAGTGGGCAGGAAAAGCACTTTTTTTTCCTTTTATTGAAAGCGGTATGACACTTCTGAAGCAGATCCTAGGAGGACTGAATTCCTCCGGGACGGGGGGCTGGAAATCCAGTCGCTGCAAATGCTCTGAACGTGCCGTGTCTTCTTATTACTCCTACTGATAACTTTCCTCAAAGTCACACAAAACTTTTCTCAACCTGCCTCTCCGTGGAAAGCAGGCCTTTCCAGCAAGAAAGATACAGAGAGAGCTGTCAATCACTGGTTCGGACCGCCCACTGGACTCCTAAAATGAAATAAATAAAATGTTCTACAGAATCTTCTCCTATAAACCTACAGATGAGTCTGCTCAGCTCCTCCTGTTCTGTAACGTGCTGCCCACAGTTCAATGCGTCACGGCTGATGAGGGGCAATCACCCCGAAACAGCTGTCTGCAGATGAGATGCTGGCTTATTTAATATCCAAGTCATGTCTCAAGGCTTATTTTAAGAGCTGAACATTGACTTATAGGATAGCTGCCTTACATCTGGTGGCATTGGAGGCAGAGCTTGTTAAGAGGTCATTTGCATCCCTTCCCTCCCAGGTTCCCTTTAAGAACACCCAAGTGTGGTCACATGACACACTTGGAAATCGGGGGCTTACTTCGCACTCTCTGGTGGGCCATTTACTGGATGCTGTTGTGTCCTCTGGTTCAGTTTTGATAGTCTAGATTGTTTAATTTAAAGAAAGCCTCTCCTGGTGGAGATCCCCTTTAAGATTATAATTGTATTGAGTGTATATTTTATTTTTGTACGGATTTTTTGTTTTCTCAGCTTCCACCTAACATGCGCTGTAACATACACACACACACTCCGCAGTGACGCGTTCCCCGCCGGCTTCTCCTGAGCTGCTTTTAATCCCAGACGAGAAGCTCTTAGTTCCACCGGGAATCCCAGTGGAACTAAGAGTTTCTCCAAATGGAATTAAATTACTCAGCGAGTGAAATTTGGTAGATTTGTAGTTTTGTGCCAGACGACCGCTTAAAGGATTTCTGCCAAGAAATTATTTGTGAAGTATTTGAGAACCCTTCTCCTAAAACCGTACTGACTCCTCCTGCTTTTAGGTGGTTGCGCCCGTTATATTAGAAAAGTTCTAGGGCAACCAAGTGTGCATGTGTTCTCAAAAGAAAGCCACTCCACACACCTCTGGCTTATCTCCCTTGTGAATAATGATTGGACATGGTGAAATCCTGCAATCCCATCCTATTTTCCAACATTTGTGACCATAGTGTCTTGACACCCTGACATACGTGAGATGGTTGATGGTGTTGGCCAATGCTTGCAAATGGGTATGGCGATTAGGATGGTGTTCACACCATGATCCTTGGTGATCCTACTCTGGTTGAAGAGTATCCAGTCATTGGTCACCTTGGGGATGGTGCTCTTGAGACACTACGGTATGGTGCCCATTCCTTGGTGAGCCATTACGATAGGGTTCACACCGTGACCCTTGGTGATCCCGTGTCCAGTCCATGACGATCCTTTAGAAAAAAAATCTAGTTCTTCATGCTACTATTGGAATTTGTCCACTGCTAGCAGACTTAGTGGGCTAGCATCCCATTCTTGGTGGCCCGATTGTATGGTGCTACATCTAGTAACCTTATAGTGTCTTCTGTTTAGTACTGAATGGGTAGAGTCCATTTCTTGGAAAATGTGTGGTGATATCATTTAGGAGCTTTTACTCTTTGTGACCCTGTGAAATAGTATTTACTTGTTGGGGATGGTACACACTCCTTAGTGACTCTTCTGGATATTGCCAGCTACTCTTGTGTGACCCTGAAAGAGAAGGTCTACTCCCCGGTGGCAGTCATCAATCAAGGCTGAAGTGTTCATCAATGGACTACATTGATGATTGTCCTGATGGACTGTACAGTTAGAGTCTGTGTAATATAGCCACCCACTGGAGTAGGACAGTTAAACAGTAACCTGAGGAATGGTCAATCACGATGGAGCCATTTGTCACCCATGATATGCAATACAAAAAGGTTGGTCAATACCAAGAACAGCCAAATCTTTCTCTTTCTTCTGTATAGCTCCATTATAGCTTGTGTACTTTGTGGTAGATCTACTTTGACCATGAAGTCAAAGAAGACCTATTACTTAGGGCTGAGGGAATAAGAAGACAAGAAAATTATAATTTTAAGGGGAGCATTTATTAAGACCGGCGTATTAGAGGCCAATCTTAGCTAAGGCCCATAGCAGGTGGTGGTTCCGCCGAAGTTATGAAGAGTCGCCAGCCTCTACATAACTTCAGACGGATCCACCGCCAGTTCTAAATGTAAGACAGCTTCCTTGCAGTCTTATATTTAGACTATTTTCTACCCCTAAAAATGTTGAATAGCCCGTCCCCTTCCCCAATCTCGCCACGCCCTCTGTTTTTAGACCTGAATTGAGCGGGGAAAAGTTGCAGATTGCGGTGCAACTGACCATTGCATCGCAATCTGCGCCTGAAATACGCCTTTAATAGAGGTGTTGGGCGGTGGAGCAAGAATCTATCAAAGGTGGAACCACATAACCTCAGGCCCTTAGATGACATCGAAAAGAAGAACAAATGGGCACCTTCCGAGCCCTTCAGCAAGTTTTTGATAGAAGAGGGTGTTTGGTGTTGGGTGGGGAAGCAATAGTCTTATGGTTCCCATCAATGGTGGAATGACAGATCTCCAGGCGCTTGGATGGGCTTCAAATGGTGAACCAATGGGCACTTGGCAAGCACTTCAACAAAAATATAATTCCAAGTCTTTCATAAAAAGGGGGCATAGGGTGGTGGGACAGTAGTCTTATGGGTCCAACCAATAATGGAACTACAGATCTCCAGATCTTTAAATGAGGTCCAGAAGGTGAACTAAATTCACACCTTGATTTACACCTCATAATTTTAGGGTTTCAACAGCTGTATACAAGAAGGGCGACAGGTGGTAGCAGGATCCTCTCCGTAATGTGCCATCTCTTGTCTTTCAGATCAGCGGGTCTTGGCGCAGTTTGTCTCTCTCCATTTTAATCCAGTTTTCTTGTGTCGAGTGGCGCTGTGTAGGAAAGCACCTGCATAAACAACCTTATTTCCTCCTGGTTCCCAGCAGCAAACACAAAGTCTTATCTTTTCTTTATTATTTTTGTATTTATTTTGCTCCATCTCGCTCCCCTCCGTGTGACCAAGCTGCAGAATATTGAAATGTTTATACTGGAGGTCTGATACGATAGAAGGGAGGCTGAGGATAATAGAGGAGGTAATCACAGGAGGAGAGCATGGAATAATAAGTGAGTAACCCCATCCATGCTTCACTGAGCCGCAGAGAGAGAGGGACGTGAGGTTCTGCTACTGAAATATCCCAGTTCTATCAGAGCGAGGCAAACAAAGGAAAGCAGATTTACAGGCAAGGAGAACCGACAATAGAGGGACCTTCATTATAAAATAATTGTTTGCTCCCAGATTGAGACTAGTGATACCACGATATAGGTGACATCATCAAATAAAATCTGCTCAGCTAATTAATGTTGGGGGGATGAGGTATGAGGAGGCCCTCAGCAGCTGGATCCTTAAGAAACTCCAAGGTGATGGATCACTAGGTCTACCCTAGCCAAAAGTTCTCACTTTTCTATTGAATGAAGAAGTTGACGTGTAGCAGTATAACTCCACGCAAGAGGCCAATTCAAACGGAAAATGGGGACCATCATTAACAAATCTACATCTTCTTCATACTAATCGTGGAAATTTTTTAAATACTTCTCGACCGTTGTCAAATCATTACCTAGTGTTTTTACTCCTACAGAGTACAAGACAAGAAATCTATCCGCTATCTTTGAAATGCGGACGATCTGGCTCCTATTCATGTAAATAGGAGGCAGTACTATATTAGTTATATTCTTGTAAATAGGAGCAGTACTATAGTAGTTATATTCTTGTACATAGGAGCAGTATTATATTAGTTATATTCTTGTAAATAGGAGCAGTATTATAGTAGTTATATTCTTGTACATATGAGCAGTATTATAGTAGTTATATTCTTGTACATAGGAGGCAGTATTATAGTAGTTATATTCTTGTACATAGGAGCAGTATTATAGTAGTTATATTCTTGTACATAGGAGCAGTATTATAGTAGTTATATTCTTGTACATAGGAGCAGTATTATAGTAGTTATATTCTTATACATAGGAGGCAGTATTATAGTAGTTATATTCTTGTACATAGGAGGCAGTATTATAGTAGTTATATTCTTGTACATAGAAGCAGTATTATAGTAGTTATATTCTTGTACATAGGAGGCAGTATTATAGTAGTTATATTCTTGTACATAGGAGCAGTATTATAGTAGTTATATTCTTGTACATAGGAGCAGTATTATAGTAGTTATATTCTTGTACATAGGAGCAGTATTATAGTAGTTATATTCTTGTACATAGGACCAGTATTATAGTAGTTATATTCTTGTACATAGGAGGCAGTATTATAGTAGTTATATTCTTGTACATAGGAGCAGTATTATAGTAGTTATATTCTTGTACATAGGAGCAGTATTATAGTAGTTATATTCTTGTACATATGAGCAGTATTATAGTAGTTATATTCTTGTACATAGGAGGCAGTATTATAGTAGTTATATTCTTGTACATAGGAGCAGTATTATAGTAGTTATATTCTTGTACATAGGAGCAGTATTATAGTAGTTATATTCTTGTACATAGGAGCAGTATTATAGTAGTTATATTCTTATACATAGGAGGCAGTATTATAGTAGTTATATTCTTGTACATAGGAGGCAGTATTATAGTAGTTATATTCTTGTACATAGAAGCAGTATTATAGTAGTTATATTCTTGTACATAGGAGGCAGTATTATAGTAGTTATATTCTTGTACATAGGAGCAGTATTATAGTAGTTATATTCTTGTACATAGGAGCAGTATTATAGTAGTTATATTCTTGTACATAGGAGCAGTATTATAGTAGTTATATTCTTGTACATAGGACCAGTATTATAGTAGTTATATTCTTGTACATAGGAGGCAGTATTATAGTAGTTATATTCTTGTACATAGGAGCAGTATTATAGTAGTTATATTCTTGTACATAGGAGCAGTATTATAGTAGTTATATTCTTGTACATAGGAGCAGTATTATAGTAGTTATATTCTTGTACATAGGAGCAGTATTATAGTAGTTATATTCTTGTATATAGGAGGCAGTATTATAGTAGTTATATTCTTATACATAGGAGGCAGTATTATAGTAGTTATATTCTTGTACATAGGAGCAGTATTATAGTAGTTATATTCTTGTACATAGGAGGCAGTATTATAGTAGTTATATTCTTATACATAGGAGGCAGTATTATAGTAGTTATATTCTTGTACATAGGAGGCAGTATTATAGTAGTTATATTCTTGTACATAGAAGCAGTATTATAGTAGTTATATTCTTGTACATAGGAGCAGTATTATAGTAGTTATATTCTTGTACACAGGAGCAGTATTATAGTAGTTATATTCTTGTACATAGGAGGCAGTATCATAGTGGTTATATTCTTGTACATAGGAGCAGTATTATAGTAGTTATATTCTTGTACATAGGAGGCAGTATTATAGTAGTTATATTCTTGTACATAGGAGACAGTATTATAGTAGTTATATTCTTGTACATAGGAGGCAGTATTATAGTAGTTATATTCTTGTACATAGGAGGCAGTATTATAGTAGTTATATTCTTGTACATAGGAGCAGTATTATAGTAGTTATATTCTTGTACATAGGAGGCAGTATTATAGTAGTTATATTCTTGTACATAGGAGGCAGTATTATAGTAGTTATATTCTTGTACATAGGAGCAGTATTATAGTAGTTATATTCTTGTACATAGGAGGCAGTATTATAGTAGTTATATTCTTGTACATAGGAGCAGTATTATAGTAGTTATATTCTTGTACATAGGAGGCAGTATTATAGTAGTTATATTCTTGTACATAGGAGCAGTATTATAGTAGTTATATTCTTGTATATAGGAGCAGTATTATAGTAGTTATATTCTTGTACATAGGAGCAGTATTATAGTAGTTATATTCTTGTACATAGGAGCAGTATTATAGTAGTTATATTCTTGTACATAGGAGCAGTATTATAGTAGTTATATTCTTATACATAGGAGGCAGTATTATAGTAGATATATTCTTGTACATAGGAGGCAGTATTATAGTAGTTATATTCTTGTACATAGGAGGCAGTATTATAGTAGTTATATTCTTGTACATAGGAGCAGTATTATAGTAGTTATATTCTTGTACATAGGAGCAGTATTATAGTAGTTATATTCTTGTACATAGGAGCAGTATTATAGTAGTTATATTCTTATACATAGGAGGCAGTATTATAGTAGTTATATTCTTGTACATAGGAGGCAGTATTATAGTAGTTATATTCTTGTACATAGAAGCAGTATTATAGTAGTTATATTCTTGTACATAGGAGCAGTATTATAGTAGTTATATTCTTGTACATAGGAGCAGTATTATAGTAGTTATATTCTTGTACATAGGAGCAGTATTATAGTAGTTATATTCTTGTATATAGGAGGCAGTATTATAGTAGTTATATTCTTATACATAGGAGGCAGTATTATAGTAGTTATATTCTTGTACATAGGAGCAGTATTATAGTAGTTATATTCTTGTACATAGGAGGCAGTATTATAGTAGTTATATTCTTATACATAGGAGGCAGTATTATAGTAGTTATATTCTTGTACATAGGAGGCAGTATTATAGTAGTTATATTCTTGTACATAGAAGCAGTATTATAGTAGTTATATTCTTGTACATAGGAGCAGTATTATAGTAGTTATATTCTTGTACACAGGAGCAGTATTATAGTAGTTATATTCTTGTACATAGGAGGCAGTATCATAGTGGTTATATTCTTGTACATAGGAGCAGTATTATAGTAGTTATATTCTTGTACATAGGAGGCAGTATTATAGTAGTTATATTCTTGTACATAGGAGACAGTATTATAGTAGTTATATTCTTGTACATAGGAGGCAGTATTATAGTAGTTATATTCTTGTACATAGGAGGCAGTATTATAGTAGTTATATTCTTGTACATAGGAGCAGTATTATAGTAGTTATATTCTTGTACATAGGAGGCAGTATTATAGTAGTTATATTCTTGTACATAGGAGGCAGTATTATAGTAGTTATATTCTTGTACATAGGAGCAGTATTATAGTAGTTATATTCTTGTACATAGGAGGCAGTATTATAGTAGTTATATTCTTGTACATAGGAGCAGTATTATAGTAGTTATATTCTTGTACATAGGAGGCAGTATTATAGTAGTTATATTCTTGTACATAGGAGCAGTATTATAGTAGTTATATTCTTGTATATAGGAGCAGTATTATAGTAGTTATATTCTTGTACATAGGAGCAGTATTATAGTAGTTATATTCTTGTACATAGAAGGCAGTATTATAGTAGTTATATTCTTGTACATAGGAGCAGTATTATAGTAGTTATATTCTTGTACATAGGAGCAGTATTATAGTAGATATATTCTTGTACATAGGAGCAGTATTATAGTAGTTATATTCTTGTACATAGGAGGCAGTATTATAGTAGTTATATTCTTGTACATAGGAACAGTATTATATTAGTTATATTCTTGTACATAGGAGGCAGTATTATAGTAGTTATATTCTTGTACATAGGAGCAGTATTATAGTAGTTATATTCTTGTACATAGGAGGCAGTATTATAGTAGTTATATTCTTGTACATAGGAGCAGTATTATAGTAGTTATATTCTTGTACATAGGAGCAGTATTATAGTAGTTATATTCTTGTACACAGGAACAGTATTATAGTAGTTATATTCTTGTACATAGGGGGCAGTATTATAGTAGTTATATTCTTGTACATAGGAGGCAGTATTATAGTAGTTATATTCTTGTACATAGGAGCAGTATTATAGTAGTTATATTCTTGTATATAGGAGGCAGTATTATAGTAGTTATATTCTTGTACATAGGAGCAGTATTATAGTAGTTATATTCTTGTACATAGGAGGCAGTATTATAGTAGTTATATTCTTGTACATAGGAGCAGTATTATAGTAGTTATATTCTTGTATATAGGAGCAGTATTATAGTAGTTATATTCTTGTACATAGGAGCAGTATTATAGTAGTTATATTCTTGTACATAGAAGGCAGTATTATAGTAGTTATATTCTTGTACATAGGAGGCAGTATTATAGTAGTTATATTCTTGTACATAGGAGGCAGTATTATAGTAGTTATATTCTTGTACATAGGAGGCAGTATTATAGTAGTTATATTCCTGTACATAGGAGGCAGTATTATAGTAGTTATATTCTTGTACATAGGAGCAGTATTATAGTAGTTATATTCTTGTACATAGGAGCAGTATTATAGTAGTTATATTCTTGTACATAGGAGCAGTATTATAGTAGTTATATTCTTGTACATAGGAGCAGTATTATAGTAGTTATATTCTTGTACATAGGAGCAGTATTATAGTAGATATATTCTTGTACATAGGAGCAGTATTATAGTAGTTATATTCTTGTACATAGGAGGCAGTATTATAGTAGTTATATTCTTGTACATAGGAACAGTATTATATTAGTTATATTCTTGTACATAGGAGGCAGTATTATAGTAGTTATATTCTTGTACATAGGAGCAGTATTATAGTAGTTATATTCTTGTACATAGGAGGCAGTATTATAGTAGTTATATTCTTGTACATAGGAGCAGTATTATAGTAGTTATATTCTTGTACATAGGAGCAGTATTATAGTAGTTATATTCTTGTACACAGGAACAGTATTATAGTAGTTATATTCTTGTACATAGGGGGCAGTATTATAGTAGTTATATTCTTGTACATAGGAGGCAGTATTATAGTAGTTATATTCTTGTACATAGGAGCAGTATTATAGTAGATATATTCTTGTACATAGAAGCAGTATTATAGTAGTTATATTCTTGTACATAGGAGCAGTATTATAGTAGTTATATTCTTGTACATAGGAGCAGTATTATAGTAGTTATAATATTAACTGAAAGTGAATTATCAATGAAATTGCTCTTTTTTATTAACATGCTGTCCACAGAGAATTTTAGTAATCTATTTAGACCCATCAGAAACACATTTGAAGCAATGTTCTAAACATATGAAAGTTTCATAGGTAATATTTATTCTTAGGTAGTGTTTTTATTTTACACCAAGGCAATGAATTTATTTTCAAGTTGGGCGATCCCAACATGATTGGTGGTGTGAGGGGTAGATGTTCAGCAGGAAATGGGATGTTGGTGTTCAGTTTTACTAAGCAGATTCTGAATTCCTTAAGGCTTTTGTCTTTACGTGAACCTTAATGTGCACTGAAGCTTAGCGCTGGTCTATGGTTCAGAAGGCGTATTAGGGGGATTGTTTAATATTGCAGAGGTTTGGAGAGCACAGAGCAGAACTGAATGGCATGGTAATTATATACACCCATAAATTTGTGAAAGGTTGGCATTGAGGGAATAGCGTGAAGAAGGGCTGATACTACTTGCTGCAAGGAAGAAATATTCCATTTTATGGATTAGTAAGAGACTGTAAACCACCTGTAGCTTCACTGACAAGTCTGCCAATGTCAACATGGCTGTAGTATTCGCTGATCTAATTATAAAAAGGCTGTTTTAAGGCACAACTTCAGTCATTATAGTAGTTATAATATTGTACATAGGACATAGGAGCAGTATTATAGTAGTTATATTCTTGTACATAGGAGCAGTATTATAGTAGTTATATTCTTGTACATAGGAGCAGTATTATAGTAGTTATATTCTTGTACAGAGGAGCAGTATTATAGTAGTTATATTCTTGTACATAGGAGCAGTATTATAGTAGTTATATTCTTGTACATAGGAGGCAGTATTATAGTAGTTATATTCTTGTACATAGGAGCAGTATTATAGTAGTTATATTCTTGTACATAGGATCAGTATTATAGTAGTTATATTCTTGTACATAGGAGCAGTATTATAGTAGTTATATTCTTGTACATAGGAGCAGTATTATAGTAGTTATATTCTTGTACATAGGCGCAGTATTATAGTAGTTATATTCTTGTACATAGGAGCAGTATTATAGTAGTTATATTCCTGTACATAGGAGCAGTATTATAGTAGTTATATTCTTGTACATAGGAGCAGTATTATAGTAGTTATATTCTTGTACATAGGAGGCAGTATTATAGTAGTTATATTCTTGTACATAGGAGCAGTATTATAGTAGTTATATTCTTGTATATAGGAGACAATATTATAGTAGTTATATTCTTGTACATAGGAGGCAGTATTATAGTAGTTATATTCCTGTATATAGGAGCAGTATTATAGTAGTTATATTCTTGTACATAGGAGGCAGTATTATAGTAGTTATATTCTTGTACATAGGAGCAGTATTATAGTAGTTATATTCTTGTACATAGGAGCAGTATTATAGTAGTTATCTTCTTGTACATAGGAGCAGTATTATAGTAGTTATATACCTGTATATAGGAGCAGTATTATAGTAGTTATATTCTTGTACATAGGAGGCAGTATTATAGTAGTTATATTCCTGTATATAGGAGCAGTATTATAGTAGTTATATTCTTGTACATAGGATCAGTATTATAGTAGTTATATTCTTGTACATAGGAGCAGTATTATAGTAGTTATATTCTTGTACATAGGAGCAGTATTATAGTAGTTATATTCTTGTACATAGGCGCAGTATTATAGTAGTTATATTCTTGTACATAGGAGCAGTATTATAGTAGTTATATTCCTGTACATAGGAGCAGTATTATAGTAGTTATATTCTTGTACATAGGAGCAGTATTATAGTAGTTATATTCTTGTACATAGGAGGCAGTATTATAGTAGTTATATTCTTGTACATAGGAGCAGTATTATAGTAGTTATATTCTTGTATATAGGAGACAATATTATAGTAGTTCTATTCTTGTACATAGGAGGCAGTATTATAGTAGTTATATTCCTGTATATAGGAGCAGTATTATAGTAGTTATATTCTTGTACATAGGAGGCAGTATTATAGTAGTTATATTCTTGTACATAGGAGCAGTATTATAGTAGTTATATTCTTGTACATAGGAGCAGTATTATAGTAGTTATCTTCTTGTACATAGGAGGCAGTATTATAGTAGTTATATTCTTGTACATAGGAGGCAGTATTGTAGTAGTTATATTCTTGTACATAGGAGCAGTAATATAGTAGTTATATTCTTGTACATAGGAGCAGTATTATAGTAGTTATATTCTTGTACATAGGAGCAGTATTATAGTAGTTATATTCTTGTATATAGGAGCAGTATTATAGTAGTTATATTCTTGTACATAGGAGCAGTATTATAGTAGTTATATTCTTGTACATAGGAGGCAGTATTATAGTAGTTATATTCTTGTACATAGGAGGCAGTATTATAGTAGTTATATTCTTGTACATAGGAGCAGTATTATAGTAGTTATATTCTTGTAAATAGGAGCAGTATTATAGTAGTTATATTCTTGTTCATAGGAGGCAGTATTATAGTAGATATATTCTTGTACATAGGAGCAGTATTATAGTAGTTATATTCTTGTACACAGGAGGCAGTATTATAGTAGATATATTCTTGTACATAGGAGCAGTATTATAGTAGTTATATTCTTGTACATAGGAGCAGTATTATAGTAGTTATATTCTTATATATAGGAGCAGTATTATAGTAGTTATATTCTTGTACATAGAAGACAGTATTATAGTAGTTATATTCTTGTACATAGGAGGCAGTATTATAGTAGGTATATTCTTGTACATAGGAGCAGTATTATAGTAGTTATATTCTTGTACATAGGAGCAGTATTATAGTAGTTATATTCTTGTACATAGGAGAAGTATTATAGTAGTTATATTCTTGTACATAGGAACAGTATTATAGTAGTTATATTCTTGTACATAGGAGCAGTATTATAGTAGTTATATTCTTGTACATAGGAGACAGTATTATAGTAGTTATATTCTTGTACATAGGAGCAGTATTATAGTAGTTATATTCTTGTACATAGGAGGCAGTATTATAGTAGTTATATTCTTGTACATAGGAGCAGTATTATAGTAGTTATATTCTTGTACATAGGAGGCAGTATTATAGTAGTTATATTCTTGTACATAGGAGCAGTATTATAGTAGTTATAATCTTGTACATAGGAGCAGTATTATAGTAGTTATATTCTTGTACATAGGAGGCAGTATTATAGTAGTTATATTCTTGTACATAGGAGCAGTATTATAGTAGTTATAATCTTGTACATAGGAGCAGTATTATAGTAGTTATATTCTTGTACATAGGAGGCAGTATTATAGTAGTTATATTCTTGTACATAGGAGCAGTATTATAGTAGTTATATTCTTGTACATAGGAGCAGTATTATAGTAGTTATAATCTTGTACATAGGAGCAGTATTATAGTAGTTATATTCTTGTACATAGGAGGCAGTATTATAGTAGTTATATTCTTGAATCACTGCAAAAGGTGCACCACAATAACCTGCAACTGACAATACTGGCCAAACCCTAACGCTGATGTTAAAAACTGAGACTTTGGCCAATATATTCCAGTCAGGAACATATCAGAGCCCAAGGCACCCCATCAAGGTATCTCAGTGTGGCATGGGTCCTACCGCTAACCTAACTACAGTGTGTGAACACAGTCCGATAGGTGCTGAGGTCCGACTCACAGCCAAACTCCCACATACCTCCATAGTAAGATCACTAATACAATGGGAGGGTAGGAGGAGGCTGCAAGCCCCACCTATAACAGGCCATGTGACACAGGCTACCAGGTGCAACAGAATGTTACCAACAATAAACTATGGCACATTCCATATATATCAAGAAAAAAAATAACAGAATGAAGTGGCCTAAATGGGAGGAAATGCTCAAAACCCCAAACACTGTGACGTTTTCATACCCGGGGGAGCAATCCCTCCGCATGTGATCTGCTGCAATCCCTAGCAAAAATGCATACAATGGAGGATGTCGGCAGCGGACCACATGCACCACAAAAACATACTACACAAGATGGAATAATGTGTGGATGAGAATATATAAATCCATAAATCACTGCAAAAGGTGCATCACGATAATATGCAACTGACAATACCGACCAAATCCTCACGCTGATATTATCACATCTTGTGTAGGATGCTCTTGTGGTGCATGTGATCCGCTGCCGATATCCTCCATTGTATGCATTTCTGCTGGGGTTTGCCGTTAGCAGCGGATCACATGCGGAGGGATTGCTCCCCCGGTAATAAACATCCCATGTTCTTTCAGTTGGAGGTTTCACTGGGACATTTCAAGACACACAATGAAAGTGGAAACACTTCTGCATGTTGGAGTGGAGGTATATGATGATTACTACTAACGTTATTAGTGATAGGTTCATGTGGAACCAGGGATAACATTCGCTTGGAGATTGTCCTCCTTGTGTATCCTTACAGATTCCAAAAAACAAGGATTTCTCAGAGGACCACCAAATCTCCAGTGGTTTGTAGGAAACCCAAAAATATACTGCTGATGTCAAGGAGACCCTTTGTCTCAAGCTTTATTGGTTTGTAGTCTATAATTTAATTGGTGGACCAATGTGCAACCTTATTGGGACATTCTACGGTAATAGAAGGTAGTCACTAATTCGGGGCCATCATCTATTATCTCTAGTAGAGAGCAGGTACAAAGAGCTTCTCTCCCTCTGGAGGACCCAGGATATTATTGCATCATATGGACAGTCTATTGATTTGAATGTGTATTATATAATGCTTCATTTCTCCTGTGGTGGTGCTGTAGACGAATTGTATGTTTTCTTCCCAACTACCCTACATATTGCAGCTGATTGTCGAAGCTCCCAGCAGCAAGACAACTTAGGCTTATTTTCAGGAGACCCTTTTTATGGAAACAATATAAAAAAGCAGTCTTCTGAGTCTTCTTTCACCGTTGCTACTAAGTAGATGGGGTGCAGGTAAACAATGTTGAGGCTGCAGCATCCACACGAATACCACAGCCCCCGCAAACAGCTGATCGGCCAGTGAGAAGAGAATCTGACCTCCACCAATGTGGTATTCTGGCCTTGTTTAAGTTCCACTGAAGGTTTTCTACATGTAGGTGGAACCATGTTAGTAGGAACTCTTCATCTTCAGGCTATGATGACTCTTGCCTGGAACTCTGTCACATGAATCATGGTCCCAGTGATGTTTTGTGACATCTTTGTTTCCCAAAGAATCGGGATATATACGTATGACCTTTAGCCAACAAATTGACCATCTTCACCATTCACTGGAGATGCCATCATAAAAGTGAGGCTTTCTGACCACCATATGGTCCTTTCCACGTTGCTGTCTGATTATGGCAGGTTTCATTCTCAAAGTCCCTAGAGCTTCATACCCCTTCCAGCTCGGCCATCGCTTCCCTTCCGAAGCGTGAATCGAACAGGCAGCGCGCACCTCCGAGTCTGCACTTATCTTATTTTTTTCTCACCGTTAGTTTCTTCTCCAGGAGGTTGAGGATATGAATTATGTAATTGTAACAGGTGATTACCACGTTGTGCAAATCTCTCGTTAAAGTACCTTTCACAATAGAAGCTGCCAGCCCTCCACTGTGCTGTTTTTGTAGCGTTTCGGTAAGCTTCCCCTGCAGCAACTCAATGTTTGGATGGATAAGTGGAAGTATTTTTGCCCTGCCGGCAAACCCTTTCATTGCTCGAACACTGGGCAAGGCATTGTGGGAGTGAGAGATGGGTCAGAAAAGCAGCTACTGAGGTGAAATAAAGGGCTACTACTGTTGAGATACAGATCTTGTACTTTTACAGTAATGTGAGATGAGTTAGCAAGACTAGGTTTTTCTTCTCCGTGGGACAGCGCTATCTGAAAGAGTGCATCCAGCCGAAAATGAAAACTTGCCTATACTACTGATTTTCTTTGAGCAGCGCTGTTTTTTTTAAAGACAACCTGTTTGTGCTGTAGACTTCGCCATCAGTTTCTGGGACAGGAAGCAGCTGTCTGACTACGACTACAGTCAACCACATTGGCTTTCAGAAGGATGCTTGCTCTGTTACCCAGACACGTCTTGGGTTACTCCCTCTCTCATGTCTCCTTGATGGGTAATCCCAGTAAGAGACCCCTTCCCTCCAAGTCGTGTCGATATTTGAGAAGCAGGAAGTAGCTAACTTCTATTCCTTCTTGGATTTTAATAGAAAACTTAATCCTAGGACATAATGGCATAAACACGAATACAAGACATTAGATCTTTACCAAATACATGGAGTCATTGCTGGGGTTCTCATCGTTGGGACAGTTGGGTATGTGCCCCATTCAAAGTGTATGGGACTGGTAAAGACAGCTGTCACGGAAGGTGTACAGCAAACTAGAAGACACAAAAGGAAGATCCGGCTGACTGGATCCAAAACTAAGGAACCAAAGGGGGAGCCCTGCAAAAGACCTGGCTCTCTCCCTAACTGCTCAGCCTATGCAAAATTCTCAATGGTAGAAGATCGCATATCCTCGTACCTCGACTGAATAACCCCTGAACACCCTATAATAGTGAGGGGACACGACCACCGGCTCCCTACACCTGAAACGGAGGGAGTCAGGGTCTCCTGGGATCCAGCAAACAGGAAAATACAAATGAATAAACAAAACTTATCTGTAGAAGACTCAGTAGTAGCATCCAGCATGCATACACTCCAGGAAGTTGTATAAACCGCAAAGTGATGCAGTATGGGAAGGGATTTAAAGGGATGCAATCAGTGCAACTACATGACAGCTGAGAGAGGCTAACGAGATGAGAAAATGAAAGCAAAACAAAAGGAACCTCAAGGAGGAGGTTCTGAAGGACGTCTGTCAGAGCTTCTCAGATGTCTGGTGGTGACAACAGCTGAGTGCTATACTTGGTGACCTCCATCAGTCCCATAGACTGTGAATAAAGTGGTGGTCGCACACGCGCACTGCAGATCCATTTAAACAGTGAACGTGGGATTGATGGCGCTCCCAGGGGTGAATAGGGGGAAGTGTCTGTCTCGGGACGACCTCTTTAAATGTCTTATGGAAATCCACTTGAAGAGCTGAAGTCTGGAGTTTCCCTTTATTTGAGGTCCATCTTATATAAAGCACTGGATGTGTTGAGGATTTTCTGTGATCCAGCTGCAGATGGGGCCATAAAAATGATGAATTTGCCTTCGTCAGTCAGTAATAAGAACTTGAGTGGAGCTTCTTTAGAAGGGAGCCGGGGCGGTGCGGAGCGTGTTTGCCCGGAACTATTTGTGTACGGCTCAGTATTACTATAGCTTTTGGCTTTGTGTTGAATGGCTTCCTGCGGTTGTCAGACTGATGTCACCTTTGTTTTATAATCAGCTGCATTCACAGGACCCTCAATGGCTCATTACCAGCAGCTGCTCTCAAGAGCCTCTTCTACAATTTGCCTTTTTTCACTTTAAGATCATTTTTTCCAGCAATTTTATCGCACTGTCTCAGAGAACCGCACAGCACTACGTTCCCCATCATCATGTATCTAAGCATATCATGCGTGATACAGTCTCTTCAGCTCCTGTCACTAATCTGATCACGTGTGATACTGCCCCTTGAATGGTTTATATGAGCCTATCATGTGTGATACTGTATACTGAGACAATGTTTCTAAGTTTATTATGTGTGATACTGTATGCTGAGCTGGTGTATCTAACCCTATGTGTGATACCGTCTACTGATTCATTTGATCTAATCCTATCATGTGCAATACTGTCTACTAAGACACAGTATCTAAGTATAAATCGTGAGATGCTGCCTACTGAGCGGTGTATCTAAACCTATCAAGTGTAATACTGATTGCTGATGTGTGATACTATCTACTGAGACACTGTATCTAAGCCTAACGTGTGATACTGATTGCTGATCTGGTGTGTTTAGACCTACCATACTAAGCCACTGTATCTACACCTATAATGTGTAATTCTGACTGCAGAGACACTGTATCTAAGCCTATCATGTGTGATACTGACTGCAGAGAGAGACACTGTACCTAAGCCTGTCATGTGTGATACTGACTGCAAAGACACTGTATCTAAGCCTATCATGTGTGATACTGACTGCAGAGAGAGACACTGTATCTAAGCCTGTCATGTGTGATACTGACTGCAAAGACACTGTATCTAAGCCTATCATGTGTGATACTGACTGCAGAGAGAGACCCTGTATTTAAGCCTATCATGTGTGATACTGACTCCAGAGACACAGTATTTAAGCCTATCATGTGTGATACTGACTGCTGAGATACTGTATCTAAGCCTATCATGTGTGATACTGACTGCAGAGACACTGTATCTAAGCCTATCATGTGTGATACTGACTGCTGAGCCATTGTATCTAAGCCTATCATGTGTGATACTGTCTGCTGAGCCACTGTTTCTAAGCCTATCATGTGTGATACTGACTGCAGAGACACCGTATCTAAGCCTATCATGTATGATACTGACTGCTGAGCCATTGTATCTAAGCCTATCATGTGTGATACTGTCTGCAGAGAGAGACCCTGTATTTAAGCCTATCATGTGTGATACTGACTCCAGAGACACAGTATTTAAGCCTATCATGTGTGATACTGACTGCTGAGATACTGTATCTAAGCCTATCATGTGTGATACTGACTGCAGAGACACTGTATCTAAGCCTATCATGTGTGATACTGACTGCTGAGCCATTGTATCTAAGCCTATCATGTGTGATACTGTCTGCTGAGCCACTGTTTCTAAGCCTATCATGTGTGATACTGACTGCAGAGACACCGTATCTAAGCCTATCATGTATGATACTGACTGCTGAGCCATTGTATCTAAGCCTATCATGTGTGATACTGTCTGCTGAGCCACTGTTTCTAAGCCTATCATGTGTGATACTGACTGCAGAGACACTGTATCTAAGCCTATCATGTGTGATACTGTCCGCTGAGGTTTGTAGAAGGCAAATGTAACTTAGGAGAAATCAATTCTGCGTGGTAAAGTATGCTTGTAATCCGATTAACACCGAGTAATCTTCAAATCCTAAAGTTTGCCGGAGGAAGAAGAAGATGTGAATGACAATAGCGTTACTCCTGGTTGCTCTGTTTTGGATGCAACCCTCGGTGCCCTGACACACTGTCACGACTGACGACAGTGACTGTACTTACTTCTGTGTCTCTAGAGTTCTGGTACGCCCTACCTAAAGGTGGCCAGACCCCTTAGATATCCGTCTATCAAACCTCCCCCCCCCCCATGCATGCTTGGCACACCTATCAAGTTGTGGGTCCTCCTAAGTGGCACCTTTAATGGTGGTGATATAAAAGAGTGCTCAATCAAATCCATAGATATCTGTTCTCAATTCACTCTGGCAGCGACTTATCTCCCCTGAACATAAAAGGGATAGGGCATGTTGAAATCCAACATTCCCTCTCCTGGCATGCTGGCAATGCACTTTAGATGGTCAACTCCTGCCTCCTAAATCGGTGGACTTAGCCGTTGCCATTTGAATGTGCACGGCGTGAGGCATGATGGGCATTCCTATAGAGCTCGACTGCCTATGCCGAATCTGGTACTTTGTAGCCCTCATTAATCACCAGTCATTTACAGTAGACCCCCCGCCCCCAGGATGGCAGTCCTGGCAGGAGATGCCTGGTATCGCTCCATAATGCCGCACTGTTTATTATGCCTGTACTCGCCTCCCCGCTGCTTCCTGCTGACGCTTTGCGCAAATAAAATCAACGGTAATTAGGCTTCTTTTTGTCCCCAAACAAAGGCGGTTTAATGATAGTCAAGATAAGAAATGCTTATTAATATCCATCCTTGTGGGTCTACAATGGACCTCCCTAATCGCCTCCTGCAAGGAGGAAACACGCAGCTAATTAATCAACTTGAAGATATCCCGGCCTTTGTTTTAGGGGAGAATGAGCTGATTTCAGAGCTTAATTCCCGAGCAGCGCCGTTTCTTCATCCGTCTCCGGCTTTGATGAGCAGCTTCCCCGCCGCGCACATGGCTCGTGTCAGCATTCCTCCCTGTAGGCATTATCTACACACCTGTCTGCAGAGCACCTGTACACGGACATGACAACCTGCCTCTGCAGAATCTTTGCAAGTAATATCTAGACGGTATTTTCTGCTAAGCTCAAAATTATTTAAAGGAACCTAATACGGCTGATCCTGCTGATTAAAATGATACTTGTCCTGTGAAAATCGGTCGTGGCATTCACGGGAAAACAGGCTTTTATTATTTTGGTGCACCAAGAGGCGTGGCCAGCAGTAGAAAGCTGAGTCTGGGCTCCGCCCCTCAGTGCGCTGAAGCTCTCATTTGCAGAAATATTAAAAGTCTTTTTTCTCGGCGACGCTGCAACCCATTTTCACAAGACGGGTATCATTTTAATTGGCAGAATCAACCCTACCTGATTTGATTGGGTTAATCTTGCCGAGAGATGCACTTTAATAGCGGCAAGAGTGATGTAAAATTGAAAAAATAATTTTTGTGACTTCTGCACACTAGGATTCTGTTGTCCATGCTCTCATAAACTCTGTGCTTAGTGTTTCTGAAAGATGAACGTAAAACTCACATCATGCGCTTGGGGAAAGGGGAATAAGCCGCTGCCAGACACCTCTGGTGGTGACTTATCTCCCCTGAGAACAAAAGGATCAGACAAGTTGAAATTCAACAGCCCGATCCTTCTTTCCCCTGTCAGGGGAGCATTGGGACACCCCCAGAACACTTCAGAAAGTCATCCATTCCTGCCTTGGTCTAGTGTGTATGACCATCTTAAAGGGGTGGTCCAGCTAATCAAAAATAGTTTGCACCTGGATAAGATATACTCACCTCTGCCGACACTGCCCTGGTCCCCTCAGCTCCTTTCTCAACGCTCCAGAAATGCCCCCTCCAATACAGTCAACCAATGAATAATAGGAATATGGACTGTCAGGTGGAGCGTCCCTTTAAAGCCAGAAAAATGCCGCTCTGCAATGTCTCTGCTCCCCTGCCATATGAAGGGATTTGTGGGGGCTGATATTAGCTGTGACCCCAATTGACCCCAGTGCGATGCTGACAACAGTCAATCTGTGAACCTGTTAGTGGCCACCGTCACCCTTCGCTTCCTGCCCAGCGAGGAATCCAATCTCCTGGCGCCGTTATTATAAAGCCTTCATATTTTTATTTTCTCAGTCTAAACCTCTTATCATCGGCAAACATGCTTTTTTTATGAGCGGCTGAAATCCCTCCTCTCTCCCCGGTGGCGTAACCCCCCGCATTATGTGTGTGCGCTGGAGAGTCTATGAAAGCCTCTGCTCAGTATTGTCCGGGAGCGGCCTGGGGTTAACTCCTACTTAGCTGATATACCCCATGTTTTCAGATTTGGGGACTCTGACAAGGTGAAGGTTGTGCGCATTCCATAGGGTCCTATGATGACCAATCCGCACCCCCGCACGTGTTCCGGATGTTCATACAATCTCAGACCAGGACATGCCGACCAATTACCTCTTTTATTAAAACTTGTAGCGGCCCCTGGGGCCACACCTGTGGGTGGAGTATTCCCATTGAGCCTCATGATAGGCCATCGATATCAGATTGGCGGGAGTGACTCCCGGCACCCTTGGTGATCAGCCGCATGATGAGGCAGCGGCGTTCCGTGAGGCCTCCTCCTGGGTCATGTGACATCATGTGGCCTAGGTGCAGCTCAGTCTCGCCTCGTGAGCGCCGTGGCTTCCTCAAACAGGCGTGGCGGGAGTTCGACCCCCGATGATCTTGTATTGATGATTGGCAAGAGTTGGACCTGACCTATGTCATATTGATGACCTATTCTCAGGATAGGCCATCAATATGAAAATCCTGGAGAACTTTTGAAAGTAAAATTTTGTGGCCGTGGTTTCGGTCATACGTGACTACATGCTAGGCCAGGTTTCCACGCTGCGGAAGACTCACAGCTCGTATTTGTTGCTATGGGAAAGCGGTAGCGGCTTAGTTACACCCGGGTGCCCTCACATCCCGCGTCAGGTTTTGTCATCTAGTCCGATTAGGTAAGAGGCGTGAAGTGCCTCATACCTCAGCCCTGTCACAGTGAACCTAGCTGATGTATGGTAATGGCCTGCAGAACGGCCTACCGCAGCGATATGCAGCTAATAAAAGGACTTTTCATCTTGCCCCTGGCTGAGACGTGGTTAAAATAAAGCTCTCCATCCTCCCCATGTCTCATTCGGAGGAGGGGGCCGTATTCCATTTATTAGTCAGAGCGGAGAAGAGAATCATTTCTGGACGATGCGCTGGTACCAATGGCGCAGTTTGACAGCTCTCTCTGAGCGCTGCCGCCTGGCAGGGTGGCCCATTATTGTTTTTTGTTACTGAAAGTCAACAGATAAATGCATTTATTCCTCAGGATTTTCTCTATCACCGGCGCCATCATTGCATTGCAGGTCGCAGCGGGGCACCGTGTCCTTTCTCACAGCTGGTCGCGGGCACAGCTCCGCAATCCCCTTTAATCACCGCTTCCTCGGGACTCTTTTTCCTCCCGTTTTCTGCATTTCTTTGAACTCCCGAGGCCACCTGTAACCAGCCCCGATTTAGCCCAGATAAAGGGTTTCCTTTTTATGATGTTTTCCATATTCATCCTCTATAACATCTACGATCAGAGGGCAACTCTCATCATCTATTTTGTTACCAGCCAGTCATCTTTAAAGGATTGTCCCATGATTAATGTAAGAAATGAGAATCAGACATCACATAGAACATGACAATCTCCTTCTAACAAAGCTAGAACCAGCCCTGGACCTCACATGGATCCAGAGATCTCCAACTGTTCTGCTAGATTTATTTCAGACTGGCAGGGGAGACGGTGTTTTCTTTCTCAGGGGGGTGTCCTTTCTGCTGAAGCTCCCTCTCTACCACAGCTCGGGGGGGGTGTCCTTTCTGCTGAAGCTCCCTCTCTACCACAGCTCAGGGGGGTGTCCTTTCTGCTGAAGCTCCCTCTCTACCACAGCTCAGAGGGGTGTCCTTTCTGCTGAAGCTCCCTCTCTACCACAGCTCAGGGGGGTGTCCTTTCTGCTGAAGCTCCCTCTCTACCACAGCTCGGGGGGGTGTCCTTTCTGCTGAAGCTCCCTCTTTATCACTTCTCGGGGGGGTGTCCTTTCTGCTGAAGCTCCCTCTCTACCACAGCTCGGGGGGGGTGTCCTTTCTGCTGAAGCTCCCTCTCTACCACAGCTCAGGGGGGTGTCCTTTCTGCTGAAGCTCCCTCTCTACCACAGCTCAGAGGGGTGTCCTTTCTGCTGAAGCTCCCTCTCTACCACAGCTCAGGGGGGTGTCCTTTCTGCTGAAGCTCCCTCTCTACCACAGCTCGGGGGGTGTCCTTTCTGCTGAAGCTCCCTCTTTATCACTTCTCGGGGGGGTGTCCTTTCTGCTGAAGCTCCCTCTCTACCACAGCTCGGGGGGTGTCCTTTCTGCTGAAGCTCCCTCTTTATCACTTCTCGGGGGGGTGTCCTTTCTGCTGAAGCTCCCTCTCTACCACAGCTCGGGGGGGGGTGTCCTTTCTGCTGAAGCTCCCTCTTTATCACTTCTCGGGGGGGGTCCTTTCTGCTGAAGCTTCCTCTCTACCACAGCTCAGGGGGATGTCCATTCTGCTGAAGCTCCCTCTTTATCACTTCTCGGGGGGGTGTCCTTTCTGCTGAAGCTCCCTCTCTACCACAGCTCGGGGGGGTGTCATTTCTGCTGAAGCTCCCTCTCTACCACAGTTCGGGAAAAGGGGGGTCCTTTCTGCTGAAGCTCCCTCTCTACCACAGCTTGGGGGGGTGTCCTTTCTGCTGAAGCTCCCTCTCTACCACAGCTGGGGGGGGGGTGTCCTTTCTGCTGAAGCTCCCCGTCTACCACAGCTCGGAGGGGGGGTGTCCTTTCTGCTGAAGCTCCCTCTCTACCACAGCTTGGGGGGGGGTGTCCTTTCTGCTGAAGCTCCCTCTCTACCACAGCTCGGGGGGGGTGTCCTTTCTGCTGAAGCTCCCTCTCTACTACAGCTCAGGGGGCAGGTCCTTTCTGTTGCAACTCTCTCCCTATGGTAAGTGGTGGGGCTGTTATAGATTTTTAAGTGGGGCCGAGTTATGCCTCTGATTGTTGGGTACAACAGGATGCATATTCTGTGCCAAAATCCGTGTGCAACCTGCTCACAATATGCCTCCCATTGTATTTGGCGCAGGTCAACTATATCTGATTGGTGGGGGTCCGACTCCTGGAGAAGAGGCACTTTGATAACAATGTGCAGCTCACTTCCATTCAAGTGAATGGGCCTGGACTGTAATACCAAGTACAGCCACTAAACAATGTACGGCGCTGTGCTTGGTGAGCTGTGAGTTCTCAGTGGAGCAGACCCCCCACCCATCAGATTCTGATGACCTATCCCGAGGATAGGTGATCAATATACTACTCTTTGCAACTGCTGCGCCCTCTCTACTTTGATTGACAGGACCAGGCATGATGACGTTTACACCGACTGTCCCTGTAAATCAAAGGGCAGAAGGTGTGGCAGAGAAAACAGAGCCTCTAGAAGTATGGGCACCTGCCCTTTAAGGGAGTTGGGGGGGGGGGCAAGATTGGCCCCTGTGATAGTGCAGGATTAGGATTGACTGACTGGCCTGGCACCTAAGAGAGATGGAACAGCTGGATAAATAGGATACGAAGCTGAAAAGAGCAGAATCCCATAATGACTGAGGCGAGCGTCCGGGAGAAGCCGATGATTGACAGTGTAAAAGGACACAGCCGGGTCTGCAAGAATGAGGAGCAAACAGGCGTCTTAAGACTCGGCAGAAAGTAGGTCATTAGACCCCCTTCTTGCGTTCTGCTGTACATAGCGCACAATATCCATCTTGTTTAAGAGGGGTGCAAAATCCATAATCAGCACTTTAACCCTGTACGTGACACATCAGGCAGGTGATCACCTATGGCACTCCAAGTATAGTGATGCCTAACTCATATGAACACCCCCCTTCACAGACCGCTATCAGAATAATGCGTAATGGAGATACGTTTTCACATACCTAATTTACGGTACATGTGTCCTCTACCCGTCCAAGGCACGACTCGCAGACGGCCCAGTGGGGTACATACTGAAAATACATGCTGCTTCTGCCCATTAAGGACATTTAGAGGAGTATATGACGAATTAAATATCCTACCCTTTTTCATAGCATGGGAGCAATATACTTCCCTGTTGTACCCACCCCTGTGCAAATATTGCGACAGGATCTATGATTAATTTGCATATCCCCTCCTCTGCTCAAATTCTCTTCCAGAACTGCTGATCACTTAAGGTTAATTTGCATATCCCCCCCTCTGCTCAAATTCAGTTGCAGGACTGCTGAGCGCTTATAGGTAATTTGCATATCCCATCCTCTGCTCAAATTCTGTTCCAGGACTGCTGATCCCTTATAGGTCATTTGCATATCTCCTCCCCTGCTCAAATTCTGTTGCAGGACTGCTGAGCGCTTATAGGTAATTTGCATATCCCATCCCCTGTTCAATTTCTGTTCCAGGACTGCTGATGACTTATAGGTATTTTGCATTTCTCCTCCCCTGCTCAAATTCTGTTGCAGGAATGCTGAGCGCTTATGGATCATTTGCATATCCCCTCCTCTGCTCAAATTCTGTTGCAGGACTGCTGAGCGCTTATAGGTCATTTGCATATCTCCTCCCCTGCTCAAATTCTGTTGCAGGACTGCTGAGCGCTTATAGGTAATTTGCATATCCCATCCCCTGTTCAAATTCTGTTCCAGGACTGCTGATCACTTATAGGTATTTTGCATTTCTCCTCCCCTGCTCAAATTCTGTTGCAGGAATGCTGAGCGCTTATGGATCATTTGCATATCCCCTCCTCTGCTCAAATTCTGTTACAGGACTGCTGAGCGCTTATAGGTCATTTGCATATCTCCTCCCCTGCTCAAATTCTGTTGCAGGACTGCTGAGCGCTTATAGGTAATTTGTAAATCTCCTCCCCTGCTCAAATTCTGTTGCTGGAATGCTGAGAACATATGCATCATTAGAATGTCCCCCTCCCCTTCTCAAATTCTGTTGCAGGACTGCTGAGCGCTTATAGGTAATTTGTATATCTCCTCCCCTGCTCAAATTCTGTTCCAGGACTGCTGAGTGTTTATGGTCCATTTGTATATCTCATCCTCTGCTCAAATTCTGTTGCAGGACTGCTGAGCGCTTATGGATCATTTGCATATCCCCTCCTCTGCTCAAATTCTGTTGCAGGACTGCTGAGCGCTTATAGGTAATTTGTATATCTCCTCCCCTGCTCAAATTCTGTTGCAGGACTGCTGAGCGCTTATGGATCATTTGCATATCCCCTCCTCTGCTCAAATTCTGTTGCAGGACTGCTGATCACTTATAGGTATTTTGCATATCTCCTCCCCTGCTCAAATTCTGTTGCAGGACTGCTGAGCGCTTATGGGTCATTTGCATGTCCCCTCCTCTGCTCAAATTCTGTTGCAGGACTGCTGATCACTTATAGGTATTTTGCATATCTCCTCCCCTGCTCAAATTCTGTTGCAGGAATGCTGAGCGCTTATGGATCATTTGCATATCCCCTCCTCTACTCAAATTCTGTTGCAGGACTGCTGAGCGCTTATAGGTAATTTGTATATCTCCTC
This sequence comes from Bufo bufo, assembly GCF_905171765.1. Classification (NCBI taxonomy): domain Eukaryota; kingdom Metazoa; phylum Chordata; class Amphibia; order Anura; family Bufonidae; genus Bufo; species Bufo bufo. The sequence continues at coordinate 92,621,533 of NC_053399.1, forward strand.
CCCTGCTAAAATTCTGCTGCTGGAATGCTGAGAACATATTCATCATTAGAATGTCCCCCTCCCCTGTTCAAATGATGTAGCAGGACTGCTGAGCGCTTATGGCCCATTTGCATGTCCCCTGCCCTGCTCAAAATCTGTTCCAGGACTGCTGATCCCTTATAGGTCATTTGCATATCTCCTCCCCTGCTCAAATTCTGTTGCTGGACTGCTGAGCACATGTGGATCATTAGCATGTCCCCCTCCCCTGCTCAAATTATATAGCAGGACTGCTGAGCGCCTATGGATAATTTGTATACCTCCTCCCCTGCTCAAAATTCTGCTACTGGTCAGCTAAGGATCTATGGGTAATTTACCTGTCCCCCTCCCCCGTTCACAGGCTGCAAAAGGATTGCGACAAAATTACAGGCTGAACTACAATACTATCAGGTATAAATCAAAAAGGAAGGGAAAAAAACATGCGCTTTTATTTCCACACCCAACACTTCGCTTCATCCATAAATTTCTGATCTACTTATTAGATTCTGTAAAGCATTTGGTTGCGTTTATCCCGGATGGAAAATAAATGACAATGTTCAAATTCTCCGGGGCCTCTTAATGGAGGAATATTAGTCAAACGATTTTTCTTTGCTCTGAACGTGTCACAGAACAAATACAATTTAACATAAAAAAAAAATAATAATGACATTTACAGAAAGCAGCGAAAATGTTCAATAAAACCCACCATTTATCAGGACCGTATTCTGAGCGCCGAAACGCCGCCGCCTTTAAGAAAAACAAAATTAATTCATTCTGAAAGCTTCTTAGTTCAACTTAATTATTAAAAGTTTTCTTTTCCAGAAACTATAATGGATGGGAGGGGATTTTTTTTAAAATGAGTGCATGCTAAACACTCCTGGGTAATTTAGACGCTATCTGTATTATTAAAGGTTTATGCCAAGCACTACAGATAAGTGGTTAATTAAGTAGCTGGTAGGCCGGCGGGGGGGGCAGGCGTTAGAGCGGCAAGCAGGCGGTGACATCACCAACATGCAGAATATAAAGCAAGGGGGAGACTGTAACAGTCAGAGGCAGTTCCTGGAAATTTGGGCTTCCCTGGGCTGAAAATGAGGGGAGGCCTTATGTACACCCCACCCATAAATTAGCAGTCTTACATTGTTTGGATATTCTGGGGAGGGCCTTATTTTTCCCGAATTTACAAACTGCAGGGGCGGACTGGGAACTTAAAGTGGCCCTGGAAAAAAAGGCCCCATGTTGTAGGCGGCTCCGGATTGACAGAAGGTGGTCCAACACAAGTAGATGAGACTATAGCGCAGCACAACATACCGCCCCTGCTGTAGTATACAACTGTACCACAGTCCTGATGACGGCATTACAGATTAATTCAAGAGGACACCTGAAGCTCCTAGCATTAATTAATACTGAGCGTCATTATGTATCCAGCTGGCAGCCATGAGCAGGGCTCGGGCACCACCCTGACCGGGCATTGGCCCACTGTAAATTTTCTTGAAAGGCCTATGGCCAGCCCGCCCCACCGCTAGAGATGGCCATGCACCTTTGATGAATGTTGACCGAACCTGTTGATTTTGGCAGGGCCAGATGACCATCTAAGGCTACTTTCACACTAGCGTTTTTTGCGGATCCGTGATGGATCTGCAAAAACGCTTCAGTTACAATAATACAACCGCCTGCATCCGTCATGAACGGATCCGGTTGTATTATCTGTAACATAGCCAAGACGGATCCGAAAGTCAATGGGGGACGGATTCGTTTTCTATTGTGTCAGCTCCGCATCCCAGAGCGGAATGGAGACTGATCGGAGGCAAACTGACGCATTCTGAGCGGATCCTTTTCCATTCAGAATGCATTAGGGCAAAACTGATCCGTTTTGGACGGATCTCACAAACGGAAAGCCAAAACGTCAGTGTGAAAGTAGCCTAATTTGCATTGGAGTGACCAACTTTCCCCTGATGGCAGATGTCTGGGGGGGGGGGGGGGAAGTCATACTGGATTTCAACATACCTATCCTTTGTTTTTTGTATAGAGAAAACCACGCACTCTCTATATGAAATATGCAAAGTGGAGTTTTATTGTGGTACACAGTTGGTTGCCTGAAATCGCAGGCAGGTATTGTCTGGTGACAGACATACAGTACAGACCAAAAGTTTGGACACACCTTCTCATTCAAAGAGTTTTCTTTATTTTCATGACTATGAAGGCATCAAAACTATGAATTAACACATGTGGAATTATATACATAACAAACAAGTGTGAAACAACTGAAAATATGTCATATTGTAGGTTCTTCACAGTAGCCACCTTTTGCTTTGATTACTGCTTTGCACACTCTTGGCATTCTCTTGATGAACTTCAAGAGGTAGTCACCTGAAATGGTTTTCACTTCACAGGTGTGCCCTGTCAGGTTTAATAAGTGGGATTTCTTGCCTTATAAATGGGGTTGGGACCATCAGTGGCGTTGAGGAGAAGTCAGGTGGATACACAGCTGATAGTCCTACTGAATAGACTGTTAGAATTTGTATTATGGCAAGAAAAAAGCAGCTAAGTAAAGAAAAATGAGTGGCCATCATTACTTTAAGAAATGAAGGTCAGTCAGTCAGCCGAAAAATTGGGAAAACTTTGAAAGTAAGGGCTATTTGACCATGAAGGAGAGTGATGGGGTGCTGCGCCAGATGACCTGGCCTCCACAGTCACCGGACCTGAACCCAATCGAGATGGTTTGGGGTGAGCTGGACCGCAGAGTGAAGGCAAAAGGGCCAACAAGTGCTAAGCATCTCTGGGAACTCCTTCAAGACTGTTGGAAGACCATTTCAGGGGACTACCTCTTGAAGCTCATCAAGAGAATGCCAAGAGTGTGCAAAGCAGTAATCAAAGCAAAAGGTGGCTACTTTGAAGAACCTAGAATATGACATATTTTCAGTTGTTTCACACTTGTTTGTTATGTATATAATTCCACATGTGTTAATTCATAGTTTTGATGCCTTCATAGTCATGAAAATAAAGAAAACTCTTTGAATGAGAAGGTGTGTCCAAACTTTTGGTCTGTAATATATATGTCTGTCACTAGACAGTACCTGCCTGCGGTTTCAGGCAACCAATTGTGAATTTACCTCTAATCCCTTTTTTACTATTATTTTTGCACTTTTCTGCACACTTTTGGAGTGTACCACAATAAAACTCCCCTTTGCATATTTCATATAGACAGTGCGTGGTTTTCTCTATACAAGCATCTATGGGCATAGACCTGTACACCACTGCACCTCACAAAAAAAACATAGGAGTGTATTCCTCTTTTTTCCATTATCCTTTTGTTTTTAGCCAAGCATGGACGTGAATGGAGCGGTCGGGAGAAACGGCTGTCGGCTGAAAGAGCGACAGTTATCTAATATGCATGTCCAGTTTAGGATGATTATAGAAGATGGACGGAAGAAATCCCAATCTAGTGATCAGGGGGGCCGGAAAGTTTGTACGTTGTAAACCATTCAGTGTTTCCCCAGGCTACATGGTAGATAACAGAGCACCAGGATGCCCCACTGGTATCCATTAATATTCCTTAGCTTTCATTTCTGGCTACTGAACAAGATGGCTGCAGGTCTCCAGCACCGGAGCCCGACTAACTCCGGAGTCCTTAGGATACATTTATAAGAAATTAAATCCAGTCTTGTATTTTATGATTTTGTAAAACCAGCGAGGGAATTGTATGCGAGTAATTGGCAGACAGTTCTGAATGACAGATACAAAATGAATTTTGTGCAAAAAAAAAAATCTATATACTTTATAAGAACCTCAGCAGCACTGAGTATTGATCTATGTCCTGCTCAACAAACCTGTCAGAGCCCAAGTGTACGCGATAGGTCTCCCTCCACCGATCAACCTGCATCCCCAGGTCTGCGGCCTCCTCGTGCAGGATCTTCAGCCGGCACCCCCGCCTTACTGACAATAACCTGACGATTATGTCAATTGATTCACTCAAAGCAAGGTCTTTATTAAAATACAATGTTCTGAGATGGGATTATAGATTTTGTGCTTTACATCGGACTACAACAATTATTAGCTTTGTAGAACATCCGTTTGCTTTATGTCCATTAGGTTTGATGTTCATATCCAATCCCCAGCCGGCAAATGATTGACGTCCTCATTCCTATACATTATAGAGGAATCATGTGGCTTCTTTACAACCGCCGTAAAGCAATCTCCACTACAGCCCACATTTCTGTGTCACAGTCCCAGTATTAAAGACCTGAATAAATGAAGTTACAACACATTTTGGAGTACTATTTATTATAATGACTACTATAATACCGCTCCTATATTATAATACTAACCCTATATACAAGAATATATCTACTATAATACTGCTCCTATGTACAGGAATATAACTACTATAATACTGCTCCCTATGTACAAGAATATAACTACTATAATACTGCTCCTATGTACAAGAATATAACTACTATAATACTGCCTCCTATGTACAAGAATATAACTACTATAATACTGCTCCTATGTACAAGAATATAACTACTATAATACTGCATCCTATGTACAAGAATATAACTACTATAATACTGCCTCCTATGTACAAGAATATAACTACTATAATACTGCCTCCTATGTACAAGAATATAACTACTATAATACTGCTCCTATGTACAAGAATATAACTACTATAATACTGCCTCCTATGTACAAGAATATAACTACTATAATACTGCCTCCTGTGTACAAGAATATATCTACTATAATACTGCTCCTATGTACAGGAATATAACTACTATAATACTGCTCCCTATGTACAAGAATATAACTACTATAATACTGCTCCTATGTACAAGAATATAACTACTATAATACTGCCTCCTATGTACAAGAATATAACTACTATAATACTGCCTCCTATGTACAAGAATATAACTACTATAATACTGCTCCTATGTACAGGAATATAACTACTATAATACTGCTCCTATGTACAGGAATATAACTACTATAATGCTGCCTCCTATGTACAGGAATATAACTACTATAATACTGCTCCTATGTACAAGAATATAACTACTATAATACTGCTCCTATGTACAAGAATATAACTACTATAATACTGCTCCTATGTACAAGAATATAACTACTATAATACTGCTCCTATGTACAAGAATATAACTACTATAATACTGCTCCTATGTACAAGAATATAACTACTATAATACTGCTCCTATGTACAAGAATATAACTACTATAATACTGCCTCCTATGTACAAGAATATAACTACTATAATACTGCTCCTATGTACAAGAATATAACTACTATAATACTGCTCCTATGTACAAGTATATAACTACTATAATACTGCTCCTATGTACAAGAATATAACTACTATAATACTGCCTCCTATGTACAAGAATATAACTACTATAATACTGCTCCTATGTACAAGAATATAACTACTATAATACTGCTCCTATGTACAGGAATATAACTACTATAATACTGCTCCTATGTACAAGAATATAACTACTATAATACTGCTCCTATGTACAAGAATATAACTACTATAATACTGCTCCTATGTACAAGAATATAACTACTATAATACTGCCTCCTATGTACAAGAATATAAGTACTATAATACTACCTCCTACTGTATGTACAAGAATATAACTACTATAATACTGCCTCCTATGTACAAGGATATAACTACTATAATACTGCTCCTATGTACAAGAATATATCTACTATAATACTGCTCCTATGTACAAGAATATAACTACTATAATACTGCCTCCTATGTACAAGGATATAACTACTATAATACCGCTCCTTTGTACAAGAATATAACTACTATAATACTGCTCCTATGTACAAGAATATAACTACTATAATACTGCCTCCTATGTACAAGAATATAACTACTATAATACTGCCTCCTATGTACAAGAATATAACTACTATAATACTGCCTCCTATGTACAAGAATACAACTACTATAATACTGCTCCTATGTACAGGAATATAACTACTATAATACTGCCTCCTATGTACAAGAATATAACTACTATAATACTGCCTCCTATGTACAAGAATACAACTACTATAATACTGCTCCTATGTACAGGAATATAACTACTATAATACTGCTCCTATGTACAAGAATATAACTACTATAATACTGCCTCCTATGTACAATAATATAACTACTATAATACTGCTCCTATGTACAAGAATATTACTATAATACTGCTCCTATGTACAAGAATATTACTATAATACTGCTCCTATGTACAAGAATATAACTAATATAATACTGCTCCTATGTACAAGAATATAACTACTATAATACTGCCTCCTATGTACAAGAATATAACTACTATAATACTGCCCCTATGTACAAGAATATAACTACTATAATACTGCTCCTATGTACAGGAATATAACTACTATAATACTGCTCCTATGTCCAAGAATATAACTACTATAATACTGCCTCCTATGTCCAAGAATATAACTACTATAATACTGCTCCTATGTACAGGAATATAACTACTATAATACTCCCTCCTATGTACAAGGATATAACTACTATAATACTGCTCCTATGTACAAGAATATAACTACTATAATACTGCCTCCTATGTACAAGAATATAACTACTATAATACTGCTCCTATGTACAAGAATATAACTACTATAATACTGCCTCCTATGTACAAGAATATAACTACTATAATACTGCTCCTATGTACAAGAATATAACTACTATAATACTGCTCCTATGTACAGGAATATAACTACTATAATACTGCTCCTATGTACAAGAATATAACTCTATAATACTGCTCCTATGTACAAGAATATAACTACTATAATACTGCTCCTATGTACAAGAATATAACTACTATAATACTGCTCCTATGTACAAGAATATAACTACTATAATACTGCCTCCTATGTACAAGAATATAACTACTATAATACTGCTCCTATGTACAAGAATATAACTACTATAATACTGCCTCCTATGTACAAGAATATACCTACTACTATAATACTGCCTCCTATGTACAAGAATATAACTACTATAATACTGCTCCTATGTACAAGAATATAACTACTATAATACTGCTCCTATGTACAGGAATATAACTACTATAATACTGCTCCTATGTACAAGAATATAACTCTATAATACTGCTCCTATGTACAAGAATATAACTACTATAATACTGCTCCTATGTACAAGAATATAACTACTATAATACTGCTCCTATGTACAAGAATATAACTACTATAATACTGCCTCCTATGTACAAGAATATAACTACTATAATACTGCTCCTATGTACAAGAATATAACTACTATAATACTGCCTCCTATGTACAAGAATATACCTACTACTATAATACTGCCTCCTATGTACAAGAATATAACTACTATAATACTGCCTCCTATGTACAAGAATATAACTACTATAATACTGCTCCTATGTACAGGAATATAACTACTATAATACTGCTCCTATGTACAAGAATATAACTACTATAATACTGCCTCCTATGTACAAGAATATAACTACTATAATACTGCCTCCTATGTACAAGAATATAACTACTATAATACTGCTCCTATGTACAAGAATATAACTACTATAATACTGCTCCTATGTACAAGAATATAACTATTATAATACTGCTCCTATGTACAAGAATATAATTACTATAATACTGCTCCTATGTACAAGAATATAACTACTATAATACTGCCTCCTATGTACAAGAATATAACTACTATAATACTGTCTCCTGTGTACAAGAATATAACTACTATAATACTGCTCCTATGTACAAGAATATAACTACTATAATACTGCTCCTATGTACAAGAATATAACTACTATAATACTGCTCCTATGTACAAGAATATAACTGCTATAATACTGCTCCTATGTATAAGAATATAACTACTATAATACTGCCCCCCTATGTACAAAAATATAACTACTATAATACTGCTCCTATATACAAGAATATAACTACTATAATACTGCTCCTAAGTACAAGAGTATATCTACAAGGAGGCAGTATTATAGTAGTTGTATTCTTGTACATAGGAGGCAGTATTATAGTAGTTATATTCTTGTATATAGGAGCAGTATTATAGTAGTTATATTCTTGCACATAGGAGCAGTATTATAGTAGTTATATTCTTGTACATAGGAGCAGTATTATAGTAGTTATATTCTTGTACATAGGAGCAGTATTATAGTAGTTATATTCTTGTACATAGGGGTCAGTATTATAGTAGTTATATTCTTGTATATAGGAGGCAGTATTATAGTAGTTATATTCTTGTAGATAGGAGGCAGTATTATAGTAGTTATATTCTTGTACATAGCAGCAGTATTATAGTAGTTATATTCTTGTACATAGGTGGCAGTATTATAGTAGTTATATTCTTGTACATAGGAGGCAGTATTATAGTAGTTATATTCTTGTACATAGCAGCAGTATTATAGTAGTTATATTCTTGTACATAGCAGCAGTATTATAGTAGTTATATTCTTGTACATAGGAGCAGTATTATAGTAGTTATATTATTTTGCATAGGAGCAGTATTATAGTAGTTATATTCTTGTACATAGGAGGCAGTATTATAGTAGTTATATTCTTGTACATAGGAGCAGTATTATAGCAGTTATATTCTTGTACATAGGAGGCAGTATTATAGTAGTTATATTCTTGTACATAGGAGGCAGTATTATAGTAGTTATATTCTTGTACATAGCAGCAGTATTATAGTAGTTATATTCTTGTACATAGCAGCAGTATTATAGTAGTTATATTCTTGTACATAGGAGGCAGTATTATAGTAGTTATATTATTTTGCATAGGAGCAGTATTATAGTAGTTATATTCTTGTACATAGGAGCAGTATTATAGTAGTTATATTCTTGTACATAGGAGCAGTATTATAGCAGTTATATTCTTGTACATAAGAGGTAGTATTATAGTAGTTATATTCGTGTACATAGGAGACAGTATTATAGTAGTTATATTCTTGTACATAGGAGCAGTATTATAGTAGTTATATTCTTGTACATAGGAGGCAGTATTATAGTAGTTATATTCTTGTACATAGGAGGCAGTATTATAGTAGTTATATTCTTGCTCATAGGAGGCAGTATTATAGTAGTTATATTCTTGTACATAGGAGGCAGTATTATAGTAGTTATATTCTTGCTCATAGGAGGCAGTATTATAGTAGTTATATTCTTGTACATAGGAGCAGTATTATAGTAGTTATATTCTTGCTCATAGGAGGCAGTATTATAGTATATATATTCTTGTACATAGGAGCAGTATTATAGTAGTTATATTCTTGTACATAGGAGGCAGTATTATAGTAGTTATATTCTTGTACATAGGAGCAGTATTATAGCAGTTATATTCTTGTACATAGGAGGCAGTATTATAGTAGTTATATTCTTGTACATAGGAGGCAGTATTATAGTAGTTATATTCTTGTACATAGGAGCAGTATTATAGTAGTTATATTCTTGTACATAGGAGGCAGTATTATAGTAGTTATATTCTTGTACATAGGAGCAGTATTATAGTAGTTATATTCTTGTACATAGGAGGCAGTATTATAGTAGTTATATTCTTGTACATAGGAGGCAGTATTATAGTAGTTATATTCTTGTACATAGGAGCAGTATTATAGCAGTTATATTCTTGTACATAGGAGGCAGTATTATAGTAGTTATATTCTTGTACATAGGAGGCAGTATTATAGTAGTTATCATACTGTCCCTTATGTAGAAGATAGTAGATTTCTCTTGGTATCGTTGAGGGAATGGTAAGATAGCATGAAAGGGTTAAACAATAAAAGTCTTCTGTCCTTTTTAGAGATCACATATAATGTACTGCTGTCAGTAAATGGAAGCAGACATGGTGCAGCACGTGTGGACAGGCTCTATGCTGCGGTCTGGTCCTGGCGTGTGATAGTTTGTTAAATTATCTCCAACAAGAATTACACTCTACATCATTAAATGACATTATCAGGGCCTGAGAGTGCATTCAAGAAGCTCTCCTCCAGGAATTTGCGCCTTGTCTGATTTGATTTACGTAGGATTTAAAATTAATGTGAATGTAGGTGTCAGTAATTCACTAACCCCTTTACTAGTCAGAGTTGCCCACAATACACTGAGCCTGCAAAATTGTGCCAAGCAAAAAGTATCGGCAATGCACAAATTTGACATGTACCACTTTTTTTTAATTAGGTGTGAGAGTGGGGCTACAGAGCAATTTTGGGTGCGACATATGTTGCGCACCCAAGTATCGCAGTGCAGCAATGCTCCCATAGGAATGGATTAGGTCGCAACGCCACTCGCAATGTTGGATTTTTTGTGTGTCACGGTTGGAGCAAACATGCGAGTCGTACTGCGACCCATTCCTATGGCTGCACTGCGATACTCAGGCGCTAACCGTACCCTGTCAAAGCCTTTATGTAAGAGTGTAGCATGCGTCTATGGAGGCTTAGATACACCTGCTAAACACCATAGTATTACACATCATAGGCCTAGCTTATCCAACAGTATCACACATGGTAGGACTAAAGGGCTCACAATCTATTCTCATAATCTGTAACTTCTGGTGGTCTGCAACCTGCAAAGTGCTCAGGATGGTGGAGTAAAGGACTTTACTATCTTTTAATTTAATAGTAACTTGATTGACAAGTGGTGGGAACCATTTAGGAGGCCACTGACCCATCACTGCGGCAGCAGACCATGAAGAAAGAAGACTATTTTGCCCCGTGAAATGACATGTTTGGAGCTGTCTATGATCTCCAGAGCCTTGTGTCGCATTTTCAGGAAAATCTGCCAGGCTTGCAGAAAAATAACAGACGGATAATAAGAGAAAAGCTTTCACATAATAGAATCGGCGTGTGTGCGGATGGTGCTTCTTTAAGAGTGATCCTACACCCCTCCATCCCCCCGGGACTGTCTATACATCAGAGAGGGATGGAGAAGGTTCGGCCAATATTTTTTATCCATGAATTTTTATACTATTGGAAAAGGGCCGACTTGCATTTTCTGCTGAGCAGGTTTTCTGATCTAATATTTGGCAGGTCTCGTACCTTACATTATCCATTTAAAGTGACAGCACTTTACTGATCCTGTAATATATGGCACCTCGATGGTAGCCAAATTATGATGGCAGAAGCCGGCACGGAGACAGATTTGCTGCCGTTAGTTGTAAAGAGCCCGCCGTCTTTATTTTACAGTAATTAACGTTGTGTTTTTTTATGAGCTGAAATTATTCCGAGTCTATCAGTAAAACCAAGTCACTTATGCCGATGAGGCGCGAGACGTTCAGTGTCTTGTGCCTCTGTGGATGTCCAGTACCACCGCCGAATGCATGGTAAATGATAACTGTAATTTACGATTGGATTCAAAGTAGATGGAGCTCAAACTGGGACTGGTGCATGGTGCGGTCTACGTTCAAGGTTCTCCACATCGCAGGTCCCTTGCGCAATGGCATAGATACAGGAAAGGATTTCATGTTTTTTAGTTCACTTCCTGCTTCAAATTAATATTCACAGTTTTGTGAGGATCATCATCAGACTCGTTCCCACAGAATCTCACTGTAAGACTTGAGAGATCATCTCTGGTACTTCTGGGAAAAATGATTAAACCTTTGGATATTAAAAAGCTGGAAGCTGTACTTCAAAGCCGAGACCACCATTAGTGTATCTTTTCCACCAAAGGATCTAAATTCACCACATCTCCATCAAACACCTCCAGGACAAATGCAGTCCATGAATTCTTCTATTAAGACAGATATAAAACATCACAAAATTTACAAAAAGGACAACCATTTGGACCAGCCTGCCAAATAATGACTTGAGTTATGTGTTTGTCCAAGGTTTGTTTGGCTAATATCTTTTCTCTCAACTATGGTCACCACCATAGTTGTCTTGCAGCCGCTGATTCCTGCCTTTTCATTAATAACACAGGCACACCTGGTCCAACAAGTATGACTGTTCATGGTAAGATCAGAAGGAATAACTGTCTGCTAAAGTCAACTTATTGAAGGTGTATGGCAATCTTTAGCCGGAGCAGAAGACTGACCAAAATTTGAGCTGTCCATAAGAGATGAAAACTGGCTGCCAGACTTTTGCCCAACTGGATTAGCAATAAATATGACCATGTGCAGAGCTTTTAGAGCATCCACAGATTGGTCACTGGTGATATCACGACAGAGTACAAAGCTGTTGGCTAGAAAATCCAACATGCCTGATATGTTTTTTGGACAGATTGTATGTTAAAGTCAATCTTCTGGATTGAAGGAAGTGACCAGTCAAGTGTGAAGTTATAGTGGGTTCAAAAGTGCCAGTTGCACCTGGGCTCTGGTGCCGGAGGGACACAGTGACCCCTATGTCACATAAGAAGACACCAGTATAATAGACAACATATAGTGGGAGGTGGACTCGATTACATTTTTTGCATTTGGAACAAGGAGCTTCAATATAAGGTTCTTTTTAATAGCTGTCAGCCTAAAGCTATTCCTCCTGACTACCTCATGTTCATAGAAGCACGGTTCATCTAAGCATGACTTTTTGCCAAAACCAAAGGAACGGCAACTGAAACTCAATATGCCTGATCCTTCTTTCCAACAGCATCATCTGTTGGGGGAGAGTCAGGAGGAACCCCATACACATAAGATGGTCCCACCAAATTCAACAGAGTGGGCAAATTTTCTCTTTGTTTGGGGGCTTTTACGCCTCAACGTGGTCAATTATCTGGAAAAATCACATGGTCCAGCAGACTATTATCTCACATTCATGAGCAATTTTGGAGGAGCTTCTAAACTGTGCTAATACAAAGCACCATAGTCAGACACTTGGATTTAGACAAATAAAATGCATATAAATGTACATAAGGTGGAGCTTTTCAGTAAGATACAAGATGGGACATGTCAAGGATTTAGTACTTCTAGGAGTAGAGTAAGAACCATTCACCATGATTACCAACACCTGAGAGGTGTGTTTGATTCACAGTAGCTCTATTATATTCTCCGGTGAAACAAGGATAATTCTAAGCCTTGGTTTCTCTTTTAGCCCTGATTTTAATTCCACCTCATGAATGTCCTTTTTCCGTCCTCCATGATGCTGCTTGGCTTCTGCCTATGCAAAAAACTTCTCTGTTCCTCGTCACAGAAATGTTGAGGATGAAGATAACTTGTGGATTATAGCTAACGCCAGATAAAGATTCCTCTAATTGCTTGGCTTACCTCGGTTTTATCATCAAAGCAAGGCGTTATTCCCTCTCCTGCCCTCCCCTCACTCTTTATTATCTCTTAATTAATCACTCTGGCTTCCACACTTAGCAGATAATTAGTGTCTCCTGGGCACCAGGCTCATTTTCATAACCTCCTCGCTCCAAGCCACAGAAAGATGAGCCCAGTAAGGTAGAAGCAAAGAAAAGCAGCAAATACTGAATAAATCCAAGCAGGAAAGCTATTCTTCATCGTGATTATCATTGTTATCCTGGAGACAGAGAGAGCGTCAGGGATATATGTGTAGACCGCGAGTTACTGAATGAATTATCTCCACCAGAAGCAGGCATTGGTATTTATTACAAATTACGTCAGTCCTTTGTCTTCTTTACTTGCACTTGCTGAATCCGAAGGCCAGAAAACCAGATTTCACAATGTTTTAGACAAGATACAGCTCTTGACATGTGGAGGAGATATCTTTGAAGGCATCATCCATCTCAATGGGTTAAGGAAGCAGATCAAGGGATATTCATAACCACATACTACGTTCTGGGTTAGCGCTTTGCAACCTAAGCATGTAGATGGGATGTACATCAACCAATCAGCCATGGCTTTGAAACTATACCACCTGTAGTTACAACTTTTTCGTCATAGTCAAACCACTGCTCCCCAACAATGAGTAGAAGATAACTTAAGGACTTGCTTGTACTTAATTGTGCTGTACATCGCCATCCAAAAACAATATCAAAAGGTGTATGTTGGCCTAACCTGCCAAATTCAGCAGAGCTTTGCAACCATCTAATAGATACGAGGTTGTCCCAACTCTCACACGATGAGAGATGTTGGGGAAAAGAAGGATCGGACAGTTTGTTAGGAATAGCCGTTGGCCGAATTAGACTGTGGAACAGATAATAGGATAAGATAAGATGTCATAATACATTTTGGAAGATGCCTTCTATTAACCTAGTCTTCTGAAGAGAGCTTATCACACTTTGCTAGGTCCATGCTCTTAACATCTGGATGCCTTTAAGAAATAAGTCCATCTTGGTCAAGGATTTCATTGACCATGTTGAATTTGCCGAGGCCATGACTAATAAAATCTTTGTCTTTCTCTGTTTTGTCTTCTTGTAAAGCCCAGACAAAGCTACTTTCTTGTACACATCTAGGGCTACTTTCACACTCGCGTTTTTGCTTTCCGTTTGTGAGATCCGTCATGGTGCTCTCACAAGCGGTTCCAAAACGGATCCGTTTGGCCCTAATGCATTCTGGATGGAAAAGGATCCGCTCAGAATGCATCAGTTTGCCTCCGATCAGTCTCCATTCCGCTCTGGAGGCTGCCTGCAGCGTTTTGCTGTCCGCTTGATGAAACTGAGCCAAACGGATCCTTGCACACAATGTAAGTCAATGGGGACGGATCCGTTTTCTCTGACACAATAGAAAACGGATCCGTCTCCCATTGACTTTCAATGGAGTTCACGACGGATTCGTCTTGGCTATGTTACAGATAATATGAACGGATTATGTGAACGTGAAATATGAACGTTTATGATGGATGCATGCGGTTGCAATATTGTAACGGATCCGTTTTTGCAGATCCATGACAGATCCGCCCAAAGCGCGAGTGTGAAAGTAGCCTTAGTCTTGCCCGTAGAAACAGAATTTTCACATTACAAATCTATTCTCTTTGTACCTTGGTCATTAGAAGAAGCTTGCTTCCCTGGCCATCATCTCATTTACATGCTAATAGACATCATGTGGTCTCTCTCCACTCGGCAGGATAACTCGGAGTTGTAGAGAGACCTCTTACTCTATAATGGCCTCCAACAGAGGCTTGAAATTTCTGATTGATTCGGAAAGCTTTTAAATGCAGATAAGTGGGTTTACCCCAATGCTCTTTAAGCACTGAACCGTCGGAGAGCGCGTATGAGCGTTGAGGACCTGGACCCGTTTCCTTGGAAACAGAACCACTTTTTCATTTACTAACAGCTAAAATGGGCAATACAGCAAAAGGATGCTTTCCAGTGGGTTTTGCTGCTTTTTGTAATAGAATTTTACAAATCTGTCTCTTCCTACTCCATATTTTCCACCCTGAAACATTTTCCAATCTACCCTTCCATCATGGGCTCTCTTCCTCTTGACATCTCCTTCCGAGTCCTATTCATTAATCCCTTTTATCAATTTTCCACTCATTGGTAAAAAAGAAAAAAAAAATACTTAAAGAAATGGAAGACGTTTCTTTCATTTTTTTTTGGTAAGGTCTAGTTTGAAGAGTAATGTCCTGTCATTGTTACCTTGGAAACAGGCAGATTATATAAAACAAATGGAAATCAAAATGAGTGAAAGAGGCGATAAAAACACCGAGGAGGAGGGCAAGAACGACTCAGTCAGCAAAAGAACAAAACTAATACTAGAGGAAAGAAAATAATATCCAAACTTTTAAATTAAAATCCGTGGACTAGTGTATCGGAAAAAGATAGTTTGTGTTGTCATAGGAACAGACGAGATGTAGAAACGGCAAACCCATTTCTGGCTATGTGTTAAAAGACAATCACGCGAACACATGTAACAAGCAATAACAAAAACATCACAGAGTAATTAAGAAGCAGGGGTTGTGGTCCGTGCCCTCGATTGTCCCCAGGAATTCATTACAACACAATAAAACTCTGCGCGTTGTCCGCGCCACCCCTTATATTGTTCTTGCTCTTATCACTTACAAAAGTCTATGTTTGAATGGAGACACAAAGGAAGGACGCCTCTGGGTTGGTTCAGTCAGGGATATGTTTGGCTTTTGGTTTGATGTATTGGCAGGCCGCTTGTTAAAGGGACTTGCACTTAAGTATATCTGAAAAGTTTGGAATTTTCTTCATCTTGAAGTTCACTGCTTCAACTCTTATCAGCGGCAGAGTCCCATACTTGTTTCGACCTATGGAAAAATGTCTACCGCTCATCAACAACCACCTCCGTACCATACATACATAAGTTAGCATTTTGGTAATTTTTAGGTCAGATGGTTACTATTAGGTAATCATTGGTTTTTAATACTATGTCTATGGACACTTTGTTGAATACAGAAACTATGGTGGTTAAGAACTACAAAAGAACTGATTTCAGAACATACCAGTCACAGATGGATCAGCCAACCATGTAAGGTGCATGGATGTGTCCCAACTCACCCCCGATGTCAGGGGATAAAAGGATCTAGTTGTTGGATTTCAACATCCCCCAGTGCACCAGAGATGCCTGCAAATGAATTATTCCCTCTCCCCATTGAGAACACATTCATCATATATGTGTGTGGGGGTCAGGAGGAATGGCTGTTGGCTGAGAGTGCTCAGGTGACAGCTACCTACGGTGTATGACCACTTTTATTTGCAGTGTGTGGGGATTCGCTCTGGTAGTAAGGATTAGCGGGTGCAGTACAGAGGCAAAGTACAAGTTCTTGGTTCAAAACATCAGTTTTTATTTATATGTGAAAGCACAAACAAAAACGCAAGTTGCTTGGTGATCGTTCACACACATGAAAAGTTCATATACAACACAGTCACCTTTTTTCCTGGGTGTTACTTCGCACCCTGTTGGAAGTTCTGCCTTGTCAAGTCCACAGGCAGGCGTTAGGCGGCCTGTTCGCCCTCACAGGGGTCTGAGCCCTCCAGCCCGGCTCAAGCCGCAGATCCCAACACAGCCCTCAGATCACATAACACAGACCTCCTGAGCTCCACTGTCAGACAGAGGTAATCCTCTCCACCTGGAAGTGCTGGCTGGTTTTTATGCCTGGCAAAACCCGGACTGGAACGTGGGGAGTAGTCACCCACCCAGCACTTTGACTACTCCCAGTAAGAGCCGTCCCGGATCTGTTATTTCAGCCATACTAAGTATCAAGGTGTCAAACAGCAACTGCTGCTGACACATAAAAACAGTTTCTTACTCATCCACGATGATTCCTTGTACCTTCTTACAAGTGATATAGTCCAGTACTACAGAGTAACTTCAGACTTCTCTAGTCTTACCTATAGATATGAGTAATTTGTAAGGCTCAGTGCTCCATGTTGATTTGCATTTAGACCTTTGTGTACTCTTTGGCTATGTTATTTGTATTATGGTCAGTCCTGGGCATAAGAAGGTGGCCTCTTAAAGGAATTGTCCATAAGATAAGACATAAGATCTGGGACTGTTTGTAAGAGAATCAAAGATTGTGCCGTTGTCACAATGTGGGAGAGATTTTGTTATCCAAATGATCCTTTGACCAACCATCATCTGCAAGAGGTTGTCCGGGATTTGAAAAAAAAAGGTTCTACTTTTTTTTCTCCAAGAATAGCACCACTCTTGTCCAGTGGCCGAGTTTGGTACTGCAGCACAGCTCCATTCACTCGAATTAGGAAAAGCTGCAAAACAATCACATTCAACAGACAAGAGTGGTGCTGGACAACTTGCAGATCCTTCTATTGTCTGATGTTGGACATAGGAAAGGAAATAAGTTGAAAAAAGTTTAAAATATTTTATTTCGCATCATAGCCTTTAAAGAGCCATATATAAGTAGAAATTCTAGTTTGCAGGCAACTGGTCTGTGGCAGAAATTTCAATTCTTAAAGAAGGGAAAATTAGGTCCACACCCATTGCTGTCATGGTCGACTTACTCTAGCGAATGAGGTCTGGGAATTGGGGAGAAGAAATCAAATTAAAATGTAAAAATTCCATCCCGTAAGTGTGATCATTTATTAAATATGAACACGCCGCACTGTATCTCTTTATGTTAAATCTCAGCCTATCTAATATGCACAAAAGCTTCACATCAAAGCAGGCATTTTGGGCGATAATATTCACCCTTGAAGAGAGTCCAACTTTTTTTTTATACTATGTACATAAACCTCTTCCACTACTTACCGAAAAAAAGAAATTGCAAATAAATTATACCGTGCTGCTACAGAACAGGACGAGCCTCCTGATATAATCCTGTGCCGCTCTGTCCAGATATATAATGTAACGTTCTAGAGCTGGGGGTTAGGACATCGCCTATCAAGAATATATCCAGCAGGGAGCTTGTATTACCAAGATAAGTCAAGTAAGTCCTGGATATAGGCATATATTATATCTATTGGTTCAATGTTTTTATGTTAAAAACATATTTTATTTCAAATTTAGGTGATTTTTTTTAGGTGATTTGATTTGTTCCATGTCACGATCTATATTTAAAAAAATACCTAAAAAATCATGTAGTTTTTGCCCTGCTCACTAGACCTAATAGAATTTTAAAGGGGTTGTCCCACAAAAAACATTCTACATTTTTCAACACTTTTGCAATTGCACGTCATTAAAAACTTTGTATAGACACTGAACTATTCAATAAAATGTATCTGTATAGCGCCACCTGCTTTTTGTTGATTTCCTTATTTCTCTGTCCACCTCACTGAGACGGACGCACATGCTCAGTTCTTTTCTTCAGCTGCCAGATCTTCTGTTAGAAGGTGTGATAGTTAGGCCTCATGATCACAACCATATCACAGCAGGTGATATCATAGCTTATCTATTCCCTCCTAACCTCTGCACAGGTCACTGAGCATGCCTACAAAAATCTCCCACAGAAGTCAACAGAGTCCCCTCATGTCCATTCTGTCTTTTGTCTATGTGGCTGCTCTCAAAGAACAGAAAGTCTTGACATCATTTTAGGCTTAGAGGTCTTAAACATAGGACATGGAAAATGTAAAAAAAATAAAATAAAAAAATCACCAAAAATCAGTTTAAACATAAAAAACTAGGTCATTTTCTGATGGCCATACTCGCCAGTTTCCTCCCAAAGCTCTGCTTATCTTAAATGAAAAAAAAATCCACTTCTGAACACTAATTTTCCTAAAGCCTCTAAATGAAATGTTGAGTAACTTTGTAAATTCTTTGCTTTAATGATCTTATATGGATTTTGAGTTATAAGGCAGTTTTCTTCGCTATTCATGTCTAAAGCTAAATTCGGAACGTCGATCATTTCCAGCTCCTAGAGGAACGATGTAGCACTTTATAGCTTTTCGTTTTGACATTTGAGGTATTTTTCTTCAGTAGAAGTGGACCACGACTATAAGCCCCTCTGAGGCCATTACATGAGGTGGCAGAAAATACCGCCCTCCTAAAGGAATGACTGACGTACTCATGCAGGTTTATGCTTCGCCAAAACGGGTATAAAGTATATGCTTTTCTGCTCAAAATAAACCTGAGTCTCCCTATTCTAAAGGATAAGACTGGTTATTTAGGCCGCCCGGTTACCTGCGCCTCCTTTTCCCCTGGCAGCCTGTTCTACCTGTATAATTTATACCTCTGAGTACATTCCCCACTTGCAATTTCTATTTAAAGGTGCTGTGTTTGTGTATTCTTCCTGACACTTGACCACCATCTGCACACTTTGCCCCTTCGGGATTTCCCTCATAAGATAAGATAGAGTTTGGCGCAGGAGATGAAAGTTTCCCTTTGAAATACTTAAAAAGAAAGAAAGAAAGAAAATGTGCAATCCACTTAGAATTCTTCACGAAAATGAGCAGGGCTCACATGCCCCTTTCCATTTTTCTTCACCTTTTTTCTCCTTTTTTTAAAGCATAAACCCGCCTTTGATCTTCAAGCACCCCATGAAAAATTTGTGGGGATGGGAAATGAAAAATTAAGGCATTGTGGAGAGATTTCTAAGATGTTTTGGCTGCAGAGGGTGCCCAAGATGTGAAGCAGGGGGCGGCCATGGTGTGATCAGTGAAAGAGAAATACACTAACCACCACCTGTTTCGACTGCTGAAATCATATGAAGCTGTGTTCATCGGAGGTTGCGTATTAATAGTACTACTTTATCATGGCAATGGTTGAGGTGCCTTACGACATATCGATGCATCCCATTCCCAATGTCTTCAACGCAGTCATGTTCCATAGTCGTAGAAGCATTGTCTTTTAGTTCACCAGGACCTAGTTTCATGGTAGCGTAAAACACAGTATTCCCAAACTTCATAGGAAGTCGCCCCTACTTCAACTGCTTCGATATGCCAATGTAGGGTTTTGCAGAGTTTGTTGGAGTCGGGAGGATTTTAAGATGTCTACCTCCAAAGTATGGCACTCTAAGCATACAGTGGCTTGTGTCACCCACACGCTCCTAAGTTAAAAAATGAAGGATGCGTGTGTATGGATTAGGGCAGAAGTCTCTTCTATATACCATATGGTTGGAGACACGTCTGGTGAATGGGGGTCGATGTGAGTTTTCCCAGCACATAGGCCAAATGGACACTGCAACTGCTAAGTGAATACATCTTTAAGGAAAAACGTGACACAATTCTTTGGTTATTGGCCACCATGAGTTGTTTCTCTGAGAACATGCTGAGGATCCTCTAAGCCAGTTCATATAGGGCTTAGTGGTAGACTAGGGAATAGATTTCTGTTCCATTACTGGACAGGATCCACCAACAGACTAATGTCTATGGGGTCACCAGGCAGTGCGGGGACCTAAGGATCAAGGAAGAGGTTGGTGAATTTTCTCAGGAGATAACTGAGGTGTGTGGCATCATCTCCATCACGCATGGAGTCGGAGCTGATAGCTTTTGGACATTTCATATTTTCTTACAGACATCTTGCAATCGATGTTCTCAAGGGGGGTCAGAGGGACACTTTAAACAAGAGACACTTGTTTCCCGACCACACATACTTTGCTGAAGTACTTTTCCAGACTCGAAAAACCCAAGTCAACGGGGTCTTTTGCGGCATGTGAAGACAACACAAAAAGAATTTTGCTCTTGTGACCTTAACCCGTGTTTGTTCGTTGTCTTCTAGAGACAATGTGACAGTACACGCTTGAGGAGAAGACGCCCGCCTAAAGGGTTCTCATTGAAAGGCCACAGCATCCATGCAATATAGAAATATTTCCAGGCATCGCCTTGGAAACGATGCAAACTGCTGGAAAGTGAGACATTAAATACTTTTCGGCTGAACTTTCAAGGTTATTTTTTTTTATAGAAAAATTAAAGAGCTTCTCTTTAACCCTCTCCACTGTCGGAACGGTTTTCCGAGCTTGTCTGAGTCTATTCCACTTATCAGCTTTCTAGCTCCCAGCAGCCTCTGCTCTGTAATGACTCCACACTCAGCATGTTGTCAGTTACAGCGTTCCAGCAAGTTATTTTGTATATGTTTTTTTTTTTTTCGCCTGCAAATTTGACCTCCAAAAGAGGAAAGTCGAAGGAGGCTCCAGATGCTGGTCTGTGTGATAAATCCCAAAGTTGGCAGACTGAAGGGTGCTAGTTAGCCCAAGGGGGAAGAAGCCTCCTGGGCCTGTAAAGACAGGATGGGGGAAAGTCTGGGGTTAATGACAAGGTCTCTGCAAGTCTTCCAGGAAGCCTAGCAGGAAATTCCTCAGATTCCTGGCTTGTGGGGTCATTATTGAGCAGAGGCTGCAGAGAGAGAGCGCGAGCGAAAGAGAAGGGGGGTGAGCAATAGGAATACATTCAATAACTATGCAGGACAGTAGAAAAAAAAGTGCCGTACTAAATGCAAACGTGAAAACATACGTTCCATTCCTCGTCATTATGGAAAAAGTCTGCTTTGTGTTACGGGCAAGAGCCCAGAGAGGAGACTGAAAAACGGACTAAAATGAAACTACGTAAGTAGCAGGGAAGCCCGTCTCTGGAGGACACTATTTATGGGTGCACACAGCTCTTCCTATGGAGGAAACTAAAATGCAACCAGCGCATTCAAAGGAAATTTGCCCTTTAATTCATAAGCATTAGGTCTATGCTTTTGTTTTCATAGAAGAATATACAATGCAGCTTTGGAGGTGACTGGAGTATACTGCATGACGTAAACCAAGATAAAACATAAGCAAATTATGTTTGTGGGAAAGGAGATCCTTCGCCCATTCACATGACTATTGCGTCTAGTCATCTTTTTTTGTAAACCCACGGCGCTTCAGGGAGTAAATGCAGCGGGTTTTGCGGGCAGAAAATCTTCAGAGTATTACAGTTCCAGCAAACTGGATTTTTAAGGAAAGTGAGGTTTAAAAATCCGTGCAATGTCAGTTTTGCGCAATTTTGCAACGCACTGGGCGAAATCTGCAGCAAATACGTGAAACGCAATTAATGTTCTTCTGCAGCAATCTGCATCCCATGGGTAGGGTGGATCCAATCTTACAAGGATTGAGCTGTAAATCCACGGTGAAGCCATTCCACTGTACGGAAAAGGTCCGCAGAATAATCTCATCCGCTTGCCTGCTACTGTTTTATCTACAGCAATTCCATTCTGTGCAGACTTAGCTTAAAGGGGTTCTGCAGTTCTTTTAAACTATACTCTGGATAGATCACCATCTGATCGGCGGGGGTCCGACACCGGGTACCCCTGCCGATTAGCAGTTTGAAAAGGCAGCGTGACGTCACTGGGCCTGAGGGAAACCGAGAGAGAAGGCCGCGGCGCTCCTGGAGCGCCACTGCCTTGTCAAACAGCGGATCGGCAGAGGTATCGGGGTGTCGGACCCCCGCCGATCAGAGGGCGATCTATCCAGAGGATAGATCATCAGTTTAAAAGAACTGCAGAACCCCTTTAAAGGAGTTATCTCATCTTAGATATTGGTGTCAGATAGGTGCGGGTCACAAATGTGGGACCCACACCTATCTCCAAGTGAGTGGAGAGCAGCCACTCTCCGAAATTAGCACCCACTGTCGAAAATCTGGACCTTCCATAGAAATGAATGGAGAGCACGCTACGCATGTGTGGTACGCTCTCCTTCACTTTCAAGAGCCTATTCTGGAGATTGGTGAGGATCCCAGAGGTGGGACCTGCCCCTAGCTGACATTCATGGCACAGACTTGTGATGTTCCACCAATGTCTTAGATGAGACAAACACTTTCAGACGAAGTTTGTGTTCCAGTTAACATGGTCCATGCCGTGGCCATATTTCCCGGACTAAATGCAGCTCGGCTTCATAGTGATGATCTGTGAATGCTTTGAGCTCCAGGTAAAACAGAGCGAGATGTGGCCATCACATAGGACATTACTCTACGGACGGTTTCAGACGAGTACATGTGGCCCGTGAAGAAAGACGTAGACCTGAGTAGAAGTCACCTTAGGAGGTAACATTCTCACTCCACAACTAACCCGTAAGTGAAGCTTGTGAAAGAACATGCGAGAGACAAAAACTTTATTACGAGCTTCCATAAGTTTCCTCGACCCTTTTCAGGTTTCAAAACACCTTTTAAATCCTACAGAGAAGATCAAATGCTCCAAACGACTTTCAACCAAATGGCAGTAAAAATAATAAAAAAAAATATATATAAAAAAATAAAAAACTACAACAAAAATGTTTACAGGCCTCGTCGGTAATCGGGTAATACAAGTTCAAACGTAGAAACTGGGTCGACATCTCCTTTAACATGTTCTGCTGTGACTGACAAAGTAGGGCAACGGAAAACGGCAGGGAATATGTTAAAGGGGCAGCTTTACAAAAAACTGAAGGGTTTGACAGGAAAACAGGAACCCCTTTTTTCATACTGATCCATCCACTAGGGGGCACTATGAATAAAATACAGGTCTTCTCTATTCTACCAAGGTGTGAAACCTCCAAGGTGTGAACTTGTATTTTTGTCATTTTTTTTGGTATGCCATATCGCCCTGACACGCTGCATCATATCATGTTGGATCGTATCCTGTTTCCTGTTACTCACTGGTATTAGGGTGGGTAGCAGTGATACACCCTCTGTGCATCACCTACGCATACTGGAAATCTCTTCCGATGAGGGGGTAAAGCACAAGGCATGGTGCCAACAGTAGTATTATTCGGCACTGTTATGTGTCCACTGTATGGCAGTATTTTGTGGATACTGTGTATCATATATTTTGTTAGCATTATATGTCGGTTTTATTTAGGCACTGTTGTGTGTCCACTGTATGGCGGTATTTTCTGGATACTGTGCGTTTATATATTTTGTTACCATTATTTGTCAGTATTATTTAAGCACTGTAATGTGTCAACTGTACGGCAGTATTTTGTGGATACTGTGTGTCATATATTTTGTTAGCCTTATATTTCGGTATTATTTAGGCACTGTATTACTTGAATATCAGCACTGATATTTGCTGACGGCTATCATACGTTCACTATATGGAACTATTATATAGTTACTTTATGATACGGTTGGCGGCCATACACAATGGTTGAATGTCAACTGAAGCTGTGGTGGTACTGATGACTTCTAATGTACTGTATATTGGGGCCCCGGGGCCCTCCCTAATGGCAAATGGCATTGAAGGAAGGATCAGGCAGTAGAGGTCAACATGCTCAATCCTTTGGTTCTAATAGAGAGTGGCTTATTCTCCTCTCCATGCTGAGAACTGGTCTCCTCGAATGTTGGCTCTTTTTGGTCTGTAGATGTGAACGATCAAATCTTATCATAAAACATCAGGAACATTTGTGCCATTAGTCACACAGACAATGGTACTTGACGACTATACCTCCATCCAGCTATGGTGTAGCAGATTGTCAGAATATTTCCACTCAGTCTGTGGATATAGAGCAGGCATCTTGTACCACGTCACAGGCGGCTCCATCACCTTGGTCAGCGACCTCCCAGAATTATTTTCAGGGAGACAATCAGTGGCTTTATTCTCCGCTTACACCTCAGCCCCCTCCTGGTAGTAATTAGCAACAAGTTACTGAAGTATTTTTTTCTTTCTTCAGCTCATTAGTAGTAAGGGAACCAGGAGTCATCGGGGAGGGGGATGTTTATAACCTGGGCCAGAAAAACATTCTGCACCTCGGTGGCTAATCCATCAAGGCTCCTGGAGAGCCACTGATTTATGGGTTAAAGTCATAATGGATGGAGCACAGCGGGAGGCCGCAGATTGTGTGGACTGTCACCCGGCTCACCGGCAGGAGGAATATAGAGGGATTAATTATGAGAACTGCTTCATAGAGAAGAGATGTGATCCAGAAGGAAAGGCACAAAGATAAGACAATGTGTGCCTCCTGTAAGACACAGCACTAATGTGGGTACAGGATAATGACGCCGACACTTGGGGTACAGGATAATGACGCCGACACTTGGGGTACAGGATAATGACACTGACACTTGGGGTACAGGATAATGACACTGACACTTGGGGTACAGGATAATGACGCCGACACTTGGGGTACAGGATAATGACGCCGACACTTGGGGTACAGGATAATGACGCCGACACTTGGGGTACAGGATAATGACACTGACACTCGGGGTACAGGATAATGACAATGACACTCGGGGTACAGGATAATGACACTGACACTCGGGGTACAGGATAATGACAATGACACTCGGGGTACAGGATAATGACACTGACACTCGGGGTACAGGATAATGACACTGACACTTGGGGTACAGGATAATGACGCCGACACTTGGGGTACAGGATAATGACGCCGACACTTGGGGTACAGGATAATGACACTGACACTCGGGGTACAGGATAATGACAATGACACTCGGGGTACAGGATAATGACACTGACACTCGGGGTACAGGATAATGACAATGACACTCGGGGTACAGGATAATGACACTGACACTCGGGGTACAGGATAATGACGCTGACACTTGGGGTACAGGATAATGACGCTGACACTTGGGGTACAGGATAATGACACTGACACTTGGGGTACAGGATAATGACGCTGACACTTGGGGTACAGGATAATGACGCTGACACTTGGGGTACAGGATATTGACGCCGACACTTGGGGTACGGGATAATGACGCCGACACTTGGGGTACGGGATAATGACGCCGACACTTGGGGTACGGGATAATGACGCCGACACTTGGGGTACGGGATAATGACGCCGACACTTGGGGTACGGGATAATGACAGACACTTGGGGTACAGGATAATGACACACTGACACTTGGGGTACAGGATAATGACACTGACACTTGGGGTACAGGATAATGACACTGACACTTGGGGTACAGGATAATGACACTGACACTCGGGGTACAGGATAATGACACACTGACACTTGGGGTACAGGATAATGACACGGACACTTGGGGTACAGGATAATGACACTGACACTTGGGGTACAGGATAATGACACTGACACTCGGGGTACAGGATAATGACACTGACACTTGGGGTACAGGTAATGACACTGACACTTGGGGTACAGGATAATGACACGGACACTTGGGGTACAGGATAATGACACTGACACTTGGGGTACAGGATAATGACACGGACACTTGGGGTACAGGATAATGACACCGACACTTGGGGTACAGGATAATGACACTGACACTAGGGGTACAGGATAATGACCGACACTCGGGGTACAGGATAATGACACAGACATTTTGGGTACAGCAGTGACTCACAGTGGTGCGGTATGTGATCGGCTCCACAATCCTATGTCGTTAATATAAGGTCCCTCTGATATATTGAATACACAAATGGCTAACTGGCTCTGTCTTACCTAATTAGAATCCGGGGCCGCTACCTGATAATTAATGCTGACGGGATGGCATTTATTCCTCAGAAATATGCAAATTCCATGAAGAGATAGAGTGGAGCGAGCACAAACACACCAATCAATGACAAATCTAATGGATTGTGTTATGGAGGCCGCAGTGGCAGGGACGGCAGGAACTCCATTATTGATTATAGGTCGGCTTGATAGTTTATTGGACCTTACACCGGATCATAAAATCTGACAACCACAGACTGGACAGGGGCTGCATTGTGTTTTCATGTCCAAAATACTGAGGGCTGGGATACTGGGACTAATGAAGCCACACGACACCATCAGAAATTCAGTGTGATTTACCATGGAGTCCAAGGCTCATCTCAGATAAAGGACCGGGTATCTATAGGCACATCAAAAAAGATCCAACTTCCTGACAGTCCTTGGTAAAGAACCACTTTGGGCAAAACTGGTAGGCTGATAGGGGTCCTCTCAGGCGCTTCCGTATGTCCGGTCCGCAAAAACATATCCTATGCGGACCACTGAACCATTGAAGTCAATAGGTCCTCTAAAAATGCAGGTGCAACGTGGATCACAAAATACATACGGTCGTGTGCACGAGGCCTTCAAGGGAGAGTCCAGGCAAAGCCTAAAAAAACTGCCGCATATGCCTTGCACAACTTTATTGTGTTTTAGGGTTTTTTGAGAAAATATGGTGCAGTTTAGAGAAACAGGGTGTGACTTAACAAGAAGGGTTATGGCTTAGTATGGGCCCGAGTATGAGATTCAGAGACCACCAAAG
Organism: Bufo bufo; assembly: GCF_905171765.1. Taxonomy (NCBI): domain Eukaryota; kingdom Metazoa; phylum Chordata; class Amphibia; order Anura; family Bufonidae; genus Bufo; species Bufo bufo. The sequence continues at coordinate 92,649,058 of NC_053399.1, forward strand.
GTCTGTGAAGGTTCTCACTTCATCCAGGTCATGGTCTATCAGTAGTAAGAAGTCAACTTGACTTGTATTTTTTCTTAAAGATGTTTTGCTACTAATCCAAGTGGACCTGTATAAGGAATATCTGGCATTAAATACTGACGACTCATGCCTCAGCCATGCTTCTACCTGCATGAGGACCCTGATGTGTTGCTATATACACTCACCTAAAGAATTATTAGGAACACCATACTAATACGGTGTTGGACCCCCTTTTGCCTTCAGAACTGCCTTAATTCTACGTGGCATTGATTCCACAAGGTGCTGATAGCATTCTTTAGAAATGTTGGCCCATATTGATAGGATAGCATCTTGCAGTTGATGGAGATTTGAGGGATGCACATCCAGGGCACGAAGCTCCCGTTCCACCACATCCCAAAGATGCTCTATTGGGTTGAGATCTGGTGACTGTGGGGCCATTTTAGTACAGTGAACTCATTGTCATGTTCAAGAAACCAATTTGAAATGATTCGAGCTTTGTGACATGGTGCCTTATCCTGCTGGAAGTAGCCATCAGAGGATGGATACATGTTCTCATTCTGTTTACGCCAAATTCGGACTCTACCATTTGAATGTCTCAACAGAAATCGAGACTCATCAGACCAGGCAACATTTTTCCAGTCTTCAACAGTCCAATTTTGGTGAGCTCGTGCAAATTGTAGCCTCTTTTTCCTATTTGTAGTGGAGATGAGTGGTACCCGGTGGGGCCTTCTGCTGTTGTAGCCCATCCGCCTCAATGTTGTGCGTGTTGTGGCTTCACAAATGCTTTGCTGCATACCTCGGTTGTAACGAGTGGTTATTTCAGTCAACGTTGCTCTTCTATCAGCTTGAATCAGTCGGCCCATTCTCCTCTGACCTCTAGCATCCACAAGGCATTTTCGCCCACAGGACTGCCGCATGCTGGATGTTTTTCCCTTTTCACACTATTCTTTGTAAACCCTAGAAATGGTTGTGCGTGAAAATCCCAGTAACTGAGCAGATTGTGAAATACTCAGACCGGCCCGTCTGGCACCAACAACCATGCCACGCTCAAAATTGCTTAAATCACCTTTCTTTCCCATTCTGACATTCAGTTTGGAGTTCAGGAGATTGCCTTGACCAGGAGCACCCCCCTAAATGCATTGAAGCAACTGCCATGTGATTGGTTGACTAGATAATTGCATTAATGAGAAATAGAACAGGTGTTCCTAATAATTCTTTAGGTGAGTGTATATGGGTTCATTACTATTATATGGGGAAGGTTTTTTTTGGTGTTTCATGCATGAGGACCTTGACCTGGTGTGGATTATGACAAATTATGCTGACTGAAGCATGAGCCACCCGTATTTAATGCCAGAGATTACTTGTACAACCCTTTTTAACTAAGAAAGCCAGTCAGAGGACTAGCAACACGTATTAAAGAAAACAAAAGTTTGACACTACCTCCCATATGATTCTTATAGAAGGTGAATGAAGGAGTGCTGCGCATGCGCCATCCCATCCCCATTCTCCCCGATGATCCAAGTGCTTATCTTGCGGACAAGGGATACATTTTTCATTTTGGTCCAGTATGATTAAATTAGGGCGCAAACTAGTTAACTCGCCCACTGTGAAATTTGGCACCTCGCCCGCCATGAGACATAGTGCGCAGCAGACTTTATTGGCCAGCCATTAATTAATTTGTGTAATAACCCAGTGAGGAATAATGGCTAATTAAAGCCTTTCTGACAAAAACAAGTAAAAGGTCTTTAATGATGGTTTGATAAGGAGACGTTAGCGGCCGCTGTCTGTTTTATGCTGCGATTCCCATTTTTACTTTGATTATTTTAATGAGACCTTTTCTCAGAAATTTGAGTTTTGTGGAAATGAAAGGGGGCAAGCAGATGGCGGCATTGGCTGCGCAATGATTCATCAGAGGTAGATGCGATTTAGCACAGGGGATGGCGTTACCTACGTCTGGGTCAGCTCTGTGTAATCGCGGATCTGTGAGCGTGTTACAGTAATTGTTCATTAGGCGGAAGATGATGGAACGAAGACTTAATGGCAGAACATCATCCCCGTGCGCCGAGCGACGCCGTTCCCATCCTTTGTACAGCCTGACGACAAGTTAATTTGCAAAGTGGAGGAGGCTTCTTAAAGGGAATCTTTGAAAGAAAAAGAAAAAATACGAACATGACTGATTTAATTATACAGGATAAGAGCTTAATGGAATCACATCAGTAAATTATTTCATACAAATAGTTTTTTCTGGATTTAAGAGGCGTTGGAAGCGGCCATATTACCTCCAGGTGGGGGCTGGGCTGTGATATCTGCTTCTTATCAGCAGCCTTGTGCTGACTGAAAAAGGAAGACTTCAGGTTTTCGAAGATATCTGTCCACAACACTTACCATTGTATGAACTTCTGTTATGTCTTCTCTCCCAAACATCTTTTAATGTAGTGTAGAATGTAGTGTAAAATTAATACAAATAAGTCACAGGGGCCTGATGGGATACACCCAAAGCTATTAAAAGAGCTCAGCGGTGAACTAGCAAAACCATTAACCGATTTATTTAACCAATCACTGGCAACAGGAGTCGTCCCAGAAGATTGGAAATTAGCAAATGTTGTGCCCATTCACAAGAAAGGTAGTAGGGAGGAATCGGGCAACTACAGGCCAGTAAGCCTGACATCAATAGTGGGGAAATTAATGGAAACCATACTTAAGGAGAGGATTGTGGACCATCTAAAATCCAATGGATTGAAAGATGAAAAACAGCATGGGTTTACTTCAGGGAGATCATGTCAATCTAATCTTATTGATTTTTTTGATTGGGTGACTAAAATAATAGATGGCGGAGGTGCAGTAGACATCGCATATCTAGACTTTAGTAAGGCTTTTGATACTGTCCCACATAGAAGGCTTATCAATAAAGTGCAGTCTTTGGGCTTGGACTCCCATATTGTTGAATGGATTAGGCAGTGGCTGAGGGACAGGCAACAGAGGGTTGTAGTCAATGGAGTATATTCAGACCAAGGTCTTGTTACCAGTGGGGTACCTCAGGGATCTGTTCTGGGACCCATATTATTTAATATCTTTATCAGCAAAATTGCAGAAGGCCTCGCTGGTGAGGTGTGTCTTTTTGCTGATGACACAAAGATTTGTAACAGGGTTGATGTTCCTGGAGGAATACACCAAATGGAAAAGGACTTAGGAAAACTAGAGGAATGGTCAAAAATCTGGCAACTAAAATTTAATGTTGATAAGTGCAAGATGATGCACCTGGGGCGTAATAACCCCAGAGCAGAATATAAAATCAGTGATACAGTCCTAACCTCAGTGTCTGAGGAAAGGGATTTAGGGATCATTATTTCAGAAGACTTAAAGGTAGGCAGACAATGTCATAGAGCAGCAGGAAATGCTAGCAGAATGCTTGGGTGTATAGGGAGAGGCATTACCAGTAGAAAGAGGGAGGTGCTCATGCCGCTCTACAGAGCACTAGTGAGACCTCATCTGGAGTATTGTGCGCAGTACTGGAGACCATATCTCCAGAAGGATACTGATACTTTGGAGAGAGTTCAGAGAAGAGCTACTAAACTGGTACATGGATTGCAGGATAAAACTTACCAGGAAAGATTAAAGGACCTTAACATGTATAGCTTGGAAGAAAGACGAGACAGAGGGGAGATGATAGAAACTGCTAAATACATAAAGGGAATCAACAAGGTAAAAGAGGAAAGAATATTTAAAAGAAGAAAAACTGCTACAAGAGGACATAGTTTTAAATTAGAGGGGCAAAGGTTTAAAAGTAATATCAGGAAGTATTACTTTACTGAGAGAGTAGTGGATGCATGGAATAGCCTTCCTGCAGAAGTGGCAGCTGCAAATACAGTGAAGGAGTTTAAGCATGCATGGGATAGGCATAAGGCCATCCTTCATATAAGATAGGGCCAGGGGCTATCCATAGTACTCAGTATATTGGGCAGACTAGATGGGCCAAATGGTTCTTATCTGCCGACACATTCTATGTTTCTATGTCTATGAGCAGTATTATAGTAGTTATATTCTTGTACATAGGAGGCAGTATTATAGTAGTTATATATTTATGTACATAGGAGCAGTATTATAGTAGTTATATTCTTGTACATAGGAGGCAGTATTATAGTAGTTATAGTCTTGTACATAGGAGCAGTATTATAGTAGTTATATTCCTGTACATAGGAGCAGTATTATAGTAGTTATATTCTTGTACATAGGAGGCAGTATTATAGTAGTTATATTCTTGTACATAGGATGCAGTATTATAGTAGTTATATTCCTGTACATAGGAGCAGTATTATAGTAGTTATATTCCTGTACATAGGAGGCAGTATTATAGTAGTTATATTCTTGTACATAGGAGGCAGTATTATAGTAGTTATATTCTTGTACATAGGAGCAGTATTATAGTAGTTATATTCTTGTACATAGAAGCAGTATTATAGTAGTTATATTCTTGTACATAGGAGCAGTATTATAGTAGTTATATTCTTGTACATAGCAGGCAGTATTATAGTAGTTATATTCTTGTACATAGGAGCAGTATTATAGTAGTTATATTCTTGTACATAGGAGCAGTATTATAGTAGTTATATTCTTGTACATAGGAGGCAGTATTATAAAAGTTATATTCTTGTACATAGGAGGCAGTATTATAGTAGTTATATTCCTGTACATAGGAGGCAGTATTATAGTAGTTATATTCTTCTACATAGGAACAGTATTATAGTAGTTATATTCTTGTACATAGGAGCAGTATTATAGTAGTTATACTCTTGTACATAGGAGGCGGTATTATAGTAGTTATATTCTTGTACATAGGGGGCAGTATTATAGTAGTTATATTCTTGTACATAGGAGCAGTATTATAGTAGTTATATTCCTGTACATAGGAGGCATTATTATAGTAGTTATATTCCTGTACATAGGAGCAGTATTATAGCAGTTATATTCTTGAACATAGGAGCAGTATTATAGTAGTTATATACTTGTACATAGGAGCAGTATTATAGTAGTTATATACTTGTACATAGGAGCAGTATTATAGTAGTCATATTCTTGTACATAGAAGGCAGTATTATAATAGTTATATTCTTGTACATAGGAGGCAGTATTATAGTAGTTATATTCCTGTACATAGGAGGCAGTATTATAGTAGTTATATTCCTGTACATAGGAGGCAGTATTATAGTAGTTATATTCTTGTACATAGGAGCAGTATTATAGTAGTTATATTCTTGTACATAGGAGGCGGTATTATAGTAGTTATATTCTTGTACATAGGAGCAGTATTATAGTAGTTATATTCTTGTACATAGGAGGCAGTATTATAGTAGTTATATTCTTGTACATAGGAGCAGTATTATAGTAGTTATATTCTTGTACATAGGAGCAGTATTATAGTAGTTATATTCTTGTACATAGGAGCAGTATTATAGTAGTTATATTCTTGTACATAGGAGCAGTATTATAGTAGTTATATTCTTGTACATAGGAGCAGTATTATAGTAGTTATATTCTTGTACATAGGAGCAGTATTATAGTAGTTATATTCTTGTACATAGGAGCAGTATTATAGTAGTTATATTCTTGTACATAGGAGCAGTATTATAGTAGTTATATTCTTGTACATAGGAGCAGTATTATAGTAGTTATATTCTTGTACATAGGAGGCAGTATTATAGTAGTTATATTCTTGTACATAGGAGCAGTATTATAGTAGTTATATTCTTGTACATAGGAGCAGTATTATAGTAGTTATATTCTTGTACATAGGAGCAGTATTATAGTAGTTATATTCTTGTACATAGGAGCAGTATTATAGTAGTTATAGTCTTGTACATTGGAGGCAGTATTATAGTAGTTATATTCTTGTACATAGGAGCAGTATTATAGTAGTTATATTCTTGTACATAGGAGCAGTATTATAGTAGTTATATTCTTGTACATAGGAGCAGTATTATAGTAGGTATATTCTTGTACATAGGAGTAGTATTATAGTAGTTATATTCCTGTACATAGGAGGCAGTATTATAGTAGTTATATTCTTGTACATAGGAGGCAGTATTATAGTAGTTATATTCTTGTACATAGGAGCAGTATTATAGTAGTTATATTCTTGTACATAGGAGGCAGTATTATAGTAGTTATATTCTTGTACATAGGAGCAGTATTATAGTAGTTATATTCTTGTACATAGAAGCAGTATTATAGTAGTTATATTCTTGTACATAGGAGGCAGTATTATAGTAGTTATATTCTTGTACATAGGAGGCAGTATTATAGTAGTTATATTCTTGTACATAGGAGCAGTATTATAGTAGTTATATTCTTGTACATAGAAGCAGTATTATAGTAGTTATATTCTTGTACATAGGAGGCAGTATTATAGTAGTTATAGTCTTGTACATAGGAGGCAGTATTATAGTAGTTATATTCTTGTACATAGGAGCAGTATTATAGTAGTTATATTCTTGTACATAGGAGCAGTATTATACTAGTTATATTCTTGTACATAGGAGCAGTATTATAGTAGTTACATTCTTGTACATAGGAGGCAGTATTATAGTAGTTATATTCTTGTACATAGGAGCAGTATTATAGTAGTTATATTCTTGTACATAGGAGGCAGTATTATAGTAGTTATATTCCTGTACATAGGAGGCAGTATTATAGTAGTTATATTCTTGTACATAGGAGGCAGTATTATAGCAGTTATATTCTTGTATATAAAGGGCAGTATTGTATCTTTAAGAAAATCTCAAAACTGTAAATTATACAGTATCTTTCCCATTTAGCTTAGAGGAATGGCTTAGCTTAGGAATGATAACCATATCAATGATGTTAATATCACTTGTGGAATTGCTATTTAAATGCAGCAACACATTTTTTTGTCTTCCTTAGTTTTTGTTGCTTGCATACCCATTACAGCACACGACCTCATCTTACATTTCGATGCGTAGATTTCTTACATTCTTATTGTCTGAAATTCATCATGTTCCCAGACAAAATATCAGTATCTCACACACAGGTTAAGGTCATCAAAACATCGCCACCTACTGTTTAAAACCTGCATTACAGGAGAGACCTTCTATTCATGCACCACAATTAGGCTACCCGATGCCTCCCAGCTGCTACTCCTATAATCTTGGAGGATGTAAATAAGAATGATTTCACTTTTCATCCTAATCAACGTTCCCCCAGACGTACCCAAGGCTCCATGTGGCCTTTGCAAATGATGGTGGGTAGCTCGAGCCTTTGGGTATGCACTTGAACCAATTAATCAGTCCTTTATTTGTTAAGACATGCATAAAATTCCTGCAGGTATCTGTGAATCCTTCTAAAGCGAGACGTACAATAGCATCTTTTATTTCTCGGATTCTCGGCCGGCCAAGTTTATACCATGGTTTCCCAGGTATAATCCAAAGGCTGCTACAGGTCGCTGCTTGCTCAGCTGTCATGCCAGGGATGTCTCCCAAGTTAGTGCTACTAGTTGAGGTTTAGTGAACATGCCACTGATACTGCACTACAGTAGTTGGCTCGGAGCAGACTCTGAACCTGGCACCTGTCCAGCCTTAAGTTCTCGCTGAATTCCCTAGAGAAATCTAAGAGTCAGCAGTGCCACCGAGGATGTGACGAGACAGGGATGGTCTGCTGCTGCATCCAACTTCATCAGACGTTCACTATGACCAAAATGTTTCCATTTGAGGTATACTGGACTTCCATTATCTCAGATTTTATAATGGATCATCTGCTCCTTAATTTTATGTGAGTATCCCAATATGGCCACCATCTCCTTTAGCAAAAATTTCATCCTGTCTAAATATAAAAAAGAGGCAGAGTGGCTTACAAAAGTTATACTCCCCGATCCCCCACCACATCCAATGAGATGTCCACGTTTTAAAGGGGTTGTCCTGCTGGGATATTTTATTTAAAATGGGCAGAATAGCTTAAATCTTTTTAATAAAAAGTCATACTCATCTCGAAGATCTCCTGTCAATCCTGTTCTGATGTTTCCTGGGTCTCCTGCCGTTCTCTACTTTCTGGTCCCACTTGTCCCAGGAAATTTGACTACCGTATTTTCCGGCGTATAAGACGACCCCCAACTTTTCCAGTTAAAATATGGGGTTTGGGCTATACTCGCCATATAAGACTACTCCTCCAATGCTATTTACTTTGGCATCAAGATCTGCAGGTAACACCGGATACAGTGCAGACTGGACAGCCCCTTTAATTTTCTGGGTGACATCTGATTATCTTATATGGACTATACTTCATTTTTGCCATTCCAATGGGTCATACCCAGGCAAAAGAGAATTATCTACAGGGAAAACACTAAAACACTACATTTGGGACTATTAGGCATTCATGTATATGTAAAGTTTCTTTAACTCTAGAGGATTTACAGGAAGAAGTTGATTTCTCATAATTAGCTCCTCTGTTCTTTGCTAGACTACTGGGTGTTGGATTAAAGGAATTGCACTACATGTATACTTCTAGTGTGTAAATTGTGAAATTCCATATTGTGTGACCCGCCTTAGGTATTTATTGCCATATCTGATCTATGGAAGGGAAATGCTCTGCAGAGAGGTGATGTGATCAGATAAGAGGAAGTGAATGCTTCTCTGACAGGAAGTTAATGCCTCTCTAACAGGAAGTGAATGCTTCTCTGACAGGAAGTGACATTTCCTCCCTATATTGAAAATGGACCAGGGTGAACTATCCATCATTTTGACCGGACTTTATCAAAATCCAGCTTCAAGAGAAACTGAAAAGTCCACCCAAGCACTGGTCAGCAGATCTCAATGTTGTTTGAGTGTTCTCTTGTATCGCACATGGCAGGCTTAGATACACGGCTCAGCAGACAGTATCACTGTTACACTGTGTTCTGTATGATTAAGTTATTAAAGTATTAGGAACATTCTTGGGAGGTGTTGTCTGTGTGTTTTTTTTTTTAATAGGGTTTTATTATCTGGTTCCATCTTGACGTCTCTTTCTACAGGCTCTATATTGTCAGTGTTTATTTCGGCGGAGCCTGAGATAGGCTTGGCCTGTTCACCCGGTATCAGTGGGAAATAATCAAGCCCTCTTCTGTGAGACCTCTCTCCAGGAAGAGGTTTTTCTATCCTGCGGTCTATTTAGTTTATCTTTTGACCCCATCTCGGCATAGACAGCGATAAAAAGCCGACGTTTAATAGAAACGAGGCTGTAATAGCTTCTGAAGGGATGAAAAGACACTGAATTTCCTCACGTTTCACTAGGTACCAGGATCTGGGATGCCGAGACCATTTCCATCGAGCTCCCAATCACTCTGGTTTGTTTTTATTAACGGTCTTTTTTTTGGGGGGGAATATTTTATAAGGTGGCGAAATTAAGCTTGTAGGCAAAAATATGTTCTGGGTATAGCACCATGGAAAATGTTGATTCTGTGTGGTTAAGGGTTGTGGACTGATAACAGAACAGAACATGCACCGATCTACGTCAGTTGGCCGTTGTTTCACAGGTCTTTTACATCAGCCGATTCAAACGATCGCATGATCTTTTATCCTCCATACAGTTTGCATATGGTCGTCAGCACCTCCATAATTTACATCCCCACCGTGTGGTGTTTAGACGGGTCGACGAACAAGATGGAATGACACTCGTTACTGATAAGAGGACAAGTCACTGCCTCCGAGCACACGCCTTTCCTGAAATACTCTGTGCTGCTTGGAGCATGTTTAGTCCATTCGCCCACTTGTCTTCATTTTCTCTCCATTATCAGCACACTGTCCCAGTAACAGGCCACCAGTTCTTAAATGCGTCATCGTGAGCGGATAGGTTATTGCATCCAAAAGATCAGCCCTCATATCTAAAACTACAGGCACAGCTGCTGCAACATCTCACGCCACTGGAACGCACGTGACCACTATCGTTATCCAGCCTTAGAGACTTTATATTCTTAGGAAATATCTAAGTTATCCTGGCGTCCACGTGTCCACCAGACACTGGAGACTGCATTAACGGCACGGCTCTGGCTATGCATGAACCCTGCCTAATTAGCCCACACAGGCGATATCATCTTGTACCCTCTTCACGTTGTTTCCCAATCTACCGGGGCCTCCCCCGCTTTTTCTCTCTCTTCCTTACTCCACTCGTAAATATTGCAACAAATTTCGTTCTTTCAGTCTCGTTGGCGAAGCCGTCAAGGGATTAACCCAAGCTGTCAAGTGATCGCTTCTTCAGTTTAGATCAGAACTTTATTAGGAAACATTTAATTTTCTATCATGCGCCCTCCTGCTGATGTAATGAGCACAGCATGGCTTATCTGGAAGCCGATAGCATCCATCAGAGATACGGAGAAGTATTGAAAGTGCAGTGATGGATGGCGGCTCACCCCCAGTTATACATGTACCGGTGTCACCAGGAAATCTACTGTACGTTCCAATTAATTACACGCCCATTGTGCTCGGGGATGTGACGAGCCGCAGCCAAGGTCAGCAGCTGTGTGATATGTGGGGGTGATAAGGATCCGCTCCAGAGAGCTGAAGCGTCCCATAAAAGTAATGGGGAACAGCCGGAAAAGAAGATGGTTAATGATGATCATTGAATGTATGGATCCAAAACGTCTGATGGAAATAGTTTTCTGACGATTGTGGACTGAAATTTATCTTGTCCATTACTGATTGAAAACTATTTGTACATGTGCGGCAATGTATCTTTGCATCGATCGCAACGTTTTCCACGGGGAGAATCATTTGAAACGCCCTAGATAACTGCAACGTACGGCATATGTACTAGAGTTCTCAAAAATTTTCAAAGTGTAAAAGACAGCAGTCTGTGACTTTTTGAGATTTTCTGCCTCTTAAACACTTTTTAGAATTTTTTTAATTTATTTCATAGACAAGATGAGACAAATGTATTACATTTTGCACATCTAACTATAATGTACTAAGTAAATGTGCCCCTTTGTGAAAATCTGCCAGTGAATCAGAGAAAATATTGCCCTTTGTATTAAGCCTTTCAAAAGTGGTATAGTTTAACAAGAAGCAGGGGTGAGGCCAAGGACAAGGGTAACCGGGGCATGTGCCTGAGTACTAGATGGACACCAGCAATCCACTTTTTCTATTCTAGGGTAGGTAGATACAGGACTAGGGCACCTGCGAAGGATGAACTGATGCTAGGGCACCTGCGAAGTCTGAACCGATGGTAGGGCACCTGTGAAGTATGAACTGATGCTAGGGCACCTGCGAAGAATGAAACCGATGCTAGGGCACCTGCGAAGTATGAACCGATGGTAGGGCACCTGCGAAGAATGAACCGATGGTAGGGCACCTGTGAAGGATGAACTGATGCTAGGGCACCTGCGAAGGATGAACTGATGCTAGGGCACCTGTAAAGGATGAAATGATGCTAGGGCACCTGCGAAGAATGAACTGATGCTAGGGCACCTGCGAAGAATGAACCGATGGTAGGGCACCTGTGAAGGATGAACTGATGCTAGGGCACCTGCGAAGGATGAAATGATGCTAGGGCACCTGCGAAGGATGAACTGATGCTAGGGCACCTGCGAAAGATGAACTGATGCTAGGGCACCTGCGAAAGATGAACTGATGCTAGGGCACCTGAGAAGAATGAACTGATGCTAGGGCACCTGCGAAGGATGAACTGATGCTAGGGCACCTGCGAAAGATGAACTGATGCTAGGGCACCTGCGAAAGATGAACTGATGCTAGGGCACCTGCGAAGAATGAACTGATGCTAGGGCACCTGCGAAGGATGAAATGATGCTAGGGCACCTGCGAAGGATGAAATGATGCTAAGACACCTGCGAAGGATGGCCTAGCTCTGCGGTAAAGGCGCAGGTTCACTACTAAAGGATGATTCACAAGACTATTACACTGTACTGACGTGATGTGAGCACAGTACAATAGACCCGTGATCAGATAGGAACTGACTATCATAAGTCACTATGATGTAATCAGTTCGGGTCAGGGGAACTGTGGTCGGTCCAGGAGATGCTGCCGACACATGGACCGTGTTTCCTCGGGTCGACCACGGTCATGTGAACCAGTTCTAAGCATGAATGTAGCCCCTTTTTCCAAACCTCTTCTACTCACAGTGTGATTTCAGGTTGGGTAGAAGAAGGGGAAGATATCAGTTTACCCCCATTGGTTCCTGGGCACGGATTCTCACAATTAAATGCTATGGTTGTGATGTTCACATTTAGGGTACAGAGAGGGAAGGACAACGTGACTCTAAAGCCAAGAGGGCAACTTTTCGCCACCTGGCAGGAGTGATTATTGGGCCAACCTGAGCTGGGACACCCTTCTCCACAAGCAGCTACATCTATGGCACATACCTTCTTTTCAGCACTACTTCATCCTCTGCCTCGATCTATTAGAACATTTAATGGCTTCTGCACATTGTATAAACCTCATTCTCAGCGAGCATATAAACTTCCAAAACATAGCGTGATAATATTGACTTACGATACGCGTCCAGGATTAAATCTCCCTCAACAATTGCAATGCTTTTACTAATGGAGCCGAGAACAGAGGAAATCATTTTCTTCTGTTTAACCAAGCATCTTCCACGGAAATGCAATGCCATTATGTGAGGGACGAAGAAGTCATTGAAATCTTCAGAAGAGAAACAACAATGGGACGAGCATCGGTCAATGTCGAAGGAAGATGGAGAGCATACAATGCTCTGAATTTGCCAAGGCTGCCGACTACATACAACAACTTGTTCCTGAGCTCCTGTCACGTCGAGGGTTACTTCATGTCCGACCCTGGCTCTTTCGAGAATGCCGATGACGCTCGGTTAATTCCACCAAAGAAATTCCAATTATAGCATGTTACTGACCTCCATGTAGATTGACATTTCATTAGCTAAATAAGACCAATATTGCAATCACGGTGACAGCCCCGCTGGAGGAGGCCTGAGTGACAGCTGACAGCTATTGACAGCTTGTGTATTTCTTCCTAACAGATGGGCTGCCTTTTACACTGTCGCACCTTGTACCCACTTGTGTTCGATGGCTGTTCATTTATAGGAACATCTGTCTCTGTCCAAATCAGTCACAGGAAAACTGTAGAGCCGGGCATAGAATTAAAGGCGAAACACACCCAAGTTAAATGTGAAAGACACCTTTTATTCCTCTTCTGGCATTGATGGAGGTTCTTGACTTAAGGTCACCATTGATTCCGAGGTTATAGAGTGAAATCCTACCCCTTTGCTGTTAGTTGGAGGTCAACCTTACTCAGATAGTCTCAACTTTATGGTTGTATTGAAACTCATCGGTATCAAAGATTCTGAACCATCGGAAGTGCTATGCTCAGCATTGTGGCTTCTTTGTTCTAAGAATTGTTGGGGTCCCAACTCATTCACCCTCACCCCTCTATGAAGGTAAATGAAGGAAAATGTACCTTTGAAGGGGTATTCCCATCTCAGCCATTCATGGCAGAGACTATAATACCGATACTATGTGGCGAGCCATGGTTATGGAAATACTATAGAACAGCCCACTCATTTCTGTAACCCTGGCCTCCACATAGGATGGATATTCCAGCCATGAATGACTAAGATGGGAATATCCCTTTAAGGTACACAACATACTGATTTCTTTCTAAGTATAAGTGAAAAAATCTTAATGTTGGTAGGATAGGAAAAGTATAGGTTAACCTGTATACACCTTCCCAAATGTGACAGAGACAAATTTGAAAATGTCATCAGTGGTGGTCCATCAGCGTGGACCCTAGAGCATTGTTAGAATGAAGAGGTCCATGGACTTCCCTACATCAGAAAATGGCAAATTTCCAAGGGTCTATTATTAACAACCATGGGAGACCTGGGGGATCAACATCTCTAGGCCCACACTGATGACATCATCTGATCTATCTCAATGCCATGTTAGAAGATCTTCATAATAACCATTGAACCATTTTACAAACAGTCAAAAGGGTTGCCTAGGGTAGAACATCTATTTCTGTACACCCCATTAGGGAATTCTTTGTCTTCTTTTCGGGACCCTTATCTCCCTACAGTGGAGAACAGATACAAAAACAGTTTTTCACTGTGGATTACCTGTCCTGTATTACACAGACAAGCGACCATTGATGTGAATGGCCAAGTGTAATGCTTTAATTCCCCTGTGGAGGCGCTGCAGGAAAACTGAACACTTTATGGCAGATTTCTCTGCAGATTACAGCTGATAGTTGGGGGTTCAAGCAGTGGGACACTTTGTGATCAGCTTTTTATGAAGGAACCCTTTTAACAAATAGGGATTGTCCAAACCCATTTAATAATTTTAGCTATCTACATTAATTTTCTCCAGAGTTTCCCTTTAAAAGGAGAAAATCAGTTCCACCTTGTAGACATAAGAAGATGAACGGACATTCGTACATGCTGACCTACTGCAGTTTATTACCATTAGTTTTATTATCTGAGCGACCGATCTTGCTTTTCTATGATCCTAAAAGAGAAGAGATAATTTCCCACACGAACTATCATGGCGCCGCCTGAAGATGCAGATTAGAACCCGTAACGAGACTTGCTCCCATAAGACATCACTGATTGAGAGGCAATAGACCTTATTTCTCCTATTACCGCTTGCTAGGCCATTTATATACATGTCATTATGTAAATAGGACATTGACTCTGAGAAAATATCGAAAATATAATCATCTCCTCTTCTGAATGAAATTGGCCCTGATTTAACACCAACGTTAACTCTTCATATGCCGCACCTTCTTCCATGCCGCAGTTCATCATCTAGTCTGGCTGGATTCGGTACAAGACGGCAGAGGAAGGCACAGTCACAAAAAGAACTAAATCTCTTGCTAATTAGCGTGATTAAAAATCAAATTACCAGATATAGTTCTGCATTTGGATATGGAAGACAAATGTCTGGATGTAGCTTGGCATATGTGAAATGATTTTTTGTTCATCTTGGCAGGATTTCTAGTATATCTATGTATTCAGATATTAATTAATAGGGGAGGGTTCAATAGCCCAATTACAGGACTGAGGGTCCTACAGCCAAATTGCAATGGGTTCCTCCTCTAATTGGTCATAACAATGGTCTACCAGTTCACCCAGGACCTGTTATGGCCAACAGCTTATACAATATGGCCCCTACTTTTGATATTTTGGTTCCCAAAGGCTTCATATTTAGGCCAAAACACCCCACATTCAGCTGATTCTGAACATGAGAATTGTCCCTTGGAGAAGGTTAGTTTGCTACCATCCCACAGCTCGTGATTGAATTTATGTAACTGCCCAACAAGAATATGGTAAATAAAGCCCATCTCGAAAAACTGGTGTGGTGAAATTTGGTACAAAGCTAGTGAGGAGTGGGATGGTGGCATAACCGATAAGTGATCTGAAGGTGGATTTCCTCATTAAATCATTTGCTACGTCACATAACACATCATGAAGTTAACAGTGGAAGACCTTCCACCAAAGCACTTGCAGATTTCCATCTTGAAAGGGTTATGGAGATCTAGAATCCCTACACACCTTCAAGTTTAGTCCAAAACTTAAATATTCAATATAACTTGCTCTACCACTTCATTAAAACTCCACTGGTTTAACTGGCCATAAACATTTGGATCTGTTTCTGGACAATTTTGACATTATAGGTGAAGGCCAACAACAGTCTACTGTCTGCCAAAACAGTGACTTTTCATGTTGGGTTTTTTTGACTGTTGTTGCTGAAACTAGACGCCGCCTAGCCTGGCCTGTTAATGGTCAGATCATTCATACGAAAGATGTGATGTGCGACTGTTCAGCTGCATGCTGGCCGATCCTACTCTCAGTATGGAAGGTTTTGCAATGGAGAAGCAGTATGAGAACTGTGTAGGAGACCTAGAGAAATCTTGGACTGTTCTTGCAGTCTTGACGTTCCATCCCCTCTTGAGTTTGGGAATCTACAATCAGGAATCCCATAGGTGATTCAGAGAAATCTTACACCGTGCCTGCAGTTGTGGTTTTCCGTCTTTTCTTAAGTTTGGGAATCTACGATCAGGAACCCCACAGGTGATCCAGAGAAATCTTCGACTGTGCATGCGGTTGTGGTGTTCCGTCACCCATTGAGTTTTAGGGAATCTATGAACGGGAACCCCACAGGTGATCTGCAAGTGGAATTCCCCTGCTCAGGGCGTACACAACGACGATCTCGCCAGCTATTAATGAATTGCAAACACTGTCCACTTACGTAGATTGTTATGATTGTATTCTATTGATGCAATGATTCAGAGAAATATCAGACTGTGCTTGCAGTCGTGGTTTTCCGTCTTCTCTTAACTTTGGGAATACATGATTGAGAAGTCCACAGGTGATCCAGAGAAATCTTCAACTGTGCTTGCAGTCATGGTGTTCCGTCACCTCTTGAGTTTCGGAATCTACAATCGGGAACCCCACTGGTGATCCAGAAAAATCTTCAACTGTGCTTGTAGTCATGGTGTTCCGTCACCTCTTGAGTTTCGTAATCTACAATCGGGAACCCCACTGGTGATCCAGAAAAATCTTCAACTGTGCTTGTAGTCATGGTGTTCCGTCACCTCTTGAGTTTCGTAATCTACAATCGGGAACCCCACTGGTGATCCAGAAAAATCTTTAACTGTGCTTTCAGTCGTGGTGTTCCGTCACCTCTTGAGTTTGGGAATCTACAATCGGGAACCCCACAGGTGATATGAAGGCGGAATTCCCCTTTAAATGCAAAACAGACCCAAGAAGCAATAGGCCTAATTGAAATCCCTGAAACCGGAGTGTCGTCGCGGGTTAACATTCTCCCTTTCTACCCCATCAGGGCGTACACAATGCTGAACCCTGCAGCTATGAATGAATTGCCGATGCCGTCGACTTACTCGGATTGTTATGATTGTGTTCTGTTGATGTGATGAGAAATGTTTTTTCTTTCTTCATCTCTTCTTTCCATAGTGTAATTGCTGCAGCAGCGTGAATAGTCTCCGCTGCGCCGTTTAAGAAATGAAAAATAAAACATCTAAACATCTCCGAGAGAAGTGTTCTTCCTCTCCTGTCAGATTCCTGCTACTTCCCTCGCACACTTAATTGCTCACAATAAAATTTACATATTCATTTTGCTGGCATTTCAGAAAAGCTGTTTTCTTTTTTTTTGCCTGCATGTTATCAGCCCTGCAAGCCACAAAAATATGAGCAAATCTGATTGAAATTCCAAATGGAGACGTCTTTTCTCTTTCTGTTTTTTCTTCCTCTCCCTTCTGTTCGTAACCCAGTAAGTGCCACAGGGGTACCTCCATGTTGATCAAGCTAATGGCGACATGTGAAAAATGTACACGCCGAGCAGAACAGATCAGAGCTTCAGCGAAAGAAGCTAGTGAAAAAAAATGGAAACTGAAAATATAAATGACAAATGTTGGAAAGAAACAAGACACGAGATCTGACGTGTGACAAAATCACTGCGGGTCTACAAAGAGACTGAGCGAGACTGTCAGCAAGCCTCGCCGATAGGAAACACTGAGAAAGGATGTTGGGTTGTTTTTGCAATATTAAAGGGGTTTTCCAAGTTGGTGGCGTAAACTCAGGATCGAGGTCTGACAGTTGGCACCCCACCGATCAGTTTGAAGGGGCCATGGGGCTTGTGCTAGTGCTGCAACCTCCTTGTTACCTTGGTCCCATGTAACAAAGATGAGGTCTTCTGCATAGCTGATGGTCGGAGGTGATGAAAGATGAACCCTCCACCGATCTGGGGACATCCCATGCGCCCTCTTCTGTCAGATCGTGATAAATTCTCTTTGCTTCAAAGCCTCCTCAGATCTTGTTTTTGACAGGAATTATTTTTTTCAGTCAAAAGGATGGAACCCATTGATGGCCTGTTGTGTACCACTGGTGTCCATCATTCAATGGACCCGGTACTGTGTCACGATGGCTGTGTTTATATCTCCCACAGCTTTCCTGAACATACGGTGCAACTTCCTGGAGAAGCTGTAATGGCCACCATGTTGGTTCTCATCCACCATTCCTTAATATAACTGCAAGTTCTTCGATGGCAAGGGCAATATGAAATATGTCTGTCTGTACACCCCCACCTGACAACAAGACACCTGACCTGGCTGCACAGACACCCCCCCCCCCCATACTGGACAAGGAGTGCACATCCCAGCCAATGCCTAAGCCTTGATGTTGCAGCTGGGTGAAGAAGGGGCTTCGCCCAGCCACAACATCAAGTCTTAGGCATTGGCTGGGATGTGCACTCCTTGTACAGTATGGGGGGGGGGGGGCACGTTGTCCTTGAAGTATGGGGCAGTATGGGGCAGCAGCACGTTGTCCTTGAAGTGTTTTTCTTTGTGGTTGACAAAACCGTAATGTACAAATTAAAAAGGCAAAGTCATTAATTGCATCCATCTGCGATGTGGAAGCGGCTCGGCTCCTGATGTGCTGTTTACAAGCCGCCATGATGGAGTTAAGCAGGCAGCGCGGTATTCGATCCCACGTTCGGCTGGGGAGTCTGCGGCTGGCTGCGATGATTCCTTTCGCCCCAGGCCGTTTGTTTAAAGTAAATATTCGATTGATTTCTATTACCTATTTCTCCAGGCAGCAAGTGGAGATTTTGTTTCCTTCCTCGCTCGGCGGTGCAGCGGGGAGGATTGTGCGCTCCAGTTCTCTTGCTTCTTTTATCCGGCATGTGTAAATGAGGTTATAATTGCAGATTGTTAACTGTAATGTGTGCGTGGGACCCTGACAGCAACTTCCAGGAGTACAGGCCGTAGAGACGCCTGCTCAGACCTGCAGCCTGGTGGACGGGATCAGCCGTCAGGAGAGTGAGATACAGAGGGGCTCCTACATCCAAATTGTCCGCTGTCATTACATCTGAGCAGCTATAATACAGTCAAAGAACAGAAACACAAACTGTGCCAAATAATACCGCCATACAGTGCTCAAACAATGTCACCTCACAGTGCCCACAGATTAGTTCTAAATAGCATTCATTTCTGAAATAATACCCACGTCTTGTCAAGTAACAGCGCTATATGGTTACCTTTAACAGTGCCGTAAATAGTGCTTATGTAACAGTGCCGCAAATAGTGCCCAATAACAGTGCCGTAAATAGTGCCCAATAACAGTGCTGTAAATAGTGCCCAATAACAGTGCCGTAAATAGTGCTCATGTAACAGTGCCGTAAATAGTGCCCAATAACAGTGCCGTAAATAGTGCCCAATAACAGTGCTGTAAATAGTGCCCAATAACAGTGCCGTAAATAGTGCTCATGTAACAGTGCCGTAAATAGTGCCCAATAACAGTGCTGTAAATAGTGCCCAATAATAGTGCTGTAAATAGTGCCCAATAACAGTGCCGTAAATAGTGCCCAATAACAGTGCCGTAAATAGTGCCCAATAACAGTGCTGTAAATAGTGCCCAATAACAGTGCCGTAAATAGTGCTCATGTAACAGTGCCGTAAATAGTGCCCAATAACAGTGCTGTAAATAGTGCCCAATAATAGTGCTGTAAATAGTGCCCAATAACAGTGCCGTAAATAGTGCCCAATAACAGTGCTGTAAATAGTGCCCAATAACAGTGCTGTAAATAGTGCCCAATAACAGTGCTGTAAATAGTGCTCATGTAACAGTGCCGTAAATAGTGCCCAATAACAGTGCTGTAAATAGTGCCCAATAACAGTGCTGTAAATAGTGCTCATGTAACAGTGTTGTAAATAGTGCCCAATAACAGTGCTGTAAATAGTGCCCAATAACAGTGCTGTAAATAGTGCTCATGTAACAGTGTTGTAAATAGTGCCCATGTAACAGTGTTGTAAATAGTGCCCAATAACAGTGCTGTAAATAGTGCTCATGTAATAGTGCTGTAAAGTTCCTGAATAATACCACAACACAGTGCAAGTGTATCAACGCTCTAGATATATACCATGTATCTTTCACATCTATTCACAGGCGTTAGTGAATTCCGTTGCTCTTTGCCATCATAGGAGCCAAATAACTAAAGTGACCTCAGTGCTGGATCGGTACCAGATGGAATGAGGTCCACTAGGCTTCCGCCATGATAGCCAAAAAAAAATATTGCTGCATGAAACTATGATAGACCTTCCAATACAAAGTGAGAGCTTTAAAGAGATGTACAGTGCTCAATTAATAGCACCAGATAGTGTCCATAGAATAGTGCCGTAATAACTGTGGTCGTAATTCAATGCTGACACCACAGGGGCTTTTGGTAAATTCCTGGTGTCAATCATCCTGAGCTGATGGCGGTGGCCCTTATAATCACATGCTAACCAAGCAAATGGCTGGGGCCCCCTGCTGGCTGAAAAAAATTACTAAATGGTTCAGGGAAGAAGGGGAACCCTTCCCAACTGTACAGCAGTAGCAGAAGTGTCCAGGCTGCGATCAACGACTTAGTGGGCGGATGCAGGCGGAGCTTAATGGGGATGGAGGTGGGGCTTAATGGTGATGGAGGTGGGGATTAATGGGTGATGGAGGTGGAGCTTAGTGGGGATGGAGTTGGAGCTTAATGAGGATGGAGGTGGAGCTTAGTGGTGCAGTGAGGCGGAGATTAGCGGTGCAACAGAAGCCCCAGAAATCCCAAATCTGCCACTCTTTTTCTTTAAAGAAAAACTGAGGTTTTATCACAGTTACCACCATATATTTGTACACCATTTTTTGGCACAGATAAGTAGCGGGATGACTTCATCCATATTCCGCAGCATTGTGAAAAAAAAAGTTTGCACGAACGGGATTTGGAAGCATAAAAGGCTCAGTACATTGGCCCTAACTTGAGCCCCATATATGTGTTTGCTCTAGTTACTCATACAGGAGCCTAAGGGCCCGATGTTCTGTGTTTGGTCTGTTTTTATTTTTACCCATAGACAGTTCCTTAATATGCCTGCCACCCTCATACTACTACTACTACTACTACTACTCATAATTAATCAGCTCTCTTACCCCCGGGCGCCAGCTCGTGGATCCAAGAATACAGTCATTATTAGCATTAGTAAACCATTTTGGAGCTGAATGATTAGACACCGGCCGGAGATGATTTTTCCGCGATAGGTTTCGGTTTATATGATGCTATAGGGTTTATTGTAATGAATATTACAGTCAGAAACGAGACCACAGCCTCACACAGGGGTGGCGAGAAGAGAATGAGTACACCAAAACGTGGGCAAAATGGCTCCCCATCTCGGAGTGCTTCCTTCTATAGCATCCCCTGCAGGAAAAGAGTAGAGTCCATTAGACAGGGTCAGATCAACATCTGTAAAGGCCCCTGGGCAGAATATATGCACCTATCATATCGGCAGAAATACTTCCCATATGTTAGTGCCATATGGTGCCCATATAATACCACCGTCCAGTGTCAGCACCATATATTTCTACCCTAAGTGGTTACATAATAGCCCAACACAGTGTCCAAATAAAACCACTATAGTGTTAACACAACCGCATCATACAGGATCCATATACAACGGATGTATTCTACCCAAATGATTCCACTCTATACAGTGCTTATGTAATAGTGCCATACCATGTCCAAATAAAACCACTGTCAGTGGGAGGTTTCAAGGGGACCACACATAATAAGTGCAGGGTCCTATGGCCCAAAGATGGCCATACATCTAACTCTCTGACGGTGTATGGCCAATTCTTTGGTCTCTCTCTGTTCGGCCAAGCATGCATGTGTCGGTCAGGAGAGAAAGCTGTTGGTTGAACACTATCTAGTGTTCACGGCCAACCTAACACAGAATCTGGCCCTGCCCTTGGCCGACTAAGGCCTCATGCACACGACCGTTGTATTGGTCCGCATCAGAGCCGCAGTTTTTGTCTGAGACAGAGCTGCTGTCGTCACTTTTTCCAGCCCCTTGCACATATCAATAGAAAAACACACTGTGGATATCATTGTGCATCACAGATTTTTCTATTTCAACATCCATTTACATCTACAAAAAAAAACACATTACCGCGAGAAATGGATCTCGTCCGGGGAGCTAGCACTCTCTGTTTCCATCCCCAGCTTGTCCCGGACCTGGTGCACAGAGCCTTCCAGATGGGCCGCCGCCTTTATTCCCTAGGAATGGAAATCTGCCGTCCCCACATCAGCTGGTTAATCGAGGTGGAATATTTGATCGTTCGGGAAATGAGGTGCTAAATTTGTTGTGAGATTGGTGTCACTGCCAATAAAGGAGTCGCCCAGGCTCCGGGGCCGAGCAGCTTGATGAGAAACCATTAGGTTATTTCAGGGAGGCAGAGATGTCAGAAGCATCAGAGGAAGCGGGGGTGGGGAAGGTGAGTGACAAGCAGCCATGATATGAGGGGTTTAATGTAGTGAGATCAAAGGGACAGTACGCACAGTGCACACAGATCACCGGCGTAAACCTCGCCATCCCGCCTAATGAATATATCCGTACAAATGACTCCCCGTCCTATTACCCAGCATATGGCGGGATCACAAGAGGACGGCGCTACCGCTACGCGATACAACAAAACGCTGTAATTGGGAAAATTTAGAACTGATTTTGAGGTCACACAGAGACAGCGCTCTACCAAGCTTAGGCCCGCGGCTACCGTGGAGAACACTGCTGTCTGGCTCCACAATCAAGCGAGGGAGGGACGACATGGTGACTGACAGCTCTGCACAGAATATCAGGTCTGCCCCAGTATCGGGCAGCGGATACAGCAGGACGGGTCCACATTTAAAAAAAAAAAATCCATTCCTACCTTTGGGAGGAGCATAAAAGTGGGCGGGGCTTTTTAAAGGTATACAACCATCGATTTTCTGGGAAGGCGTCGCAGAACCTTTACGTGCATTCCCAAATGTAACAACTATTAGCCCCTCCTATTATAACCCGCAGAGTCTTTGATAGTAATAGTATTCTATATACTTTGCTTTACGGAGTCGTGTCCAAAATTTTCACGCCAAGAAATCCAGATTTTCATAATTTTTTTTTCCATTGCATACATTTTTGCGAGTTTTATGAGCCATAAGCATATATCTCGCGAAGAACCGCTTGCGTGCAGTCAATTGATTCCGGTGCACGGCGAGGCGGCTCTATTATTTATGCTAATCTTATTATATTAACACTATAGAGGCAGGATCCTCGAGGCGCTGTCCGTAAATTACCTTTTCTCTTGTATTCATTAAGATAATAAATGCTTTAAACAAATCAGACTCCCACATACAAATTCTCCAGACTCCCACATACAAATTCAGTTCGCCGAGGAACCACTGCCAGACACTTTTGGTGGCAGCTTATCTTCTGGGAGACCAAAAGGATCAGGCGAAAATGTTTAGTTTGCCTGATCCTTCACACCCCTAATTTGTGATCTCCCCATACAAATTAGACCGTCGTCTGAACTTACCAACCTTGGCTGGTCCAGCTGACAGTACACTCAATGTATACGGAGGTCTTAAGGCTATTAAAGGGGTTAACGTGTTCTTATTGTGGAGATTGGTGTAAAATAATGTCATACTCGCCTTACCGATCCTGCACGACTCAAATGTCAATGACTCCCAGTTCCCCTCTCTCGACACAACTGTAATGACCACTCGGCCAATCAGTGGCTGAACCGGGTCATTACTTAGGCCAGTGAATGGCTGGGTGGTCATTTCCTGTGTGTTTACAGGAAACAGGAAGTAGAGATCAGTGGGGAACCGGGACTGATCATAAAGGGAACGGTGAAGAATTGGGTATTGAGTAGGACTTACCTTCCCACAACTGCCTAATCACTAATGAAAAGGAAATGGGTTGTCCAAACCAGATGACAAGTTTTAAAAAGGGTTGTCTGAGATATTTTAAAAAGTGGCTATAAATATGGGAACTACAAAAACACTCAAAAAGCTATACTTACTTGTTAGAAGTCCCCCTGGCCTGGGCTTCCACCATCTGGAAGTGATGACACCTCAATCTTCTGCAAGGAATTGCTTTGACCAATTGTCTTGTGTGCATATGCAGCATATGACCGCTGAGACCAATCAGTGACTGCAGTTGTCACATGAAAACATATAGGACAATATCACATCCAAACAGTGGGGACGGGACTGGCGGCACAAGAGCAGAGGGAATTTTAAAAGCTGAGTATAGCATATTCTAATATTTTATAAGGTTCCCTGCCTATCGCTTATTATTATTTTTTAAATATCTTGGACAACCCCTTTATATTCAACGCATGAGACTAGAAACGGGATCTAGTCCATGAGCTTTGTCTGGTATTCTTTGGCTTACGCAAGGGGCTGAAGACACTAGTCCTGTATGGAGCCCTACTACAATTACTCCATGGTATAGAGACTTAGTAGCAATGCTCCACAGGAAAGGAATATGCAAAGAAGTATCTTCCAAGAAAGAGAACTTACTCGCCGGCGCCATGCACTGGAAGAGGCTCCCTATAAGTCAAGATCTGACTTTCCAACAAGACTTGGGATTTGACAAAAAAATATAGCCAGGCCAGATTTCGGGGATGCCTGTCCCTCATCAGAACAGAGTAGGATTCTGGCAATGCTCCAAAGGAAAGGAATATACAAAGAAGTATATCCCAAGAAAGAGAACTTACTCGCCGGCGCCATGCACTGGAAGAGGCTCCCTATAAGTCAAGATCTGACTTTCCAACGAGACTTGGGATTTGACAAAAAAATATAGCCAGGCCAGATTTCGGGGATGCCTGTCCCTCATCAGAACAGAGTAGGATTCTGGCAATGCTCCATAGGAAAGGAATATGCAAGGATGTATATCCCAAGAAAGAGAACTTACTCGCCGGCACTATGCACTGGAAGAGGCTCCCTATAAGTCAAGATCTGACTTTCCAACGAGACTTGGGATTTGACAAAAAAATATAGCCAGGCCAGATTTCGGGGGTGCCTGTCCCTCATCAGAACAGAGTAGGATTCTGGCAATGCTCCATAGGAAAGGAATATGCAAAGAAGTATATCCCAAGAAAGAGAACTTACTCACCGGCGCCATGCACAGGAAGAGGCTCCCTATAAGTCAAGATCTGACTTTCCAACGAGATTTCGGGGATGCTTGTCCCTCATCAGTACAGAGTAGGATTCTAGCTGGCTCATTGCGATGCATTGGAAGCGGCTTAGCAGGGCGTTGAGTCTGTGAAAAGGGACAAGCTGTAATACCAGACACAGCCCATAGACAGGAGCGGCGCCGTTTCTGGAAAATACTCTGACCTCTCACAGCCCTTTTAAGGCCTTAGGTGTTAATTCTCTGATCTGACCACATGCTATACATCAGAATTGCCAAGGGGCGCGGTCCAGACTACACAGCCAGACTACAGTGGTCAAACAAAGCTCAGAAATAAAAAAAATAAAAAAATTACGTATGCCATTTTACTTGTTAGGTTTACCAGCTTTTTAGAGACATTTTTAAAGGACCTACATGGCTACACCTCTATACAGCAGTACTATGGGCAATGAGGGGGTTAACCCGATAAGAAGGGATACTGTGCGCCATTGTTACCGGTGAATAGTTATTGGAAGACTTTGATTATTTCAGCTCCTTCTCCAGCAGTCAGAAGCCAATTACCATACAGTGGAGCTGGGAAACGAGCGTATCTGGGGCCTGTCGCTTTATCTACCTATCAGTCTGACTTGAGAGCCGCGGTGAAGTCACACTGACATTTCAAAAAGGATTGTAAAGGTTCTCAAAGCTTTTACAACGCAACACAGAGAAAAAGGAGGAAATCACACAGAATTTCTGCATAGAGCTTCCACCAAAGCCGCAATGTGCATTATGGGTGATGCCCTAACAATGCCGACGTGGCACCAGTGCAATTAAACATCCACAGCATATTCAATACATTCATTATCCAATAAGTGCACGTGGAGCAGATGGAGGCGACCCTTATAATGTGTGGATCAGATGTGATATTACTTATTATACATGTAACGTAACTGATAATGATATCATGCTGTGAAAGAGCGACCGCATCACGCGACATCACACACATAGAGACTGTAATACCTAATGCTCCTGCAGGCACCCGAGTGTGCAAGGCGTCATGATGGAGCAGAGGTTTTAAGAGTATATTTAACCCATGTGGCCCTCTAGCGCTCATTGGTGCCCCCTGCTGAGTATTGCAAATTGCGCATCAGAAGTGGGGTACAGATGTGACAACAGCTCTAAGAGAACTTCTCCGGACTCTGTGACGAAACTTTACATTTCTGTAACTCATTCCCTTTACAGACTACATTTCATTCCTTTAATACACAAGCAGTCAAAGTATGGCACTATACAGTATAATGGTAATATAATATCATCCCTCTGTTCAAAATAAATTACTACAATACTGCCCCTGTGTACAAGAATATAACTACTATAATACTGCCTCCTATGTACAAGAATATAACTACTATAATACTGCTCCTATGTACAGGAATATAACTACTATAATACTGCCTTCTATGTACAAGAATATAACTACTATAATACTGCCTCCTATGTACAAGAATATAACTACTATAATACTGCCTCCTATGTACAAGAATATAACTACTATAATACTGCCTCCTATGTACAAGAATATAACTACTATAATACTGCTCCTATGTACAAGAATATAACTACTATAATACTACCTCCTATGTACAAGAATATAACTACTATAATACTGCCTCCTATGTACAAGAATATAACTACTATAATACTGCTCCTATGTACAAGAATATAACTACTATAATACTGCTCCTATGTACAAGAATATAACTACTATAATACTGCTCCTATGTACAAGAATATAACTACTATAATACTGCCTCCTATGTACAAGAATATAACTACTATAATACTGCTCCTATGTACAGGAATATAACTACTATAATACTGCTCCTATGTACAAGAATATAACTACTATAATACTGCTCCTATGTACAAGAATATAACTACTATAATACTGCCTCCTATGTACAAGAATATAACTACTATAATACTGCTCCTATGTACAAGAATATAACTACTATAATACTGCTCCTATGTACAAGAATATAACTACTATAATACTGCTCCTATGTACAAGAATATAACTACTATAATACTGCTCCTATGTACAAGATTATAACTACTATAATACTGCTCCTATGTACAAGAATATAACTACTATAATACCGCTCCTAAGTACAAGAATATAACTACTATAATACTGCTCCTATGTACAAGAGTATAACTACTATAATACTGCCTCCTATGTACAAGAATATAACTACTATAATACTGCCTCCTATGTACAAGAATATAACTACTATAATACTGCTCCTATGTACAAGAATATAACTACTATAATACTGCCTCCCATGTACAAGAATATAACTACTATAATACTGCTCCTATGTACAAGAATATAACTACTATAATACTGCTCCTATATACAAGAATATAACTACTATAATACTGCTCCTATGTACAAGAATATAACTACTATAATACTGCTCCTATGTACAAGAATATAACTACTATAATACTGCTCCTATGTACAAGAATATAACTACTATAATACTGCTCCTATGTACAAGAATATACCTACTACAATACTGCCTCCTATGTACAAGAATATAACTACTATAATACTGCCTCCTATGTACAAGAATATAACTACTATAATACTACCTCCTATGTACAGGAATATAACTACTATAATACTGCTCCTATGTACAAGAATATAACTACTATAATACTGCCTCCTATGTACAAGAATATAACTACTATAATACTGCTCTTATGTAGAAGAATATAACAACTATAATACTGCCTCCTAGATACAAGAATATAACTACTATAATACTGCTCCTATGTACAAGAATATAACTACTATAATACTGCTCCTATGTACAGGAATATAACTACTATAATACTGCCTCATATGTACAAGAATATAACTGCTATAATACTGCTCCTATGTACAAGAATATAACTGCTATAATACTGCCTCCTATGTACAAGAATATAACTACTATAATACTGCTCCTATGTACAAGAATATAACTACTACAATACTGCTCCTATGTACAAGAATATAACTACTATAATACTGCCTCCTATGTACAAGAATATAACTACTATAATACTGCTTCTACGTACAAGAATATAACTACTATAATACTGCATCCTATGTACAAGAATATAACTACTATAATACTGCATCCTATGTACAAGAATATAACTACTATAATACTGCTCCTATGTACAGGAATATAACCACTATAATACTGCTCCTATGTACAAGAATATAACTACTATAATACTGCCTCCTATGTACAAGAATATAACTGCTATAATACTGCTCCTATGTACAAGTATATAACTACTATAATACTGCTCCTATGTACAAGAATATAACTACTATAATACTGCTCCTATGTACAAGAATATAACTACTATAATACTGCTCCTATGTACAAGAATATAAATACTATAATACTGCTCCTATGTACAAGAATATAACTACTATAATACTGCTCCTATGTACAAGAATATAACCACTATAATACTGCTCCTATGTACAAGATTATAACTACTATAATACTGCTCCTATGTACAAGAATATAACTACTATAATACCGCTCCTATGTACAAGAATATAACTACTATAATACTGCTCCTATGTACAAGAATATAACTACTATAATACTGCTCCTATGTACAAGAGTATAACTACTATAATACTGCCTCCTATGTACAAGAATATAACTACTATAATACTGCCTCCTATGTACAAGAATATAACTACTATAATACTGCTCCTATGTACAAGAATATAACTACTATAATACTGCTCCTATGTACAGGAATATAACTACTATAATACTGCCTCCCATGTACAAGAATATAACTACTATAATACTGCCTCCCATGTACAAGAATATAACTACTATAATACTGCTCCTATGTACAAGAATATAACTACTATAATACTGCTCCTATATACAAGAATATAACTACTATAATACTGCTCCTATGTACAAGAATATAACTACTATAATACTGCTCCTATGTACAAGAATATACCTACTATAATACTGCTCCTATGTACAAGAATATAACTACTATAATACTGCTCCTATGTACAAGAATATAACTACTATAATACTGCTCCTATGTACAAGAATATAACTACTATAATACTGCTCCTATGTACAAGAATATAACTACTATAATACTGCTCCTATGTACAAGAATATAACTACTATAATACTGCTCCTATATACAAGAATATAACTACTATAATACTGCCTCCTATGTACAAGAATATAACTACTATAATACTGCTCCTATGTACAAGAATATAACTACTATAATACTGCCTCCTATGTACAAGAATATAACTACTCTAATACTGCCTCATATGTACAAGAATATAACTACTATAATACTGCTCCTATGTACAAGAATATAACTACTATAATATGGCCGCCTATTTATAAGACTATTCCATTTTTGTGTGCTCGGTATGTTAGTACTATGCATCATCAGCTCATTATGAAGGATAAAAACGAACACAATCACAGACCACACACTTAAAATGTTATCATGCAGATTTAATCCTCCAGTGCTGCGCTCCCTGTCACAGGCAGACAGCGGGGGCAGTAATAGGAGGCCGAGGTGATCACCTTTCTTGATTGTTAACCGCAAAAATTATTTTAACGCTTTAACCTTGTGCTCCGAGAGCGGAAGAGCTAAAACACACAGACGTCGACGTTACATCCAGAGTATCAAAGGTTCTCCGCGCCACCGTTTCTAAATGTATTTGCAGCTTTACCCGCAGCACACTGGCGCAGCAGGCAGAAGAGCGCAGGGTGACGGCGGGTCAGGGTAGGACCGCTCTTCTGCCTGGTAGACTTGCACTCATAAATACTGAAATTGATTTCCCCCGCTTGCTTCTCTTAAACCATCGGCTCTCCTCCCTTATCTTTCCCTGCCAAGCAGGCGGCTTTTTCTATTTCAATAGGTCACGGAACAAAGAAGAACACGGCAGCGAGCAGAGCGGAGCCATCTACATGAGACTTCAAAGACAACGAGGGGGAACGGGCATATGATAGTCTAACATTTAATACCGCTATCCCGGCACAAGGTGTTGTGACATTAACACTTATATAAATGCCCCTCAAAAACACCAGCAATGACATCACAGAGCATTCCCACCTGAAAAGTCCTTGAGTTGTCCTCTTCTGTTAGGTGTCCAGTATCTATATGTGGTAGACCCGTGTGGCCACCATGACGGTTTTCATCAGAGTAGTCACCCAGTTGCTCAGATCTCTTTAAGAAGTCTGTCAGCACTATACAGGTGTTGGGGGGAGCTTGTAAGCATTGGTCGTGTAGGTTGCATGGCTAAAAATTCCAATATATATACCTATATAGCACTGAGAGGTCGAAACTGCTGACAGCTTCCCTTTAGAATATCTGGAAAGCTA
This sequence comes from Bufo bufo, assembly GCF_905171765.1. NCBI lineage: Eukaryota > Metazoa > Chordata > Amphibia > Anura > Bufonidae > Bufo > Bufo bufo. The sequence continues at coordinate 92,679,461 of NC_053399.1, forward strand.
GATAACTGTCATGGCGGTCACACGGTTGTCACATAGCTTCTCTCACCAAGAGAAGAGGAAGACTCAAGGACTATAGCAAATTCCATGTAACTCTAAGGTGAAACACTAATTCAGTGTTATTCTAGTGTTGTGGATTTGGGGGGAGTTG